>NW_028146778.1:0-423825 GCF_055883805.1 Amblyomma maculatum
GTTGTCCCATTTTCAGCCATCTATTCAAGTTGCAGTTAAGCTATATACACAAATTTCTACATGTTATTTGCTCATCAGGCATTTTGTCGGTATCTCTTCGTTTGATTTAGCTTGGAATCCAATTCATTCTTCCTTAAGAGTTCGTTTACTTTTCCGTCCGAACGTATGCCTAACTTATGCCCTTATGTTTTAGTAATATTGAAACTCTCAAAAACACATGTTTTTCCACAAACATAGTAAGCTTCTTTCCAGCACCTAAGAACTACGCATCATATTGCTATACTTATATTTCACTGTTTAATCCTGAAATTAACATGGAATATTTTTAAACACCACGCTTTCGCCTCGCAGGTCAGCGCCAGTGTGGCAGCCTGCCTGCACCTTTCTCTTGAAGTAAGATGTTAAACAGTCAGCCATGGTATGAAAATGCCTTTGAAATAGATTCTGCGACACCCTTATTTATTTAATGATGTGATGTCTCTATGTTGGTACTGACACCAGTTGAAGTAGATGATTTGCATTTATAAATATTTATTATTCACTTTGGGGCCACCTGCGTTTCATCAAGTTGTCAAGGGGGTTTCGAAACAATATAACCAGTCTCTAACAAAGTACGTGCAGAACCAGTCGGTAGGCTTCTGAGCCGCTTCGTGCGATTTGTAATGCCTTTTCTATGTTGAGATTCGCTTGATGGCAATAAGATGTTTTTCCTACGTTCAACATTGGAAAGAACCTTCACCAAAGCTACATCAGCACCACCAAATGGCTCATGATCAGGCGCCCGGGTCTCTACACTTTTGACAAAAGTGGCACCTATGTCATGGCTGTTTTAAGATTCGCTTAATGGCAATAAAATTTTGTCCTATGCTCAACATTGCGACATTGGGAAGAACATCCACCAAAGCTAAATCAATGCTACCACATGGCTCCAAAGTAGGCGCCCTGGTCTTGTACCTATGGCATGGCTTTTTTTCCGGCATTTGAAGAAAGCTTGCGAAATATAAAAATTGCCATGTGAACTGCGCCCGTGCGTTAAACTGCACTGCTACCAATAATGTTTGGAAAAACGAAAAGCGAGCGGTGACCGCGCTGAAGTGAGCGTCCGCTGCTCATTTACGGACAGCACCTTCACACAAATAAATAACATCCGATCCTGTATTGAATTAGGCTACTTGAGCGCTTTTTTTCCCCGTTTATTTCGTTAGTGTGATAGCTCGATAAAATCTCCGTCCAAAATTGCTGTTGGTGGCCTGCCCATCACGAATGGCAGATCGTGGCTTGGACTCTGGGTGCTCAGCAAAATATGCTCACGCAGTTCCGAGACTGCGCTGATAGTTGCGTCCGTCGGCATCTCATTTCTAGGCGCGGAGACAGCAGACTTAATTAGTTAAAAATACGTTTTGAAGCACTGCATATAGTTACGTAAGAGTGCAGTCACATATTTTTTCATAATTCGCAATCTTTGCTCAAATGCCAGAAAACATGATCACGCAGTACGTAGGTTAATGAAAAAACTGGACTGATTGCATCTTATCGCCCTCTTCAACTTAATTAAGCGCACTTGCCCCTAAGGTGAATATTTATGAATTTGGATAATTCATCTCGGTTAATTAGCTATTTGAGTGGAATATGAATAATACTCTGAGGAGCACTGCGTGGCAACGAACAATATGTCATTGGTGTCAGCCAGCGACAAGGTTATGTTTTATTGAAATTCTTTGTTCAATTTACATGAAATATCCTGCATAAATAGCTATATTTACTCAAGCCATCGCGGTTAGAATTAGCTTCCCAAGTCTTTATTCACAGTTGAAATGAATTTATTGTTTAACACTAGAGCCGGACAGTTACTGAGATGATAACACCCTAGGTTATGGGCAATCTTATGCATGTAGGGAATCACTGCGAGTTTTTTCTTCTTCTGTGCGCTGTCCCTTTTTCTAACCGGAAAATCCTTCCGGTTAGAATAAGGAAATAAGGGACAGCGCAGAGAAGAAGAAAAAAACTCGCAGTGATTCCCTACACGCATAAGATTGCACATAACCTAAAAAAATGTAGCTGGGCGATTCGAAGTTAATGTTTTTTCGGCGCCGCATAAGTTGAGCGGGCTCTGCTGCGCTATTAGGAACCGCCAGGAAAGCAAAAGAAGAGCAACCCGTTTGATGCCAGGTTTCGCATAGGTCGAGATTAGTAGATTGTGCCTGCGCTGTCGTCTACGAAATTTCACTGTCATGCAATAAGGTATACATAGGTCAAACGAGTCGGTGCATAAATAATCGTCTGCGTGAACACCTCAATTCGCTGTCGGATACACGATATTCTCACTTGAAAGATCATTGTAGGGCTTGTGGGAAAGAAGGAAAGCAGAGAAACAAAAGTTGTCGCCCCTTGGTTTCGAAAACAAAGATTTTGTTTCGCCATAGGGACAAAACTACGAGAGAAATTACTGAGGCATATTACATCAGCAAGAAGCAGTCGCAGTGTGTCAACCAGCCTTCATTGGTGCTTATCGAAAAAGGCGTTTCTTTTCTGGATAATGTTTGGTGATAATTTATAATTTGTAAAACGGGCCGTTAGGGAGGAGGGGGAGGTGGGGGGGGGGGGGGGGGGGGGGCTTGTATGTTTGGTCTTGCTTGATAGGGTTTTCCACGTGGCTGTTGAAGGAAGAAGATATGTCTTGAATTTTGCCTGCTCAAGCGTTTCGTTCTTTGTAACATCATGTGACATATATTTTTGTATAAGAATCCGCTTTTTTTCTAATAAAAAATTAGTTTCGAGTTAGCGCTAGTCTGTTGTGCTAGTCTCTTCTTGTGTTTCGTCTTTTCGCGCTGTTCCACCCACTATGCAATTGTACCAACTCGTCCAACTGTCCTTCCTACTTCAATGTTATCATTCATTATTTGGTTTATCCTTCCCTCCCGTTTGGCGAAATGTCCTCAAAGTTTTTTGAGAAGATCCATGTTGTATGCATTATCTTTGGTACGTTTACCCGTTGCAAAATTTCAATTCATTTGATTAGGAAATCAGCATTGTACTGATCTAATCTAAATTAGCCTGCTCACATGTACTATTTTTGCATATTTTGCACCAGAGTAGCTACAGGAATTAACACAATTGCTTAGCTGCGAATGATGTTGTGTTCAGCAAAAATAAAAAGTAAATAAATAATAAAATATATATATGTATAAAACGTAGTGTGGTAATCGTCTTCATAGCCACTGCCATGCATCGCGTGCTGGCACACTCGAGAACGAAGAAGTTGGTATATATATATATATATGTATATATATATATATATATATATATATATATATATATATGTATATATATATATATATATATATATATATATATATATATATATATATATATATATATATATATATATATATAATATTTAGCATATCATTGAGTATTTCAGTTTTCCTGCAACTTTATTGGTTCTTTCACGCTCCGTTTTGATCCCCAAATTAATATTGCTGTCTATGAATTTAAATTTATTTCAATATCTAAAATGGCAGGACTTAAAAAAACTATATCAGTCTGCACTTCCAGGTCTCATTAAAAAACTTTGTAAAACTTGATAAGACACTATACTCAAAAGAAAAAATAAATTTTGTTGATAAGCTATTACTGCTACATGCAGAATCAAATAGCAAAAATGCAAGAAACGTCATTGCTCTTCAAACTGAGTTCCATATTGCAAGCACTGAGATGACACATAAAATATATAACATAAGTCGCCAGTCTATCGAATCTAGTTACTATCGTCCAACTAAGGAAGTTTTCTCAGGCGAATTTCTCACTTAAGGAAAATATTTATGACGTCAAGCAATTGCTTCAAGTGCAAGAGTTCTCATAGGATTCCCAATCTGCTCAATGCTCTGAGGATACAATTTGCTTGATCATGCTATACTCGAACTAAATGTCAGTTGAGTTTACGGTAAAGATTAAAAAAAAAGGAATTTGAATGAAAATATAACCAAGTGAAACTTTAAATTTCTCCATCAATTTTTGTTTTAAAAACCCGACGTTTTGGAGCCGGCTCAGCTTCTTCTTCAAGGGCGGATGACGCAGGGCTTCGTGCAAGTAAATGAATGGTCTAGGAGATGAAGAAGAGGAGGGTTGGAAGGCGAAATGAGGGGAGGAGGTGAGATGAGTGGGAAAAAATGAGAAGAAATAAGGGAGGGGTGTTAAACAAGTCACTGTGCCGCAGGTGCAGGGTTGCTCGATAGCGTCTGTTTTCTTTTCTTCTGTGAAGTGGCCAGCAGGGAGCGAAGACCTTGTAAGTACACAGCAGGAAGGTTGCCTATTGTCCAGTTGATATTATTTGCGGTCGACTGTATATGCCATGACTCGAGAAGGCGTCTTTCCGGTAATTTATCTCAGTCGCCATGATGGACATTTCTTCGAAATTTAATCTGTGGTCGGAATCTACTGTATGTTCAGCTACGGGGTCGAGTTCTCTTAAAAAATTTCGTACATCATTTTTGCCTTGCCGAATTATTTCTTTTAGGTTTTTTGTTTCGCCATTGTAGCTAGCGTCAAAGTCAGCGCAGGACATTTTATAGACAATACCCGGGCTCTAGGTCTTTGAGGTCGACCTTTGGGAATGGGTAGCACGCTCCCATTCCCAAAGGGTTTGAAGGGTTGTGCGCCACTCGAATTCCTTGTTTTCCCAGTATGTGGCCGACGGTTTTGCTGGCACCTCGGACATAGGGGATAGTGACGTACTTTTGAGATCCAGTTGCTTGCTGTTGGTTATTTTCTTGCCATGGTCTGTCATTGCGTTTTTGGAGGTGAATGATTTTTTGGATAAATTTTTTGGGTAGCCGTTCCGTCGTTAGTTCCTTAAATATCAAGCGTTTTTCATTTGCTTTGTCGGGTTCTGTGATGCAATCGTTTTCCACACTTTGTAATAAGGTCTTATATGTATAGTTACAAGGTCTTCGCTGCCTCCTTGGCACTTCACACAAGAAGAAAAGAAAGACGCCAGAGAGCACTGCAGCATCTGCGGCACAATGACTCGTCTCAACTCCCTTGCCTCCTTCCCTCTCATTTCTTTCAAACCCATCTCATCTTCTACCCTCCCTTCTCCCCCCCCCCCCCCCTTCTCCCCCCCCTCTACCATTCCTTTACTTATAGCTGCACGCAGCCCCGCGTCATGCACCCTTGAAGAAAGAGCTGAGCCGGCTCCGAAACGTCGTGGTTTTTAAAATAAAATATGATGGTTGGAGAAATTTCAAGTTTTAATTAGTTATCAACCCAACCCGAAAGGCAAATCGGTCCAAATATTTAGCTTTTAATCTATCTGTGCAGACTTCGGCCTTGGAGCTGTGCAGCCTTCAAAGAAGTACATTAAGACAATGAAGCGTATCTCGGTGTAAAGAGCATACCTGGAATTCAACCAGAAGTACAAAAATACCAAGGTCACACCGCATTACCTACGACTCCGACGCCTGGTCTCCATACCGAAAGGACGAAACATCATCGACAAGGGAGAACAGCACCTAGTAACTGCCCGAATACGGGAGTGCCGCACCGTGGTCAAGAAAAAGAAACCTACACCTTTTTTTGCTCGCCGACACCTGGAGCACAGGATGTCCAAGCCCGTTGAGGGCTTCGCCCAGTAGACAGCAGCTTTCGAATTCAACAAACACCACGCCAAGCAAATGAAGAAGCTGGCAGAACTGCACCCTCGACCTGCCAACACCCCTACAGACCATTCAAACGTGGTCACGAACATGGCTTCCAGAAATCTAACACCCGCCGAAGCTTCAATTCTGGCCAAGGGACACAATTCAATATTCAGGCTCACAGACCTCCTCTATTGAAAATTGTATCTGCTCCTAAAGACGGCGTCCAAAAACTTAAAATAGATTCTCGACCTGATAAATTTCCATGCCATTGCAGATCCACGCAAAAATCGGCCAAGAGTACGTGAAGGATGAAGAAGAGGTTTTGGACGGGGGCGCGCGCGACAGAGACTGAGCGCCATGTTGGCACATTGACAGCCGTGGGAAGAGTCGGGTAATAAACTGAACGAGAAGCGGCCTTGCTGTCCGCGTTCCAGCTTCTATATTTTATGGTGCCGAAACCCGGGAGGGCTATGTGAGCTCCTCCAACGATCCTTCCTGGAGCTTGCGAAAGGAATGCCAACGATCCTCCAGGAAGATACCAGGAGCTCCGCCAGCGAACCCCACCGGACAGAGGAAGAGTTCTTCCGCGAAAGGCCATAGACCGCATCATGAGGAAGCGGGTTATTCAACCAGAATTTCAGACCCGGCTTTGCTATGAAGCAATTAAGCTACTGAAATCAAGCGATCGCACTATTCTAGACTTAAAGCTTATTAATGCAAGGCTCAGAACATGCAACGATGGCCTACGCATGCTGAATGAGAAAATGCAAGCTTTTAAATTCAATGTTTTTGTAGAAGACATCACGTCTGCACTAGAATATGAGGAGACTTCCAAACGAATGATGACGCTTCTCCGCCACCACATCCAGAGCCTTTAGGCGTCTACTCCTGCCGTCGACAGCAGTCGTTTTATAAAAACAGCAGTTGAGCAAAAAATGACGGGAATAGTACAAGGGCAGAAACATTGTCGCTCGCTTCCTCCCGAAGGAAAATATGCCAGTGAAGCACTGTGCAACGATACAGTGGCACGGATAAAGTGCGACGGAGTGAAGCCGGTCGAGAGTTTCCCAAGCGAGGTGCAGGTTTTGGCAAACATTGCAGAGATTGTTAGCGGCGAGACGCCCGATCTTGGTGTGTACGCAGTAGTCAGAAAGTGAAGCGCAACGAAACGAAATTCAGAACGCCAGGTCGACTGAGGTTGACGCCGCGCATGATGGCCTGGAAGATGCTGGCGAAGAATGGCATGCATGATGAATGGCATGGTTTGCCTATCATTTTCTGTGGTTTTACTCTTTAATTCTTAGTATGCTTTTCAGTAGTTTCTACCTGAGCTTCGCCCCATGCGTGTTTGCTATGTAATTTTTGGTCGTAATGCCTTTTCGCTTTTTAATTGTTCTGGTCTCTTGACCTGGTGCCCGTTCATTGTTGCTTATAACGTGACGCTGCTTTTAGGGGCTTATCGAACTTTTTATGCAATGTGTTTCGGGTTTTGGTTTAGACTAAGTGCTTTTCACGGCTCCTGTATTTGACGTAGCCTTCAACTGCTGATGCACATGTTTGGGCATTTTTTTCAGTTTTGGTTGTGACTAGGCGTTTGTTACGGTGTTCCATTTGTCGAAGCCTTTATGTACTAATGCATGGTTTCTGCGGTGGTCTTTTCGGAATCTCGAATTCAATCTTTCTGTCCAGAGATCTTTGTTGTTATCTTGGCTTTACAAAGTTGTTCCCTTGATTGCTTAGCAGAGCTCGATTGCCTGTGTGATTGTAGGCCGGCCCAGAGTTTGCTTCATATATGTCTTTTCGTGGTTTAGTGTCTTTTTTGCTGGTTTCGGAATTATAGTGTTTATCTTGCGTTCATGTGGATGGCAAATGATTTTCCACATAGCAGAGAGCACTTAAGTACGCCTTGCATTTTTTTGAGGAATAAAGTTGACAGTCTGCGCTTCTAAGTGTCATATGTGTTTCTTCCTGTTGTCCTAATTTTTCACGCAGTTAATCCAATTTCATTATGAACTAACTAGTCCGGCAAATCTTTTTATGCATCAATTATTGCTGAAAAAACATACTTGCTCGTGCTGTCGTCGACGCTCGGCAGGCTGCTTTTGCACACATCTGCTTTTAAGCTGTATTTCCATTTTCTTGCCTTCCATCAGGCGGGCATTGTGAAGGAATAGCCATCTTTTTCAGCTGTCTCCGAGTTGCCGTTCAAGTGTCTGGTGATTGAAGAACCACAAATAGGCTCTTCGAAATGATTAGAAGTGATGCACTTCTAACTAGATGTTTGGTTGATTGAATACACTATTATTAAGCTATGAAAGAACGGAATGTTGGGCAACCTTTGTCGACACAGCTAAGAAATTGATCACCTGAGCAAGGACACCACACACACAAAAGGACGCTTTGTAAAGTGGCACCCACAACCTCGCATCCGGCCCTGCGATCAGCTGAATGACAAAGCAGCGGAGCCATCACGGCAGGACCTCCAGGCACTATAATCCAACAAGAAGATTACAATCCACTACACAAAGCGGTGCCGAGCGCTCTGGTATACGTAGGCTCCGCCGTGTTCTGCCGCCTGTTACCGTTCCCATGTGATTTTACTAAATGGACTATCGACTAACTTACACAACTCATTCTAACACTAGGTCATTTTTATCCCTAGCTGTGCTCGAACTCAACACTCTAGTTAAACTTAAGAGTAACAGCTGCGCTGCATCTACGCTGCTTTCTCAGCGCCTACTCGAAAAACGCCAGTGATAACGCGCTACGCCGAATTACGAGCCTGCTTCACTGTAACTGCATTCTTCCTGAAAACGTTCTTCAACTTCGATACCTGTATTCAAACTAGAAAAATGCGTTTTCTCACCCGTTTTTCACCAAAAAACACTGTGCAGACTAAAAAGATCACAGCGATCATGCGCACCACTGCTGTCCACAAATAGGAGAGTCGGGTAACTTAGTGCACCAGAAGAAATCCTCCGGCACGAAGTACTCGCTGCAAACCTTCGTCGGTATTGTGACATGCTTTCAAATCCTCACTTTTAATCTCCATTCTTTACGTAGGCGCTTTTTCGATGGGAACCTGTGGAGGTTCATTTCGCCCTTAGCAGTACGATTAGAGCACAGCGACACACAGCACATCCGATTACTCATCTGTGGATCATTGCGAGGCGTCAATAAATCACGAAAATGTCGCAGTAAATACAACGAAAGAAAGCGCGCGGCACAGAACAGCACAAAATAGATACGCTCCGAGGCAAAAGCGGTGATCTCTTAAGCTCGCTTCGATCGGCCGAGCCTATCACTTTGGTCATCTGATCAAAGGTAGCGGAAAATTCCGCATGGCGGCGGCAGCGTCTGAGAAAGTTGCGAATACGATTATAGGAGCGACAAAAAAGTGAGGCCAATACAAGTATCGAACTACTCGGAGCGTCTAAACTAATTATCGATGAAAAGTCCGAAGTGTCTTCTGCTTAACGTTGGCAGGAGGAAGGTTTGACCTGGAGAGTTAAGCCAATGCCAACCATAGACGACAATCCAGTGGGAAGCCAATTTACCTTTCGTTTTCTCAACTCAAAAATACGAATACACAAGATAGAAACCATGTCTGACTACTTAAGACGTTATTACAGCGTGCTCATCGGCATAAATAAAGAAGGAAATATCGCTAGAAACCAGTGTCTGTACATTGTGTTTATTGCATAAGCTCGAATAGAAGCGTATCCCTGCTGATGAAGCTTTTGCTTTCTTCCAGGTTTAACTAAATATAAATAGCTAGCATATTTTTCTTTTCATTTTGCTTTTATTTTGTTCTTTATCCCACTAATTATTCTAAAATAATATATTATTTCTGTTTAATAGGAATTATTATCATCGCTATTTATCTTTTTTTCAGATTTGTAATTGGTTTACAGCACAGAGGAGGCGCAGTAGCTGACAACCTGTGCACGCCTAAATATATATAATATTTTGTTAAGAGAAAAAAATATTACCATTAGGTTGACAAACGTTTTTGACGAGATGAGGCTTTTTTCTGATGCCCTGTTTGGTTTTAGAAAATGGCGCTCCACATGCTCTGCTGATTCTCAAGAAGATGATCTTAGAGAATATTGAAAATAAGTTGCTTACTCTTGATCTATTTATTGACTTTTCCAAGGCTTTTTATTCACTCAGTCATGATATCCTTTTAGAAAAATTATTTTGTATGGAATTCGAGGAATTCCTTTAAACCTTATCAGATCTTACCTTCGACACAGAAATCAGTGCGTACACTTAGGTAACAGACAGTCCTCTTCTTTATCCATGGTAACTGGAGTACGACAGGGTAGTATTTTAGGGCCATTCCTTCTAAAGTGTATATTAATGACATTGTGATGACTGGGTGAAGGGCAAATTTATTATTTATACTGATCATAGTAGCATTGTTTTGTCGGGCCCAGAAGAAAACAGTCTATCAACACAATGTAACGACATGCTCGAAAGATTTCTACCGGTTAATCTTTGACCAGAAAACCAAAGTAATTCGGGAAAAAATGAAAGGAATTATTTTTCAGCCGATAAATAAAATTTTAAGCTTGGCGCCCATTCTTCACTGTGTTGGGGAGGAAATTTCAGTTGTAAAAGAACATAAGATTCTAGGAGTGACGCTTTCCAATTCATTAACATGGGACTCGCACATCAACAATATCGGCGCAAAACTCAGTGAAACACTCGGGGCGTTATCTCGCTGCCACTCATTACTTCCAGTGCCTACTTAACTTCAAATATATCAGGCACTGTTCTCATACATTACCTATTGCTATTTGGTGTGGTTGACAACTACTAAAGGCAACATTAAACTGACATGTTGCAAAAGAAGACTGCGCGCATCAGAGCTAACACTGACTACTTCTCTTCAACTGAACATTATTTTCCTCAATGCAATATAGTCGCTATTCAAAACATGTTGCGCTCATTTTATTTATCATCACCCGCTTTCAGGCAGTTCATTATGTCTATCGCATCCTTACAACATAATCAAAGAAATGCCTGTACATGCAGCACTTATTTGTGGCTGATTCTACGTTTCCGCGCTAATTACAATCTGCAGTCCTTGAAACATAATCTTCCACAAATTGTCTATAAGTTTGATGAGCTTAGCAGCCGCAACCTCAGCCGATTACATCAGTATTTTGTACTCCATTAGATTTTAGAGGCTTATATTTCCTGTTATCTTGATTCTCAGAAGCCTTTAATAGGAAATTGTACTTGTTTCCTGTACGTTTGCATTTAAAAGTACTATTTTATTGCATCTCTAGAGTTTTTCTCTTCTCTGTTCTTTGAATGATGTCATTGCTGTTTTGTTGCAAACGTGTATCCATATTGTCCTATCATAGTTGATTTGTTACATGTACAAATCTGTGCCATGAATTTTGTGCATTTTATTATTTTTCATTGTAATGTCTTATGCATGGTAGGTCACCAAGCCCTGACTTGTACACTGGGCACCTGGGCCTTATCAAGCTGACATGACAGCTTTTAGCTCAGGTCACCATGCAGAAGCTTCCTGAAAAATAGATTGAATTTAAGTATCTGTCACGAACATCCTGAATGCCCGGTTATAGACGTCGGGAAATAGTACATACGCAGTAAAAAAGAAGCCGGGTTCATCCTACGGCACACAGCCTGCTTGATTTATATTCTGGTAGCTTTATATGTGCCGGGGCATTCCACAGATTCCGTTTATGAAAATCTAAGGTTTTCTTAGTTTAGGAAATAATGTTATTGACATGTGTGCTCCAAGGCAAATCGTGCAATAGGGCTTTACCTAAGTATTTGTAATAATGAACCAGTTCTTGGCGCGTGTTAACAATTGTGTAAGGGAAGAAAAAAGGGCTTCGACGGAGGGAGAAGCACATGCACTTACATTGTTTGGCGTTTAAGGTCATCAAGGAATTGTTGCACAATTCTGATATGCTATTATTATCGTTTTGAATAGCAGATTGGTCAAATCGGTGACTAATAGTGCGGTAAATGACGCAGTCGTCTGTAAATATGCGTATATTAGACGAGATACACTGAGGTACCACTTCATGGATCACTGCCTTGTCGTGGCGGAGGGGCTTGCGAAACTCGATAAAGTCGTGAGCTCTGCTGTGTAGGGCCACCCAAGATAGACAGGTCACGGCAGAGAGTTCTGACAAAATGTGATTCACTGGAGAAGGTAATGGCAACCCACTCCCAACCCACATTTCCTGCCAAGAAAACCCTATGGCCAGTCACAATACTATTATTGATACGGCGCTGGAAGATTAGCCCCCCGGGTAGGAAGGCGTCCCACATGTTACTGGGGATGAACAAAGGGCGATTCCTAGTAGCTCCAGGACGAATGAAGCGGCTGGGCTGAAGCCAAAAGGACGCTCAGTTGTGGATGTGTCGGGAAGCGACCGGAAAGTCCGATGTTGCAAGGAGATAGATCACAAAGCAACATGGAATGTAAGATCTATGACGCAAGGTAAACTGGATGTCGTCAAGCGAGAAATGGACAGATTGAACATTGATATCTTGGGTATCAGCGAGCTCAAGTGGACCGGAATGGGAGAATTTAATTCCGGCCACCATTATGTCTTTTATTGTGGGCACGAACCCAAGAGAAGGAATGGGGTCGCTCTCATAGTAAACAGAAGAATGGGAAAAGCAGTGCTAGAGTACAACCCCAAAAACGACCGAATGATTTCACTTCGGATCCAAGGTCACCCTTTCAACATAACAGTTATCCAAGTCTATGCACCGACCACTACTGCTGAAGAAGCTGAAGTTGAGAGATTTTATGCGGACCTACAATGCCTTTTAGACCGCACCCTATCATCAGGCGTCGTTTTTCTCATAGGAGACTGGAATGCTAAGGTCGGGTGTGGAGAAATATCCGGAATTAGAGGCAAGTTCGGTCTCAGTGAGCCAAATGAAGCTGGGCAGAGGCTAGTAGAGCTTTGTGAAGAAAACAACCTGGCCATAACGAATACTCATTTTCAACAGCACAAGAGGCGCCTGTACACATGGACTTCGCCGGACGGTCTGTACAGGAATCAGATCGATTATATTCTTTGCCGGCAGAGATGGAGAAGCGCTATACAAGCAGTAAAAACAAGGCCTGGGGCCGATTGCGGCACCGATCATCAGCTGCTTGTCAAATTTAAGCTTCGATTGTGGAAAACGCCGAAAACTAGAAGGCCTTGCAGGTATGATCTGGATCAAATTCCATTAGAATATGAGGTGGAAGTGAGGAAGCGATTTCAAGAATTAGATCTAGAAGACAGAGAGCCCGAAGAGATGTGGACTGATGTTCGTGATATAATACAAGAAGTTGCTACTAAGGTAATTCCAAAGCAAAAGAAATGCAAGAAAGCAAACTGGTTATCTGAAGAGGCTTTGAAAATAGCTGAGGAAAGGAGGATGGCAAAAGTTATGGGGGAAAGAGAAAGATACAAGGTTCTCAATGCGGATTTTCAGAAAATAGCAAGGACCGATAAGAATGCCTTGGTGAACATACAGTGCCAAGCAGTTGAGGACAACAGCCAATTAAGGAACACAAGAGTTCTGTATAAGACAAATATATCAAAGGAAGCTTCTGTGCTTAGCTGGGCGTGATAAAGGACAGACGAGGCATTGACCTCACTAAAGCCTTAGAGATAAAGAAGAGGTGGCAGGAATACACAGAAGAACTGTACAAGAAGGACCCGAATGTGCAAACCCAACATAAGACGGTTGTGATTACTGATCTCGAACCGGGCATCCTGGAGAATGAAGTTGAATGGGCCTTAGCCAGCCTTTCTAAGAACAAAGCTAGCGAAATTGATGGCATTCCAGCCGAGTCGCTTCAAAACCTCAACCATGACGATGCTGTTAACATTCTGCATACATTCTGTCAGAAGATTTCGACAACCCTGCAGTGGCCACAGGATTGGAGGAGGTCAGTTTACATCCCTATTCCAAAGAAAGGAAGTGCCAAAAATTGTTTCAACTACCGCACGAACGCGCTTATTTCCCATGCTAGCACGGTGATGTTGAAAATCCTCCAAGGTAGGCTGCAGCAGTATGTGGATCGGGAGCTTCCGGACGTGCAAGCTGGGTTTCGCGAGGGCAGAGGAACTAGAGAACAAATCGGCAACCTTCGCTGGATCATGGAAAAAGCAAGAGAGTTCCAGAAACCCATCTACTTCTGCTTTATTGATTATGCGAAAGCGTTTAACTGCGTAGATCACAGGAGATTGTGGCGAGCTCTCCAAGAGATGGGAGTTTCAATTCACCTCATCTCTCTCCTCAGGAGCCTGTATGAAGAAGAGGCCAAAGTCAGCACTGGGCATGGTCTTACTGATTGGTTTCCAATTGGGAAAAGAGTGAGGGAAGGCTGCATACTGTCGCCCTGCCTATTTAACCTATATGCAGAGTGCATCATGAGGAAGGCCGCTCTGGACGAGTCTTCAGCTGCAGTGAAGATTGCTGGAAAACGTATCAACAACCTTAGATATGCGGATGATACCACTTTAATGGCAGAAAGTGAAGTGGAATTCAAGATGCTTCTGATGCGCGTACAAGAAAAGAGTGAGACGTTTGGGATTAAACTGAACATTGAAAAGACAAAGATCATGGCGTCTTGCTCTATCAAGTCCTGGAGCATCAATGGACAAGAAGTGGAAGCTGTAACAGATTTCCTCTTCTTGGGCTCCAAGATTACCTCGGAAGGAGACTACAGCCATAAAATTAGGAGACGCCTGCTTCTCGGAAAGAGAACAATTGTTAGCCTTGACCGCCTAGTAAAGAGCAGAGACATTAGTCTGCCAACCAAGATCCGTATAACTCGTGCTATGGTCTTTCCAGTTGTGATGTATGGATGCGAGAGTTGGACTGTGAAAAAGGCTGACCGCCGAAGAATTGACGCGTTTGAATTGTGATTCTGGCGAAGACACTTGAGAGTTCCTTGGACTGCCAGAAGATCAAATCAGTCGATATTGTCTACCATAAACCCTGACTGCTCATTGGAGGGTCAAATTCTAAAGTTAAAGCTGAGCTACTTTGGTCATCTGATAAGAAGAGAGAAGTCGCTGGAGAAAGATTTGATGTTGGGAAAGGTTGAGGGTCGCCGGAGAAGGGGTAGGTAGCGAACGCGATGGTTAGATGGCATCCTAGAGGCACTGCAGATGAAGTTATGTGATGTTAGTTAGATAGTGAGAGACCGGAAAGCGTGGCGTGACATTGTCCATAGGGTCACGAAGAGTCGTACACGACTGAACGACTGATCTGAACTGAAGACTGAGGTAAGTCATTAATATATAATAAAATCAATAGGGATCTAAGCGCAGATCCTTGGTGCACGCCGGTAGTTACTGTGAGAGGCTTAGATAAATTATTGTTGACCGAAACTATTTGCGTACGATTAGACAAGAATTCCTTTATCCATGTAAGAACGTTAGGGTCCAGGTTCAGCAGTTAAAGTTTTAGTAGCCAGCGCTGGTGAGACAATTTATCAAACTCTGTTGCAAAATTGAGATAGGTTGAGTCAATTTGCAGATTTATATCCATGTTAGTATGCAAGTCATGACAAGGATAGCTAATTGGGTTTCACAGGAAAAACCTTTGGGGAAGCCATGCTGTGAGGGGTGAAAAAAGCTGTTATAATCTAAGAAAGAAATAATTTGGGAGTAGATGACATGTTTCATTATTTTGCATGGGACACTTGTTAATGAAATAGGTCAATAACTTAATGGAGAGTTTCTGTTACCTGATTTGTAGAGTGAAACGACCTTTCCCCCCTTCCAGTCATCCATTATGGTTCCTGAAGAATGTGACTGTGAGAACAGCACTGACACGTATGAAACAGCCGTGTGTCTTATATTTCTTATACTTTTAGAGTTAATACTATCGATGCCAAATGATAAGGATAGCTTGCACTTCCGGAGTATGAATGACATTCCGTCTTCATAAAATGTAATGCTTGGCATGGTACATTCCACATTGACAAAATGAAAATGAAAGGGTGTTTCTATTTCTTTGTGAAGACTGAAGCATATGCTGAGTTAAAGGCGTCAACGTATTCATCAATAGTAATAACATAGTGTGAATTATTGATGAGGGTAATATCGCATGTTGGATGAGGGTTAATTATTTCGCAAAACTGTTTTGGGTTAGTGCGCAACAAATTTGGTAGTGTAGTAGCATAAAATGAACGCTTTGCGTCGCGGATCGCAGTCGAATATTCGTCTTCAGCTTCGTAGAGGGTTCGCCATCTAAGTGCATTGCGGTAATTTTTGGCTGCCCGATACAGACACTTTTTTATTTTCTAGTTTTTTTAAGGATTCAGTAAACCATTGTTTTTGGTTAGTGACGCGTATGTTGACAGAGCAAAACAGCGCAAACTTCACAACGAACAGTTGTGAAGGATGTTGACAGTTGGTAATGTTTATTAGCCAAGTCGGTTAACTTATTTTTGAACATCGCCCCGTTATTCTGTATCGACTGATCCTGATGTGCAGCTTAGAATGTGGGAAAGAAGGTAGTAAGTCCTAGAATTATTGCGTCATATTTACCTTTTTCGTAAACTGTTATGATTTTCTTCCGAGTCCTGTTTTGTGTTACATAATGCGAGAAGGGAGCATGAATGACATTATTGTCACTAATTCCCCGAAGACATGTAATGGATGAGAGCGCGCCGGGGTTATTAGTCAGAATAAGTTTCAGTATGTTTTCTGATTATGACGTAACACGTGTTAGCTCTAAAACGAATTTCGTAAAACGAAAGTTCAGACAGATATCAATGAAGTTTTCTTTCTCGACTGGACTGGTTATTGAGAAGACGGATGGTTACACTATTCTATGTTTGGGAAGTTAAAATTCCCGAAAAGAAGAATGGAGACATTTAGGTGAGTTGGATTACGTTGTTATTGAGCTCATTACAAAAGTCATGAGTGGAACGAGGAGGCCTGTAACAGACTCCGAGTAGCACTGTTATTAGTGATGCGCGACACAGTAACCAGATTATTTCGCAGTGAAGAATTTACAGGTTCTCTTGAGATCTCTCAATAGGTGAGCGCAAAAACCTCTTCTCTTATCGTTCGCCTCTTGTTCTTGCCTGTCTTCTTTATCTTTTTCGCTTTCCTTCTTTCTGTATTTAGGTAACAGCGCAAAAAACATGGACGGGACACAAGAGCAAGAACGCACAATGGGCGCACAAGCTCAACGAGCGCTGGCTCTCATTTTATTATTACTAAGCATTTTTAGGCATTTTTAATCACGATATAGTCATTACATGTTATCGGTATACATAATGGTCGTTTGTAGTCATTACAGGATACTAACAGTCATTTCTGTAATAATTATTCATTACCAAGCATTTTTAGTTATTTACAATCAGTTGTGGACGCTACAAGTCATTTTAGACACATTAGCTATTCCGTTATTACTAAGCATTTTTAGGCCTTTTGAATCAATTGTTGGCGTTACAATAAGACGTTGACATATATTGCTTCTGCGAAGTTTTTATGATAATTAATGTACATTTTAGAGCTCTTAAGTTCCTTTTTATTTCATATATTTTTACATTTTATTTTTATTTTTATTCTTTTATCTCACTAATTATCCTGGGGTATGAATTTTGTTATTAGTTATTTGCTAATATTTCCATCATCACTATTCATCATGTTCACATAATGCATTCATTAGTATTTGGTTTACTAAACAAAAGACGCTGTATCTTTCACGCAGGTCTTGAACGCTCGATTAGACCTTGTGAAACATTAGTTTGGTATGGTTTGTGGGGTTTAAAGTCCGAAAGTGACTCAGGCCATGAACGATGCCATAGTGGAAGGGGAGGAGTAACGTGCGCTGACTACGCACACCACACGGGCGCATTGCATTTCTCCCGTATCTAAAAGCGGACGCCACGACCAATATTCGATCCCGCCTCTTTGGTTTTTGCAGTGGTGCTCATGACCACTGCACCACAATGGCGAGTTTGTGAAAAATTAGTAGGGCTTCTGTCACATTTCTTAGTGGACACCTGAAGCGCACTATAAGGGAAGAGATGGAGGTTGTATTTCTACAGTTCGAAATGATATTTCAGTGTATGCTGTACTGATTATAAAGAAGCCCTGAATGTGATTGTGAAATAAAAAGGGGTAATATAAGTGCATTACACTAGCCTCTGGCTTCTCTCTAGAGCCACAAGTGTGAATTTTCAAATGACGCAGCAGTGGTTAATTGAGTGTTGTTTTAAAGCTTAGCTGCCCAACCACCCTCAAAGCATGGATTGGTGCCACAATGTTTAGGCTGTAAACTTTGCTTTGGTTACGCCGCAAGAGGTACACACTGTGATGATGTTAATAGTGTGTTCGAGTGCGCAGGTTGTTGAAGAAGTGCGGCCACGTGCGGGGCGAGCCAGTGCGCGTGAGTTTGTTCGGGGCAGGATAACAGGACGGAGAGAGAAAGAGAGAGAGGGAGAAAACCTTTATTCCACGTAGGAATTCAGGGCGCGCAGGCCCCTGGGTCCCCGCACGACCCCACTGCAATTCAAGTGTTGGTGTGGTCAAGAAAAAAAAAAGTGCGTGTCCGTGGGCCTGATCTGGTATCTGCCCAGAGCTCCTAGACGGACTTGGGCCAATGACAACACACACACATTAAGCAACGTCGAGGTGGTGAAGGGTGGCAGTTCCAGGCCCTACGGGGCTGGGACTGTAAGAAAACGCTGCTTGGGGCGGAGGCTAGCCAGCCACCGAATTTTTATCTGTTGTAGGTCGCCATTGCAACCGCCATCGCTAAGATGGTGGACGACGGCTGTTGCGGTGTGCGTCGTTATCTCTCTCCTCTTTTTCATTTTCTTTCCTCCTCTATTTTCTCTCTTCTGTCCGCACGAGGCAGCGGAGGTGGCTCAGCTACAGAGCCAGCAGCAGACCCGTGCATTTTCGTTACCTTCTTCCTACAGCCACAACAACAACAACAGGCAACGTTCTCAAATATAAACCATCTGCTTTTTTCGCGTTCGCTCTGACCTTCCTCCCTTTCCTTACGGCAAGGTTTCATATGTCCATGAAACAGGTGTGATAGATACTATGATCCTTCAGTGTATGCTGCATTGATTATAAAGAGGCCCTGAATGTGATTGTGAAATAAAAAGGAGTATTATAGTGTGCTACACAAGCCTCTGGTTTCTCTAAGTAGAGCCATGAGTGCGAATTTTCAAATGACGCAGCAACGGGTAACTGGGTGTGATTTTATAGCTTAGCTGCCCAACCACATTCACAGTATGGATTGGAGCCACAATGTTTGGGCTGTAAGTTTTGATTTGGTTACGCCGTAAGAGATGCACACGTTAGGCAACGTGCTCACATTTAAAGCGTCTTCTTTGTCTTTCCGCGTTCACTGCGGCCTTCCTCCCTTTCCTTACGGTGAGGGTTCAGATGTCCATGAAACAGGCGTGACACAGACTGCAGCTTTCCGTTCATGGGAACCAACTACTATTATTTTTCTCCCATTCCAACCGATCCCGCCGGACAATATAAGCTCCCTCGACCGACAGAGAAGGAAAAGGCTCACTGGCCATTCTGGGCCCGTATTCCGAGTTTGTGTCGTTATCTAAGTGCCGCTATCTCACGTGACATCGAGTCATCTGATTGTTGAAAACGCCGGGACGTGATGCTGACGCCTCTTCCGATTCCGTAGTAGCAACACGGGGTTCCGGCGTTTCCACCAATCAGATGACTCGACGTCATGTGAGGTAGCGACACTTCGATAACGACGGAAACTGGGAATACGGGCCCTAGTTTGGTTCGACTTGCCACATCAAATGCACGGTGCGCCTATTCTGGCAACCACGGTGCATAAAAGGATGCTGTAGTCGCAACATGTCAGCGCTGAGTCACTGTTAGTGTCGCACGAATGAGACAATCTTGTTGTCCGGATAATCCCTTAAGATCACCCCTGTCTCAAGGCATGATGAAGAGGTCTTTTGCCTGCTTCCGTCGACACACCTGTTAAAGACGCCCGATATGCGACACTCTCCCCACCTGCCTTTGTGCAGCCTATTTTGGTCCTTTGATGGATTCATATAGATGCATATGCATACATGTATGCATATGCATCTATATGAATCCATCAAAGGACCAAAATAAGCATACATACATGCATACATGTATGCATATGCATCTATATGAATCCATCAAAGGACCAAAATAGGCTGCACAAAGGCAGGTGGGGAGAGTGTCGCATATCGGGCGTCTTTAACAGGTGTGTCGACGGAAGCAGGCAAAAGACCTCTTCATCATGCCTTGAGACAGGGGTGATCTTAAGGGATTATCCGGACAACAAGATTGTCTCATTCGTGCGACACCGACAGTGACTCAGCGCTGACATGTTGCGACTACAGCATCCTTTTATGCACCGTGGTTGCCAGAATAGGCGCACCGTGCATTTTATGTGGCAAGTCGAACCAAACTAGGACCCGTATTCCCAGTTTCCGTCGTTATCGAAGTGTCGCTACCTCACATGACGTCGAGTCATCTGATTGGTGGAAACACCGGAACCCCGTGTTGCTACTACGGAATCGGAAGAGGCGTCAGCATCACGTCCCGGCGTTTATTTGCGCCACATATCTGAATACGATACATACATGGATGCATATGCATACGTATGTATGCATATGCATCCATGTATGTATCGTATTCAGATATGTGGCGCAAATAAACACAAACACAGGAGAAGATACACAGCACACGCGCACACTACCAACTGTAAGAAGAACCGGAAAACACTTCCTCTTCTACACTCAGGCACGTCTCAACTTCCTCTTCTTCTCATTTTCCTCTTCTTTGCCCAGGGGGAAAATGGCACTCACTTCCTCGCAGACCATAACCTTGTCCAAACATGGCGGTGACCAATCTCTTCTTCCTCTTCTTCTATTCTTCCTCTTCTTTCCCAAGGGAATATTGACACTTTCTTCCTCTCAGCCCGAAAACATCAACCAATCATGACAGTCACAAAATCTATACTGTCTTGTAAATCCACACCTCTGCTTGCCCAGCAGCTCCTACCCCGCTGGACAGGCAAATATCACCACAAAGTCACAAGTCATTCACTAAAAACACCACCACACATATACAGTAGGACATGTCCATCTAGTGGCGTCCGTGTGCTGTGCGATGTCAGCGCACGTTAAAGATCCCCAGGTGGTCGAAATTACTCCGTAGCCCTCCACTACGGCTCCCCTTTCTCTCTTTCCACTTTCATTCCCACCTCCCTCCCTTCCCTTACGGCGCGGTTCGGGTGTCCACAGAGCAAGTGTGACAGTTACTGCGCCTTTCCCTTCCTGTGAACCAATTTAACTTAACATGTCCATCTACACCCCATAAACGTAAGTAGTCCATATATAATGAGCAACTTTATCTTGCCAACATCTAAGAAGCCACGAGGCCCATGTACTTGAGGATAAAAATTCAGTAAACTCCCATGGCCCCAAAACGTAAGATGAGTCCAAGAATAACAACTTTAGGCCAAGATTAACAGCTAGAGGCCCGATAATAATCTCATTCTTTGCATAACTCAGGAGGATTGCTCAATAAAATTAAATTCTTTTCTACGTAAACTCAACGAAGCTTCACTAATGCATCTCTCATCTTTCTTCTGTATCCAATACGCCTCTAAAATTTCGCGTGCCATCTTATCCCGACTCTTGCCTAATATGTTTAGCCTGCTGAACAACGGCTCACACTTGCACTTTTGGCAGTGCAAGGCTAAATTTGACCCTTTGCCATTTTCTATGGACTTCTCATGTTCCCTCATTCTATCATTAATACATCTTTCTGTTTGCCCAATATATAGATTACCACACGTCAGAGGAACCTCATAAATCACCCCCACCCGACATCCAATAAAACTCTTAGCATGCTTCTTATCGCATTGCCCTTTGTTTTTTCTTCCTATTATTGCACATAACCCACCAGTTTATTGGGTGCAGAAAACACAACTGGCACCTCAAACCTACTAGCCACCTTTTTCAGGCAGTGTGCAACTCTATGTATATAGGGGATCACTTGTGGACGTTTATTCCTCAACCTATCTGGCGATCTTTTTTTCCCTTTCATTTTTTGAAGCAAAGACTCTGCCACCCCACATATAATCATACCCGGGAAACCAGCCGCATCAAGTCTTTGTAATTGATTATTAAAGCTTTCCTCTGCCATATGTATACATGATTTTAACAAGGCCGACTCCAAACAAAGGGAAGCTATCCCTCTTTTTATAGTCTTTGAATGGGCTGATCCATATGGAAGTAGCTCTTTTTTAGCCCTGGGAAAATATTTCCAACACACTTCCCCATTACAAATTTTCATATTTAAATCAAGAAACTGCAATTTGTTGTCCACCGGTAGCTCATGAGTAAACGTAAGCCCTTTTCCACAAGTGATCCACAAGTGATCCCCTATATACATAGAGTTGCACACTGCCTGAAAAAGGTGGCTAGTAGGTTTGAGGTGCCAGTTGTGTTTTCTGCACCCAATAAACTGGGTGGGTTATGTGCAATAATAGGAAGAAAAAACAAAGGGCAATGCGATAAGAAGCATGCTAAGAGTTTTATTGGATGTCGGGTGGGGGTGATTTATGAGGTTCCTCTGACGTGTGGTAATCTATATATTGGGCAAACAGGAAGATGTATTAATGATAGAATGAGGGAACATGAGAAGTCCATAGAAAATGGCAAAGGCTCAAATTTAGCCTTGCACTGCCAAAAGTGCAAGTGTGAGCCGTTGTTCAGCAGGCTAAACATATTAGGCAAGAGTCGGGATAAGATGGCACGCGAAATTTTAGAGGCGTATTGGATACAGAAGAAAGATGAGAGATGCATTAGTGAAGCTTCGTTGAGTTTACGTAGAAAAGAATTTAATTTTATTGAGCAATCCTCCTGAGTTATGCAAAGAATGAGAATATTATCGGGCCTCTAGCTGTTAATCTTGGCCTAAAGTTGTTATTCTTGGACTCATCTTACGTTTTGGGGCCATGGGAGTTTACTGAATTTTTCCCCTCAAGTACATGGGCCTCGTGGCTTCTTAGATGTTGGCAAGATAAAGTTGCTCATTATATATGGACTACTTAAGTTTATGGGGTGTAGATGGACATGTCCTACTGTATATGTGTGGTGGTGTTTTTAGTGAATGACTTGTGACTTTGTGGTGATATTTGCCTGTCCAGCGTGGTAGGAGCTGCTGGGCGAGCACAGGTGTGGATTTACAAGACGGTATAGATTTTGTGACTGTCATGATTGGTTGATGTTTTCGGGCTGAGAGGAAGAAAGTGTCAATATTCCCTTGGGAAAGAAGAGGAAGAATAGAAGAAGAGGAAGAAGAGATTGGTCACCGCCATGTTTGGACAAGGTTAAGGTCTGCGAGGAAGTGAGTGCCATTTTCCCCCTGGGCAAAGAAGAGGAAAATGAGAAGAGGAAGAAGTTGAGACGTGCCTGAGTGTAGAAGAGGAAGTGTTTTCCGGTTCTTCTTACAGTTGGTAGTGTGCGCGTGTGCTGTGTATCTTCTCCTGTTTTTGTGTTTATTTGCGCCACATATCTGAATACGATGATGCACCAACTTGCCCCTCAAGCTGTTATTTTGAGATACCATGTATGTATGTATGCATATAATTCAACGATCACCTCAAAAACAGCATTTAGAGTTATATTGTTATCCCTTTATTTATCTAGGAATATTATTTTACTATTATTTGTGATTGATTTCTATCATCAATATTTGTCTTTTTTACATGCCGAACTAATACTTGCACTAGTAATAGGTTTACATGAAAGTCTAATATCTGTCCGGCACATCGTGAAAGCTGGTTAGACTTTTTGGAATAGTGCATTAGCCACAGAGTTAGGGGTGCAATTTATGCCCCTAGAATACGCTGAGGCAAAAGTGTTCATTCGCAGCGATATCGACCTAGAGGTGGCGCCACCGTCACTCCGGTAGTGTGGATCGGCAGCCGGCGGCGTTCGCAGAAACGCACGCTGCTTAGGTCTGCTTCCGAGTTTACGGCGGGTTTGTTGGCGATGAAAACGCGTCTTTTGCAGAATTTACAGTATTTACAGTGTTACAGTAGGGTAACAAACTGGATTCCAAGGGAAGGAAAGCGTAGCAGGGGGAGGCAGAAAGTTAGGTGGGCGGATGAGATTAAGAAGTTCGCAGGGGTCAAGTGGGGGCAGCTAGCACAGAACCGGGTTAAGTGGAGAAATATGGGAGAGGCCTTCGCCCTGCAGTGGGTATAATCAGGCTGATGATGATGATGATGATGACAGTATTTCTGCAATATTGAAGAAAAATATCCAAAGATTTCGCCAATGCAGCAGAAGAAGAGCGGATTTTAGGAAAACAAAGCACGCAACCACCAGACTTCCAGATTTACTTTGCACGTTTCTTGCGCTGTACCGTGCTCACGCGCCTAATGCTTGGGCCTGCCTAATGAAGCTTTGTTTTTCTTGTCGACTTTTAAACAGTTTGCGCGTCTCTCAGCGAGTGAGACCGGCGAATTTAGTGTCAAGCCCACGCAGATACCTGCAATACTTTAGATTGAATCGAGAAAGCCTGGTTCATTATATCATACTTGACTCGAGGATTAAGCAGGTTAAATGTAGCATTGGCAGCGCACTGCATGGCGAGTTGCTTTAGACTGAGTGCACATCAACTCTGGCCCAGACAACCACGAACAAGTATTCCCCAAAAATGAGATCACGCCGACACTCTGCAGGAAACCTCGCCGCACAGGAAAGCTGTTTGTTCACGTGTACAGCGCTGAGTGGATTGAATTTGCCGAGATGCTTTTCGCGGCCACTGTCATAGAATGTGATAGTGTATGCATGCGCCACTAACTGAAAAGATTTCCTGAAACCGAGGAAAGTATAAGGGATTTAAATGAAAAGATTTCCTGAAACCGAGGAAAGTATAAGGAATTTCTGATGTGTATGATGTTAATGTATAACGGTAAATTAGTAGTGTAATTATTTTGTTTTGCAATGCCAATAAATTTCACCGTGTTAGAGAACTTTTACACGCTTGACAGAATTTGCAATAACCAGCGATTAATTTTCAGTAACGATAAAGTGCAAGCTACGAATTACTCGCTGCGAAGACATCAAACTGCGCATGGGCACTGTCATATTCTGGGAAGCAATTTTACAGGCTGAAAATTTATTTGTCACTAATTATTTAGCAGTGTCTAAATCTTATGCGAAGTAAAATATTAGGGTTGCTTCCAAAACAGATGCCGGATATAAAACTATTCCGAAAGAAATGGAGGTCATCTTATCATGCGACTATAAAGATGTGTTTATTCCCGAACTAAACACTAATATTTAAGCCCGCATAAAGCTGTTTTACTCCCTTTGTCAGGAACGACGAGTTTGCTCTGAAGACAGCACTTGGATGAAAAGGGATTTTAATGATTATAATAGGCTACCAGAAAGTACAAGACCGGAAAGCGTGGCGTGACATGGTTCATAGGGTCACGAAGAGTCGGACACGACTGAACGACTGAACTGAAAGTACAATAATCTATGTGTATTATGTAATATTTAGGGTAACAATTAGGTGCAGGGAATATGTTTCTCAAACATTCGAGCATTTCTATAAAGCCAAATGTGCTCAATAAAAATTTTACGGATGCACAGAAGCCTTCAACAACAACAAAGAAAAAAGAAAAGAAATGCATATTGGCCCGGGTTTAACGCATGAAAACGGCATCGGCTATGACGGATAATTGCAGAGGCTGGTTTTGGTGCAGTTTTTATGATTATTAACACCACATTTACCACGTGGGATTGTTTATCGTACAGTCAAATCCCACAGCAAAGGAGCGCCTTTCGAAACGGATGTGATTTAATCCCCCGTTCTCGAAACCAGCAGTCGAGCGCCCTTACCATTAAGACACCGCGACACAGGTTTAAAAGTAAAAAAAGAAATATATATATATATACTCACACAACTCTATCGTGAATACAGTAGGCATAGTAGGCATAGAGTGGTCTGTTCAAACTGCATTCTGCTATATGAAGCAGTCTGCGGTGGCATATGTTTCAGTAGCTGCGGTATTCCAAACAGAAACGGGAATATGCGATTTCTGAGCGTTCGCATTACCTTTTATTGACGGCAGTGACCTGTTTTGCTTTGACACGGCGGTAACGACAGTACCACTTCGTTTGAGACATTGTATGTCAAGGGATCTCAAGCGCCGAAGACCGCGATGGATGATGTCCTTATCCAAGCATGACATGCTCGATACGGATAAGTATATATTTTTTTTAATATAGCGTGGGGTTATAGACTTGTCATATTTATTTTGCAAGAGGCATATAGGTAAGCAAAAGCTCACAGGAACCGCGAAACAAACAAAAACACTCTTGTACACTCCGCACGCGGGCGTAAATCACTGCGGGATGGCACGGGACGCGAAAACGCATCCACACTGAATAGGTTTCGCCGCAGAGCCGCAAGGCGGCGACTCTGCTCTATCTCGAGGTCATTAGCGCGGTGATCTATTGGCCTCTACTGCCGCACCTTGCTCCGTTCTCTTAAGGAGCGGTTCAGTTGTCCGCAGGGATGTGTTACGAATATTACGTCTTTTCTTTTCTGTAAACCAAATTGAAAGGCTGTTTATTCCTGCTTCACTATGTCGCGTTCTATGCTTTGTGGTGCGACGTTAGAGGAAGAGACAAATGAAACGCGCAGTCCGGAAGCCCGGCGGAGTGAGCTCCGTATGTGCATAAATCTGAATCTCACGGTACCTGGAAAAGTGACACTTCTCGCGGACCCACGTGCGGAGACTGATAAGGCTATGCAGGTTTTCGCTTTAAACATTCTTCGAATGCTCCACGACGCCCTCCTTTGCGCGACACTGAAATTGAAAAAAAAAAAATCCGAGACACTGCAGAATATGCAATGGATTAATGCGTAAGCCTGAGCGTTGATGCTTTGTCCGCGAGATGCGTCAGCCTGATTTCGCGAGTGAGAGATACTGCGCCATTTCTTTCCTGCAAACAAAATATAGAACTGCGATGAACTTTCATATGTTTAACAGAAGGCTGGCTGTGTTCGAGGGCAGGTTCTGCACTTCTCTCGGGATTGTGCAGAGTGAACTTGGCTCATTCCTTCCCGTTATACACTTTCAAATCATTCCAATCAAACTGTGCATGCAAGTTATGCCCTTTTACTTTTTGAAATCCACGATAACCTAATTACCGCCAGTGGAGCAAGAGCGGAGTTGTCGATACCAGCGGATTCATCGCGCTTACACCTTGCAGTCTGCGACTCCTCTGAAGTACTGGGGCTACCGGAGGCGCGCGTCTTGGCCTTGGGTCCCGGCTTGTAGGGGGTGTCCGGCGCATGAAAGTCGAACCCAGCATCTCCACCAAATGTCGCGTAAACGAGGCCCCTCACAGTTGCGCCGGGCAGGCTCAGAGTTCAGAAACAGCGCTAAAGCTCAGTCTTGGATATATATATATATATATATATATATATATATATATATGTAAACTTAAAGTAGGTGACACACGGTGGCAAAAAACGACACTTTATTCCGACGTTTCGGCCAGGGTCCGGCTTTTGTCAAGTAAAGGCCGGACCCCGGCAGAAACGTCGGAATAAAGTGTTGTTTTTTCCACCGTGCGTCACCTACTTTAAGTTTATGCCCTACCGGACCCATTCATGCTTCAACCCCCTCCATATATATATATAAATATATATGAAGGAAAGAAGCCAACAGTCGGCGAGGCCAAGGAAAGCGTTGGAGATGGTATTTTGCCTTTTTTTTATTTTTTTAATGTTTACTTGGATAGTCACAGAAATTAGTAATGTAATCTGTTTAGGTGAAAGAAAATTAGACAGAAAGTACGAGAAAAAACAACGTGCCGATGGTGGGAACCGTATCCATATATATATATATCTATATATATATATATATATATATATGGTAAAAGGGGGATTCTTTGAGTTTGATGGATCACCATCATCATCATCAGCCATATTTCTCCAATTCACCCGGTTCTGTGCTAGCTGCATCCACTTAACCCCAGCGAAATTCTAAACATCATCCACCCACCTAACTTTCTGCCGCCCACTGCTACCTTTTCCTTCCCTTTGAATCCAGTTTGTTACTCCAAGCGACCATCGGTTATCCTCTCTTCGCACTACACGTCCTGCCCATGTCCATTTCTTTTTGATTTCCACTGGAATGTTAGTAACTAGAGTTATTTCTCGTACCCACTCTGTACGCTTTCTATCTCTTAATGTTACCCCTACCATTTTTCATTTCATAGCCCTCTGAGTTGTCCTCAACTTAAGTAGAACCCTCTTGGTTAGCCTCCACGTTTCAGCCCCATAAGTGAGTACAGGTAAGATGCAACTGTTGTACACTTTCCTCTTGAGCGATACCGGTAAGCTGCTATTCATAGAATGCGAGTGCTTGCCCCCTCAATCTAGCATTCGGAAGGTGGCAGGTTCGATCCCTGCTGCCATTGGGTACCCGCCGACGGCAAGCGCTCAATGGATTCAAGCTTTCCGCCTGCCTGGTGCCCGGATCTTTGGAGTGAAATGCTTGGGAAAAGATTCATAGGTCCAAATAGCTGCGGCGAGGGGTCAGTGATTCTTCCCGCCATCTTAAAACAGGTACGCTTCGCTCGGCAAAAGCCTATTATTTGAAATTTTATTTTCATTGCGATAGGAATAATCCGCTCAGTTTCCAGTCGTCGCGTAGCCGCGATGGGGGCCACGTTTGAAGAAGGAAAAGAAGAATGCTCGGTCGCTGGCCGATAATGCTGTGGCTCCACAGTTGGTTCTGCAGCATTGAACCCTCCTCATTTATATGTGGGCAGGTAGCTTATGCTCTGGCGTCATAAACACAAAGAATGAGCTCAAGTGTCCCCGATAATGTAGCACCTTATACTGATAGGGCGAGATAGGGAAATATTGTAGCAGCAAAAAGAAGCTCCCATCGTTGCGAAATTCAACAAGCGCTACCCAGACCTAAAGCACAATTAATCTTTTTAACCACCATTTTGCTCCATGGCCCCTTATTCCAAGAATTTCACCCCAGAAGCGTCGTGCAGCAGGCCGTGGGAATTGGTCGATAACCGGTGGTCCCTCTGATGGAACCCGGTTTCTCCCGAATGCGCGGCGGGAGCTCTTATACAAGGCCACCGCCTCATCAAGCATATCTAACAAATGCGATTGAAGTACAAAACTGGGCCATTAGGGTCACTCACTCTTTATATTATATGAAGTGAGCATATCATCTCTAAAATAGCAATAAGGATTACCTAATCTTTCCACTCGTCATAACATTGCCAGTCTTGCCTTTCTCCGTAAATTCTTTTATTCGCCACTGAAACCAGAACCATACATCTGCGCACTGCAATCACGGTCATCCGCTTCAAATTCTGCACCCGACGTAACTGCAACACTACATTTGATAACTTATTTTAGGGCGAAAGCCTTTAATGGTTCATACTGTCGTCGACAAAAGCTGTCCGCGCGAGCGGCGCACTTGATTCGTCGACAGAGAAGTGACGTCACCAGCCGCCTAATTCAAAGCGACCAACCAGAAGTCTCATCTTGTCTAGCGTTCCGGCGATCTGCAATCCCACGCTTGAACGCAACACAAGGAACGCCACGCGGCAGGAGTAATGGTGCACCGTGTAAATGCACACTTCTTCGAGGAACTGCGTCTTTCCTTTGCTATAAACTAATCATAATTATTTGTTGTACTGCTACGAACGCCAATAAAAGTCAAACAATGAGAGGTAAATGATAAAAGATGGATGGTAGAATTTCGTCATTGTGCTCTTAAGTGACATCCAAGGGAACACCTAATTTTTTTTTAACTGCAGCAGACCGGAACGACCTTCTTCATTATATCGCTGTCATAACATGCCCATCAACATTTAAAAGTGCTGTAGAGACCTGGAATTTGTAATCCCACCCCTTATGTAACACAACCAAAGGGGTCTTAAAGGAAAATAAAGTGATGCGATAATGGTGACGGCGACAACCTTATAATGAACCAAAATTGAAACTGGTAACACTCATGTTGTTACACATCTGTCATGATGCAGATTACATGTAGTTTAAAATAACAAGAAAATGATAACACGTGGTGGCGCAACTATATCGAGAATCCTACGGAGCCCACGCATGCGCAAAAGTATATCACCGTGCATGGAGAGAGTAAGCATACCAAGGCATGTGGCAGAAATAGTTTAATAAAACTATTTCTGCAACCTCGAAAAATGAGCACGGAGGTGAGTGGCATTCTTTCCAAGCTGTTCACTCTATAATTATCTTCTTTTTAATGTCAACGTATTTGACAGCCTCATTGTACGCATTTAGTCATGTGACTTGGTATACTTACTTATTCGGTGATTGGTAATACGCTTTTCGCGCGCGTAGGCTCTGTAGGATTCTCGATAATGCTGCGCTACCACGTGTTATTTTTTTTTTGTTGTTATTTAAACCACATGTTATCTGCATCATGACACACATATGACTGCATGAATGTTGCCTGTTTTGCTTTTGATTTATTATTAGATGGTCACCGTTATTAGTACTGATACTAATAGCCATAGCGTATTGATATATATAGGGAGACTAAAAATGAAATCGACTTATAATGTGTTCAACCCCCGCCATTATGCAAGATGTAGATGTAATCAGGAAAGTGCGATGTAGTGACCACCGAATGGTGAGGTCCCGAATTAGCCTAAATCTGAAGAAGGAGCGCAACAGATTGTGTAAGAAAGAAACCCATCAACGAATTAGCGGTGAGAGAGAGGGCAGAAGAGTTCGGGATCTCGCTACAGAATAGGTATTCAGCTCTAACTATGGATGGCGACATTACCCTAGAAGCAATGAACAATAATTTCGGAGATAGCATTACTGAGTGCGCGACAGAAGTAGGCGGTAGGATAGTTAGAAAGGATACCGGTAAGCGGTCTAAGGAGACGAAAGAATTGATTAAGAAACGCCAGAGTATGAAAGCTTCCAAAGCAAGAGACCAGATCGAATTGGCCGAAATATTAAAGCTAATCAATAAGCGCAAGGTGGCTGATATAATAAAGTATAACATAAGGAGAATTGAGCATGCTGTGAAGAATGGGGTAACCCTTAAAACGGTAAAGAAGAAATTGGGCATAGGCAAAAACCACATGTATGCGATAAGGGAGAAAGCGGGCAACGTCATCACGAATATTTACAAGATAGTCAAAGTAGCCGAGGAGTTATATACAGATCTCTACAGTAGCCAAAGTAGTCAGGACCGTAATGAGATTGGCGGTAAGAAAAAACAGTCAGACGTTCCACCAGTGACGAAGGACGAGGTCAAGAAAGCATCAGAAACTATGAAAAGGGGAAAATCAGCTGGAGAGGATCGGATAACTACAGAATTTGTGAAGGACGGGGGGGATATCGTGCTAGAAAAACTGGCCACCCTGTATACGCAGTGCCTGGTGTCATCGACGGTACCGGAACCATGGAAGAATGCAAACATTATCCTCATTCACAAGAAAGGGGACTCTAAGGACCTTAAAAATTACAGACTAATCAGCTTACAGTCTGTTACGTATAAGATATTTACTAAGGTAATCGCTAATAGAATCAGGACAGCCTTAGACTGCAATCAAGCAAAGGATCAAGCAGGGTTTCGCAAACGGTACTCTACTATCATCATATCCATACCATCAATCAGGTGATAGAAAAATGCTCGGAATATAACCAGCCCTTATGCATAACATTCATTGATTACGAAAAAGCATTTCACTCAGTTGAAACCTCGGCGGTGATGCAGGCGTTGCGAAATCAGGGGGTAGACGAGCCGTACGTGAAAGTGCTGGAAGATATATATAGTGGCTGCACAGCAACCATAGTTCTACATAAAGAAAGCAACAAAATTCCCATAAAGAAAGGTGTTAGGCAAGAAGACACAATCTCCCCAGTACTATTCACAGCTTGTTTAGAGGAAGTATTCAGAGACTTGGAATGGGAGCAGTTAGGGATAAGGGTAGATGGAGAATACCTCAGTATTCTGCGATTTGCTGATGACATTGCCTTGCTAAGCAACTCGGGGGATGAACTGCAAATAATGATTGATGAGCTAGACAGGAAAAGTCGAAAGGTAGGCTTGAAAATCAATATGCAGAAGACTAAGGTAATGTTAAACAGCCTCGGGAAGGAACAGCAGTTTACATTAGGTAGCAAAGTACTGGAAGTTTTAGGTGAATATGTCTACTTAGGACAGGTAGTAACCGCAGATCCGGACCTTGAAAATCAATAACAAGAAGCATAAGATTGGGATGGAGGGCATTTGGCAAGCACTCGCAGATTTTGACTAGCAGCTTACCGGTATCGCTAAAGAGAAAAGTATATAGCAGTTGCATCTTGCTAGTACTCACCTCTGGGGCTGAAACGTGGAGGCTAACCAAGAGAGTTCTACTTAAGTTGAGGACAACCCAGAGGGCTATGGAACGAAAAATGGTAGGGTTAATATTAGGAGATAGGAAGCGTGCAGAGTGGGTCAGAGAAAGAACTCAAGTTACCGACATTCTAGTGGAAATAAGGAAGAATAAATGGACATGGGCAGGTCATGTAGTCGAAGAGAGGATAACCGATGATCGCTTAGGGTAACAAACAGGATTCTAAGGGAAGGAAAGCGTAGCAGGGGACGGCAGAAAGTTAGGTGGGCGGATGAGATTAAGAAGTTCGCAGGGGTCAAGTGGATGCAGCTAGCACAGAACCGGGTTAAGTGAAGAAATATGGGAGAAGCCTTTGCCTTGCAGTGGGTATAGTCAGGCTGATGATGATGATGATGATGATGATGATGATGATGATGATGATGATGATGATGATGATGATAAATATATGACGCTGCCTGTAAATTACTTTCTTCCGAGGAGGGCCGGTCCCACGGCTGAAACGTCAAATGTATTCGCTTTCGTTTTGTTCAGACAGCCCCCTAGCCCGTCGCTGATGCACAGAATGTATCCCGAGACCTACCCGACAGACAAATGAAGAGTCTGCTGAACGGAGACGGCTGACTTCGCACACATTTTGTGGAATTGCAACAAGTACCAGGAACAAGCTAAGTCTGGGAGGATACCGCCGCGACTGGAAGCAGCCGCAGGGAGCGACAATCAAGAGGAACAACTCTGGGCCGTCCGGCAGGTCATCAAGGCGCTGGCCCGGAAGGAACCAGCGAGCCGGCTACGGCGAGCGGGGATCCAGGCCGCGCGGCCGGTGCCCAGAGGACGACGTAGGCCCCGTCCGGAGCGCGCTCGCGCTAGCGCGCGTTCTACTGCAGGCCCAAATATACGTTTTACCGATTCAAATCCTTCCCCACGTCTCAGTACTTTTAGCACGTATATATATATATATATATATATATATATATATATATATATATATATATATATATATATATATTTCTACGAAGATGACGAAGCGGGCAGTGGCGCGGGGCGGAGTGCTCGCGCCAGGCCCGCTGGCCATTAAAGCATATTTCATCGTCATGTCAACACGTCATTCTGGTTCTGTTGTGTCGCCGTGTTCCATGGTTTGTCATGCCACCACGTAACATGTGGTAGGAGGTGCGCTTCATCCCCATCCTCGCCTTGCACCGTCGAAGCCAACCGTACGCCGGGTCCACCGGCCGAGAGCCCGTGGAGATCGCCGCCCAGCTTTGCCCCAGCCCTTTATGCTCAGACACAACCAGCCGCTCTCCCCAGCCCCGTCCCCAGCCCTGACCACAATACATGACGACCAGGTAGAGCCCAAAACCAACCCGACCGACAACACGACAACACGACGAAGCGACCTCATGACCACTCGAGCGAAGACAGCACCTCCGACCAAGCCGTTCGGCGTGTCCAGGAGCCTTGGCCTTCAGCAAACGGTGAAGATTGGACTTGATGCTCCGGTGCAAGCATTCTGCCCATCTTCGCATTCATTGTGGTCTCCAGTGTTTCATGCCTTAATCCTGTGTCTGTTATCGTCACGTCATGCATTGGATTTCTAGCAATCGATCGGGACGATCGCTCGGTGGCCCCGGTTAATGCTACGAAGATTACGAAGCGGGCAATGGCGCGGGGCGCAGCGCTCGCGCCAGGCCAGCAGGCCAATAAAGCATATTTCATCGTCATGTCATCACGTCATTCTGTTTCTGCTGTGTCGCCGTGTTCCATCGCTTGTCATGCAATCACGTAACAATATATATATATATATATTGTGAGCCTTCTGAGGACGTGGACGTTCTTTAATTTGTACATGCCATCATCTTCCTTTCATTTGTACATATCATCATCACCGTCCCGCGGCGCCGGCTCCGGCACGCGCCTGGGCTTTGTCATCGGAGTAAAACGCCAGACACGGCATCCCTTGCCTTGCCGTCACGGCCTTGCCGTGTTGACCTGGCCTTCTTCCACACGTGGTGGAGGTGCGGTGTACAGGAGGGTTGGGCGCCATAGGTCGGGTGATTGTTGCCAGCTCATCTTTAATGATGTTGCGGAGACCGGCGTCATTAGAAGGTACCGAAGAATGATCGCACCCGTGTCGACAGACAGGCTTGAGGGCTTGGAGCTCCTCCCGGATGATGGCCCGAACGCAGATCCAAGTCAGCAGAGGTCGGGCCAGTAGCAATGCCGGGCTGCAATCGCGAGGACTGCAGCTGGTCGATACGTTGGCAGGTCGCAATAATGCCGTCAACAGTAGAAGGATTCCAGGCAATCAGGGTGTTATATGCCACTGAATTAATTCCTTTCAAGATGTTGTCTACGCGTTCAGGTTCTGGCATGGTGGGACGAATACGCCGGCAAAGTGCAAGTATGGCCTCTATGTAAGACGCGTACGACTCATGGGGACCTTGGAGGCGAGAGGCGAGCTTATTCTTCGCGACCTCAGTCCGAACTGCTGGGTCCGCAATATATATATATATATATATATATATATATATATATATATATATATATATATATATATATTTTTTCCCCGCAATTTGGTATTTCAGACGAAGGCCAGTCCCGCGGCAGAACCATAAATACATTCTCGTGTTCTTCACCACAACTGAGGCTTCTTCGCATGTCTGCAAAGGAGAAACTATGTAAAAACATTTTGCCTGACATCGCAGGATTGAGCGAGTATTTTTCATACATTTATTAGAGTTACTTTGAATACGACTCCACATTTGCTCAAGGATATAATTTGACGCGCAGGATACGTGTACTTGCTTATAGCATACGCCATGTTTGTAGCTTGAGCATCGAATGCTGTGAGCTCTCACCAATAAAAATTTTAAGCAAAAAGCAAACCTAAAGCTGTGAATGAAAAGGTCATGATGGTCCGTGTGATGCTCATCTTATAATCTGAAAATGTATGGAAAAGTAGGGTAAACACGGCTTTTACATGCTTCCCCCGTGGCGCACTTTCAGCAGTACCTTCGATAGGTTTACAAGCGTCGATAAATGGGTAACGTTGCTCTTTCAAGCACTTGTAGTTGCTATATTCTCTGCCGTGTGTATGTTTTATCTTTTGTCAACAGAAACCTGTTTGCCGTTATTACAAAAAATGGTGACCTAAATATCATATCAGTCGAGCCTTTTGGATCTGAAGGCCAACACCTTATTTGTCTCTCCGGAAGCTGCTGCCACTTCGGCCCTTATATATACCAAAACCAAACACCTGTTCGACAGTATCGAAGATGTTTCCTGACAAGCAGCCGATGCAACCATTGCAAAAAATAAATGATACTTTATGTCACGTCTCCTGCTCACCGTTCTCTTTCGCAACAAAAGTTAGATCTTTCACCAATGACGGCGATGTCAGAACGGTCCTATTTTTGTGGCAGTGAGGATGTTTCTGTGGCCTGCATTTATTGCAGGCCACTGCAATAAAAGTATTTGTACTACTTTGCAAAACCATCTTCTAACCACTCTTGCAATACCTTTGCCACACTGGAACCGAAATCATTAATTAGGTAATATTTTAAGTGCATTTTGAATGTTCGTATAGCTTTTTCGGTGCCTTGGAAAACTCTGTTCTCTTTAAATATCAGCATTTTGTCTTAACCATCTAGTTCACAGATTCCTGAACATATATGTTCGAAAGCATTTGTCAACTAAAGAGTGTCTTTCGTTTCCGCTTTCGCAGCCTCCTAAATCCGGCATAGTGGGAATATGTTTTCAGCATATCTGAGATGCGCTAAAGAGTTTGAAAATAAAGATTGAACACTATAAATTAGATCGTACCTGTCTAGGATACGTATCTTAGTTTCACTTTGGAAACTCATCCCGGCCGCTCATCTCGCTCGCAGCCAACCACAAGTTATTCTGAACATTGTTTGCGAAAAGTTGTATTGTCAAATGTACCCTCCTGCTATATACATTTTTATGGGTGTGGGTGCCTTTCGAGCTTTGAATTTGCATTTTGTGCAATTTGTATGTCAACCGTATGCTCTGTTTTCCGGCAGTTAAAATGCAACTCAGCACGGTTTCAAGAACATTGTAACCACTCCTGCCTTGGCTGCAAAAAGGCAGTTGGCAGAATTTATTACATAAATAAATAAATAAATAAATAAAAATAAATAAATATATATATATATATATATATATATATATATATATATATATATATATATATATATGTGTATGTATAGAAGAAGAGGCAGGTGGTGGTGAGACACTTCAGTCGGAAGCAGTAGAGTGGCTGCGCGGTCCATTGGTCTAGGGATATGCATAAAAAGATGGGGGCCATTGCCAATTAGAGTCGTAGAAACGGTTACATGGCGGAGCATTTTGGACGGGCCGATCGTAACGGGTGAGTGGGTGGCTGCGGCAGTATCGAGCTATGTGCCCTTCAATGCCGCAGCGTCGGCACACGGGGTTGTGCGACGAAAACCTTGTTCCCTGGAGGGTTCCGAGGAGACAGGGCGCGTTGGTTAGCGAAACTCATCTTTAGGTCTTCGGGTTGGACGCCGCAAATAGCGAACAGGTGGTGGTTGAGGATGGTACCATAGTGTTGATTATAGTGCGACAAGAAGTTAGTCGGGCGTGAGTCGTAGCGAGGCGGGTGACCAGAGCTATCAAACCTTGTCGTCAGGCTGTTGCAGCAAGCGTCCGCGGGTACAGTATTGATAGAATTCACAACGGGCATCGAGGGGAGCAAGGAGGCATGCCCTGGAGAGCCGCCAACGTCCGGGGGCGAGGATGGCGGACACCGTGCAGGGGCTCCAACCGCTGCAGTTCTTCGCGAAATATTTGCCGGATCGTCGACAAGTCCATGAAGCTGTCTTGAATGCTCGCCACAGATGGAACGTTGCCGAGCCGCCCAAATTTTGGCGTTATGCGACGAGTCTTCAACGTCTCGAATGCGCGAAAATGCCAAATTAGATCACATACGGCGTTCAGGTCACCTTTGGCAATTAGAAAATTATAAACATCATCTGCGATGCCCTTCAGAAGATGTCCTACTTTATCTACCTCGGTCATATTAGCGCTTGCTGTTTTGCATAGCTTCAGGACCTCCTCTATGTAAGTTGTACATGTTTCCCCAGGTAGCTGAGCTCTCTGCGTAAGCGTGTGTTCAGCTCGCTTCCTTGGTTCAAGGCAGTCGCCGAAGCACTGGCGCAGTTCGGTAACGAAACGGTCCCATGTGGTAAAAGAGTCCTCGTGGTTTTCGAACCAAACAAGTGGTATGCGTTAGGAAGAAAACCACGCTTGAGAGTTTAGCGGCGGCGTCCCATCGATTGTAGCGGCTCACCCGTTTGTAGTGGGTCAACCACTCGTCAACGTCCTCGCCTGCCGCTCCCGCGAAAGTCCGAGGCTCCCGATAGTGATGCGAGGAACTGTTCGCGGCGCCCGCAGGCCGGTCTTCTGCCTGGATCACCGCGTCACCACAAGCTGCTTGCGGGTCATTGGCCAATTGCATGGCGCTGGTATGCGGTTCGAGGCCCGCAAGGCGACGACTCCAGCGAGGCTCCAGTTTTATCGGTGCTGCGTGTAGCGCCAGGGATGGTTACCCCGCACCTCCACCACAATGTTAAGCCCTTAGCGTCGCGACCGAGACGTTCTAGTCGGTTCAGTACGCTAGGTACACACGGCCAGCGGGAACGACACAGGTGCCACAAGACAAAGGTCGAACGGGCGCGCACACTTCTTCTTCTTCTTCCTTCTATCTTCCTCCGTGCTCTGTTTGAGAACAAGTCCGTAACACTATATATATATATTAACTAGGATAGAAGATTTTCCTATGTCTAGGTTGTTTATGCTTGAAAGAAAATAGACGAGGTGAAAAACTCAATACCTCTCTTGACGTTTTGGCCGTGGACCGAACTTCGTCTGAAGGCGAAGACGGAGGTCGGTCCCCGGCCGAGGATTGGCCTCTAGGGGGCCATGGAGTGAGGACGCGCATCACGTCTGCCCGGTACAAAGACGGCAAAAGTCGCCAATCGCCTGCGCCCTCGGTCGAAGCTTCACCTTTCAGTGACCTCTGAAGGTGAGCGCCGCACGCCCATCAATTTCTGGCCTGCTTACGCCATTTCAGGCCGCCCATATGGCCCATTCTTCACCGCGTTGCGGGAGCTACTCCTAAATCCATTAGGAGGTAGGCCTACTCTGACGAAGGCCTCTGCTGCCAACGCCAAAATGCAGGTGTGTGTGCCGGGAGAGACCCAACAACCCCAAAAGTATGATGCAAGTGACTAGAATCACATTCTTAGTGGGCCTGCCCGCACCCTTCACCGCCCTTTGGTACCCGGAAGCCAAGATAACGCCGCACTTGCAACCGGCGTCGCCATGCCGCCTGGGTTCCAGGACACCTCCGCTCAACTGGAAGCTACGCTTGTGGCTGCGCAACGTTCGCAGCAGCAGCCACCGCTTCTGGGGGTCGACTACAAACTCGTCTACAGATCCCGAGGCGGGCTGCAGCTCGCCCTAATTACGCTAGACAGCTGTGGGAGGCCATCTTGAAATCAACGTCCCAGCTTCAGGAGCCCATGCGTATCCAAATCAGAGTACACCCACTCAACAATACGGGCACTGTGAGCACGCCTTCACGTGCCGATGCACTCACGCTGGTTCGTATTATCTCCATCCAGTTTGGCACCAAAGTTTTTGCCGTGGCAGCCAACATAGCCCCACCGGACGGAGCAGTACGCGGATTCATCTCCAGTTCGTATTGGAATGAGATCCCCGAAGCGCTCTTGCAAGACCTCATAATCGGCAACCCCGGAGCACCCATACTTGACGCATGCCAGATGGGTGATACAGGTTCCATACTGATTATCCTTTGTGTCGGCCCTGTCCCACATGCCGTCCTCTGTGCAGGAGCCCTCCACAGGTGTACACCTTACCGGGGTCATATAGACGCGTGCATGAACTGCCGAACTCCCGGACACCGCGCTGACGTGTGCGCGTCCCATCCCCGGGATGATGTCCCCACATGCATCCTCAGCTGCATTCTTTTGGGTAGGCCGCATATGACTGGAACTGGAACCTGCAAACCACAGAGCCATAAACTAACCTCCCTCCGGAACACGATCTCTCTAACGTCGACGCCACGGCACTCCAGCAGCGACCATGCCTGAGCGCAAAACCGACAGACGCGAGTCCACAACTTTCAGACCAAATTCCAGATGCCGGCAAGAAAGCTGCAATAGCGCAAAACTGAGCTCGGCTGACCGTGTTTCCGGCAACGCCACCGGCCATCTCCCGCCAGCCCAGCCCTTGAAGAAGATCTCAGGAACTGGAAAATCCGGGTGTTCCGGGACGTGGTAAGCCGCCTTTCCTCCCTCCTAAGTACCCCTTCTACAGCCCCTGAATGCGACCCACCCCTCGTTGACCCCACCTCCTCCTGTATAGAATCTTCGAGTATCCCCCCTACAAAGAAACAACGTACCTCACATGCTACCCCTACCCTCTCGTCCCCAGAAATAGACGCTAGATTTACCCCAATAGATGCCGAATTCGATCACGAACTAAAAGAACCTGGAGGAGCGCATGGATGCGATGCTCAACAAAATGGTCCAAGTAATGGACCATTTTCCTGAAGAGTGAAGTTGAATGGGCCCTTAGCCAGCCTTGATAAGAACAAAACTAGCAGAATTGATGGAATTCCAGCTGAGTTGCTTCAAAACCTCAACCATGACAATGCTGTTAACGTTCTGTGTACATTATGTCAGCAAATTTGGACAACCCTGGTAAGACAAATTTGGTAGGCTGCAGCACTATGTGGATCGGGGACTTCGGGACGTGCAAGCTGGATTTCACAAGGGCAGAGGGACTAGAGACCAGATTGCCAACCTTCGCTGGATCATGGAGAAAGCAAGATAGTTCCGGAAACCCATCTACTTCTGTTTTATTGATTATGCGAACGCGTTTGACTGCGTAGATTACAGCAGATTGTGGCAAGCTCTGCGAGAGATGGGAGTTCCAAATCACCTCATCTGTCTCCTCAGGAACCTGTATAAAGGGCAAGACGCCACAGTCAGAACTGGGCATGGTTTTACTGATTGCTTTCCGATTGAAAAAGGAGTGAGACAAGACTGCATACTGTCGCCCTGCCTATTTAACCTATATGCTGAGTGCATCATGAGGAAGGCCGGTCTGGACGAGTCTTCAGCTGGAGTGAAGATTGCTGGTAAACGTATCAACAACCTTAGATATGCGGATGATACCACTTTAATGGCAGAAAATGAAGTGGAACTCAAAAGACTTCCGATGCGCGTGCAAGAAGAGAGAGAAGTTTGGGATTAAACTGAGCATTAAAAAGACAAAGATCACGGCGTCTTGCCCCACGAAGTCCTGGAGCATCAAGGGACAAGAAGTGGGAGGTGTGACAGATTTTCTCTTCTTGGGCTCCAAGATTACCCCAGAAGGAGACTGCAGCCATGAAATTAGGAGACGCCTACTTCTGGGAAAGAAAGCCATGGCTAGCCTTGACCGCCAAGTAAAGAGCAGAGACATTAGTCTGTCAACCAAGATTCGTATAACTCGTGCTATGGTCTTTCCAGTTGTGATGTATGGATGCGGGAGTTGGACGGTGAAGAAGGCTGACCGCCGAAGAATTGACGCGTTTGAATTGTGGTGCTGGCGGAGAATCTAGAGAGTAGTTTGGACGGCCAGAAGATCAAATCAGTCGATATTGTCGGTCATTAACACTGACTGCTCATTGGAGGGTCAAATTCTAAAGTTAAAGCTCAGCTACTTCGGTCATTTGATGAGAAGAGAGGAGTCGCTGGAAAAATATTTGATGTTGGGAAAGGCTGATGGTCACCAGAGAAGGGGTAGGCAGCGAACGCGATGGTTAGGTGGCATCCTCGAGGCGCTGCAGATGAAGTTATGTAATGTTAGGAAGATAGGTGCAGACCGGAAAGCGTGGCGTGATATGGTCCTTAGGTTCACGAAGAGTCGAACACGGCTGAACGACTGAACTGAGACTGAATGGAAAATCGCTTCACCAAACTTCTAACCCCTCCCACTCCCCACACCCTCTCTCCATAAGCTCAGCCGACCTTTTCCCCCGAAGAACAAACGCCAGTAGATGCCTGTCTTCTTCCCCTCCTACAATTTCCTACACTCCAGTATGGCGGGGCGGACCCATAATTTCATCCCCATCTTAAGTTCGAATTGCCTCGGCTTCCGGGGTGAACGCGCACATCTGTAACTTCGCCTCCCCGCCCTCTCCCCCGCCCCTAATGTACTCCTTCTACAAGAGACTGCACACCAGGAAACCCTCCCTGGCTACACATCGACACATTCCGACTGCATCAACACATCCAGGGCGTCCACACTCATTCATCGCAATATCACGCACAAACCTCTTCTCATCACGTCTGATATGCCATGCGTGATCACATAATTTATACATCACACACATAGTCTCCCAACAATCGTCATAGCAAACATATACCATCCGCCATCCAAGCCGATAGACCTGTCAGAAACATTTCTTCCAGAGCTGCATCAGCTAGCAGGGATCCACCTATCAGCTAGCTATCACCCGCTGCTGATAGGTGGAGATTTCAACAGTCAGCATACTGACCGGAGATACACAACAACCGCACATCGAGGCCACAGGCTCTGGCTGCTGTGCACAACACGTTCCATACTCCCACGAGGATTGAAAAACGTGTCAGCATGGACACAAGTTCAGATCTGATGCTGAGGCGCTATCCACGCAGTGTTACCTGGAACAGAACATAACATACACTAGGCATTGATCACTACATTAATAGATCACTGTCCCGCACAAACCTCCCTCTCACACGTACACACCACACAAACTCATTAACTGGGATTCCTTTCGCGCTTCGCGATCCGATCATTCAGACCCTCCATCAAAGGCATCGATGCTTGGGCGCAATCACTTATGGATGACGTTTACTACTACACGCGACGCATAGAAACTACAACCGAAACCCCTACCCTTGACTCAAGCCTAGCCACATCTGGGAGGCTTGTCATGGCATCCTGGGACGCTGGAAAAACAATAAACATAACAGATGACTTAAAACGTGGCTGGTCGCGCTTCATACAAAAATAGAACAATATTCTGAGGCGCTGTGCAGATGCAATGGGAGACAAGTATGTGATAGCATCGCCGGAAACTGTCCACCAAACACACATGGTAACTCATTGACCCTACACGCATCACGTCAACAACACAACACCATGGGACACGTCTCATACACGTACATGCTGAAGATCCCGCCGCCCTCTCAGGCACACTTCAAAACACATACACCTTCCAGGGAGCCCCCACACCTCTACCCTTAAATACAAGACAGCTCAATTCGACACTGGACAGAGAGTTCACTGAGACGGAACTCAAAGCAGCCCTCTCTATTCTCCGAACAAACTCCGCACCTGGTCTGGATCAAATCACAAATACCATGCTTCGTAATCTGAAATACGAGTCAATCACCAAAATTACGCCATACTTTAATCAGTGCTGGGTGGAGGGTGTCCTCCCACAGTCCTGGCGTCATGCCAAGGCTATATTTATACCCAAATCTAACAAACCGCTTACACAAAAAACCTTCGCCTAATTTCGCTAACCTTTTGCTTCGGGAAGTTTTTCGAACATGTTGTGTTAGCAAGACCTACAACACATATGGCAGACAACAATCTATATCCACAAATCATTGTGGGATTACGACTCAATCTGTCCGCACAGGATGCCATGCTGCAACTCCCCCCCGACATGTTTGACCCACTTCTTCCTGTCACACCAAGGCACTCTTAGCTTTGAATCTTTCCAAAGCTCCAAAGCTAAGAGTGCCTTGGTGTGACAGGAAGAAGTGGGTCAAACATGTCGTTTGACCCACTTCTTCCTGTCAGCTTTTGATAGCATCGAACATCTGGCGATCATGACTGCCCTATCCACATTGAATGTAGGTGCATGAACGTACTTATATTCGAGCATTCCTCACTGACCGCACGGCTTAGGACGGCACGGCTCACTGACTTCGGCCCTCTTTCTTCCTCCTCCTACACGCTTCGAAGTGTCGGCACCCCGCAAGGGTCCGTCGATCCTCACCCTCTTTTTGTTTGACATCACCCTAATCCCCCTCGCCTGAAAACTGTCAGACATTCCGCATCTGAAACACACCCTCCATGCCGACGACATCACGCTGTGGACCACTCACGGCAGTGATGGCGGTATAGAAAACACCTTACAGGACGCAGCCTCCCACACCGAAAATTACGCAAGGAGCATCGAATTGTCTTGCTCCCCAGATAAGTCCGAACTGCTGCTCATCCGCCCCAAGAAACGCCATTCTCCCCACTCCCCTATTGCTATTGAACTGAATGGCGCCCCAGTACCGGAGGTTGAAACCCTCCGCGTATGGGACCTACAAATCCAGAGGAATGATAAAAACACCACCATACTAAAGAAACTCACGCAGGTTGCAGGTGCGATATCACACCTCATCCGCACAGTTTCAGGCCACCACAGGGGCATGAAGGAGCGCGACCTTGGTCGTCTCATCCATGCCTTTGTCCTCAGCTGTGTGCTTTACACTACTCCTTACCTACAACTGTCCAAACATGAGATAAGCGCTTTGGGTGCCTTGATCCGCAAGGTATACAAGGTCGCACTTCACCTTCCCCTCAATACACCCGCAGACAGATTGCTAGGCCTGAGTCTACACAACACGATTGTGGAGCTTGTGGAGGCCCACCGATTGGCCCAATACATCAGGCTGACGCAAACATCCACTGGACGGTATATCGTACAATTCCTTTTAGTCTGGATACCGGCTAACGACCCAACCCTCCTCTCCATTCCTCGACACATACCCATGCAAGGACTGCTTATCAAGGCACTCCAAAAAAACATGCATCCATCCTACCATGACCAACGCCGCAGAGCCCGTACAAAGGCGCTCCAGTAGGTAAGACGCCCGACTACTGTCCGGAGTGCCCGGGATCGAACCCGACCTCGGCGGCTGCGTTTCGATGGAGGCAAAACGAAGAGGCGTCCGTGTGCTGTGCGATGTCAGCGCACGTTAAAGATCCCCAGGTGGTCGAAATTACTCCATAGCCGTCCATTACGGCTCCTCTTTCTCTCTTTCCACTTCCACTCCCATCCTCCTCCCTTCCCTTACGGCGTGGTTCAGGTGTCCACAGAAACAAGTGTGACAGATACTGCGCCTTTCCCTTCCTGTGAACCAACCAACCAACCAACCAAAGCGCTCCACCGATATTATGGCGGTGAGTCGGACGCCGTATGGGTGGACACTGCATGCACGGGTGATGAAGCGACCGCAGCCGTGGTGGATTCCTCCTCATCCCTTCAAATCACGTTACCTCTCCCCAGAGACGCCTCCTCAGAAGCTGCAGAGGAAGCTGCCATAGCATTAGCCATAACCCGCACAGAAGCCCAGTACATTCTAACTGATTCAAAAACAGCAATTCTAAATTATGCATGAGGCGAGTCCATTTCCCTGCGTTTGGCATACTGGACTTGCCCGATGCACCCCCCCCCCCCGCGCCATGTTGAGCTTTTATAGGTGCCTGCGCATTCCAGGAATCCCGGAATTGAGGCTGCCAACCGTCTATCTTGAGGGTCTTTAAACCGAGCTCAGGTGGCCTCTAATCCAGGAATTTTGAAGGAACGCATGCACTCGTTCGGCGAGCTGAGCCAGGCCTACAGAGCCTCTGGCTAGCTCTACCCCCCCCCCCCCACCCGTCCCTAGACAATAAACACGCAACACTATGGTGCAGACTGCAAAAAGACACTCATCCTTCACCCCTTACCCTTTCCGAATACCATTCCTCCTTGCTCACTTCTGCTTGAACCCTTTGCCAAGAACCTTTTGCCTCTTCAATCCACAACCTCCTCCTCTGTCCGGCGGCTCTCCCCCGCGGGGACTAGAGCAACTGAAGACTTAGGAGAACTGGGGGACAATGCTGCGTTCGAAGGACCCGGCCGTGCAGACCACCACCACCTGCCAGGCTGCCAATGTTGTGATCCTGTGGGACATAAACGCTTGAATTTTAGTGGCGTTGTGCGGGGATCCAGGGGCCTGCGCGCCCTCAATTCCTACGTGTAATGAAAGTCTTCTCTCTCTCCTCGGCCGAATTGTCAAGAGAAGTATAGTGTTCTTCACCTCGTCAATTTTCTTTCATATATATATATATATATATATATATATATATATATATATATATATATATATATATATATATATATATATATATATATATATATATATATACATATATATATGAAAGAGACAAAAAATTGCCTGTGGTGCAAAAGCAGGCTGGCAGTTGTACGCAGCTAGTTTCACTGACCTACATTAAATATATTATTTTGCAACCTTTGGTTCAAGTTAGCTTGGACACCCGGTATATATATATATATTTCATAAAAGTTTTTCATGATCCAGAAATATGTTTAAGATGAGGTAGGGGCGCACAAACCAGAATACGGCTTATTTCCGTTGTTACATATTATATATTGTCACGTAGTGGTGACAAGGCCGTTGACACCAAAAGAAGACACAGGCTTGATGGTACTGAAATTAACTCTTTATTGGGCTGACTTGCGCCCGAAAAAGAACTAAGCAACTCGGCGGCGGCGACAGCAACAAACGTGCTCGTCGATCGTCGAACAAAAAATTCCCGTCACATTCGTCAAAGCTCAATTTAAAGGCTGCTCAGAGCAATTTAGATAACGTCGCAAACATGCTACTAGTACACCCTGGAACATCGTGGAAACATGCGCAAATGATCGGAATCTTCGAGACAGATCTCGGCGCATCTTTCGCGACAAAGGAAATGATAACGCGTCGTATCTCGACAACGAGCATGAACGAACACGGGATACAGATTTGATGCGCGTGCCAGAATCACAGTGATAAGGCCGCATGCCGGCGGCCGTTTAAAAACAACAAATACAGTTTTGAAGGTTTCGCGGCAAGATATTATATATATAATATATAACACACATAAATATATATATATATATATATATATATATATATATATATATATATATATATATATATATATATATATGATACTGAACACTTGTACTTGCTTGACGTGTGTTACACAATGGTCCTCTATTTTGGATGCCAAAGGGTAGAGCAGAAATTATATCAAGCTGCTTCAAATGATGAGACATAGCACATCAAAATAATTGTACGATTGTAGACGCGCAATAGCTGTGAACGTTTTCACGCTTACCCATAACTAATTATAAGGAGGTGAATATTCTTCAAAACGTTATCCACATCTTCGTTCTAAGTACAGATGCCGCAGTGGTACGCCGGATTAAACGTAGGAGCAAAAGAGCGCGCCCTCATTAGCGCTGGTGATTACCGATCGAAAAATGTTTGACACTGATCATTTATATTTCCCTTATGCCAGGAAACTTTGTTCATGCTTAATAGCTGGTAGAGTATGCAGCAAAAACAAATCTGCTCATTTGCGTGTTTACTTCGTTTTACTTTCGGGGCACCTGTACCCTAACATTATACTTTGAAATTGCATGTTTCCTATCTGCACGTGGTCAACAATCACAGCTAAATGTGTTTAAATGGCCCCGCATTCAAACACATAGGTGTCGGATGTATTATAAAAGGAAGTGATAATAGAATTAGGATAGATTGTAAGGAATTATCCGAAAATGATTTTATCTGCTTGTTGTCACTCAATGTGTCTGTGACTCCATTTGTAAGCTTTCGATTATTTTCATTTCTTTTTGTTCCTTTATATTTTTAGCATTTTGCTTATTCACTTTGCTGTGTACTTACTATTTAAAAGTTATCTCAAGTTTGTGTCTGTAATAATATCGATTTTCAGAGTATTGGTTTCAAGTGGAATAACCTTCCGTGCGGATTTATACCCTTTCCGCGTAACTGGAGTATATATAGCATTGGTAGAGTTAATACTTGGCGCACCCCTTCGTCTTCCGTTTTCATGTAATAATTCTATCTAATATGAAAAAATGTGGCTCGGCTTAAGCATCTGATATCACATCCCTTTGAGCGGCCAAGAGGCATTGTAACAGCATCATCCTCGATGCAGCCCAACCGGCAAGAGCGACCAGTAAAACATTCCATACAAACAATTCACTTTAAATCAATTACACTCAGTTGCGGTTCTTTTTTTTTTGTTAATGTAAATAGTAAATATATTACCGGTCAATAAAATGTACGATGTTAAGGGCAGAAGAAAAAGGTATAGACGGGGTGGAGGAACTACTAATTAAAAATAATAGCAATCAGGAGGAGTCCGCGCATGTGAAGAATTTCAAACTCTGCCCTGTTGGACAATCAGATTGTCGCAAACTACCTTGCGTTTTTCAACAAAAATTATTTCTTGGGTTACGTCAGTTTGCTGTGGTGTTATTGTGGATGAAATAAAAAAAATAACACAGCGTAAGTGCTTGCGTCCATCGCTTTTTCGCAGGAGACGCAATCGAGCATGCTATGTACACTTCCTGAAGATTTACAATGGCGCCGGCCAGAACTGACCGAAGACAATCTTGACACGAAGCATTTTTCAGTGCTTAAGGTGTACTCCGATATGAAGAGAGATACTGAGCTAGTTGGTTATCAGGCATAATTAGAAGGTATTCCGCACAACACAGACACGCAAAAGGAAGACGACACCAAGGGCGCTTACTCGAACTGTTAAATCAAGCGAAATGAGATCACATATATAGCCAAGAGCACGCGCACAAGGTATCAAAAAGAAAGATCAATCTTATCAAAGCATGAGTAACAAAAGGTTTGCTCAGCGTCACAAAGAAAACCCGACGTGTCACTGATACAATTTCACACAGCTTGCTAATATAAAAGGCTGCTAGAGTTATAGGAGCCGTCTGATGTCTGCCTCTGCCCAGAATCCTCACGTTGCGGAACCGTGGTACAAAATGTTGCAAGCCCTACAAAGTAAAACAAGTCGCTAACCCTCACTGTCTTCCGCGACGTGAGGATCTGCATAGCTGTGCATACAATACGTTCTGAACAAGCATTAATTAGGAATGTGGATGTATATACAATAGTTTTACGATGGTTTGGTTCTAACCTCGACCATCACTTTCAACTGTCCCTTTTACTTATGGTCGCCTCACCTTGTACCTAAATGAAGATTATTTGGTTGGAAATTTCTTTGGCAATTTCATTACGCTCGCCTGGGTTCGCATAGTAACTAAGGTTTTGCAGCTTGTTTGCTGACCTCCGTTTGCTTTGCTATGCCTGAAGGAGAGCGAAGCTTGCGCCTCCTATTGTTTGTATGTAATTGTATGCATTTATATATATCTTATGTAATTATATGCGTTCTTGCTGACTCCTAATTTTTGGCGTTTCGCGAGAATTGCCTAGTGGTTTACGTTGTCAAAAGCTTTTGTTAGATCTAGTGCTAACATTAGCTTAGCGTCACTAGATTTTGTGTCAATGATGTGTTATAAACGAAGCATCACGTCCTGCGTGCACAGGCCCGCTCGGAACCCGACTATCTCGTGCGGCCACAGATCATTTTTCTCCACGAATTTTGTTAGCCTTGTTTGAATTCAGTGTTCCATAAGGTCTCTAATGCATGAGGCTAGAAAACTGGGTCTAAGGTTTTCGGAATTCGGTGGTTTCCCAGGATTCGAAATTAGCACAACGTTTGCAGTTTTAGACTACAGGGAAAGACGGCCGCATACTTCATGCATGTAGTTGGTGAGTGCGTTATGAAGGCGTCGTCTAGGTTTCTTAGCATTTTGTTTATTATCCCATCGGGGCCGGGGGCTGATCGCATTTTTAAGCTCAGGATTTCGGCTCTAACTGCGCATCTGAGATGGGCGCGTCGAGGGCCTCATTCGGCGGGCCACCTATTTCCTAAGAGGGAGGGATGTTGTATCGCCGACATATGTATCAACTAGTTTAGTTATAGTTCTACGTCTGTCCTCTCGAACGCATGTCTTGCTTTTGATATTTTGTTGTGTTCGATTGCGTTTTCGAACTGTCAGGATCAAGGAGATATCGTAGCAGGCTCCACGTCTTGGAAACGCTCATGTTGCCCGCCATTCGAACGCACCTGTTACACCAGTTTTGTTCGCATAGTTTAATTGCATAATCCTCAGTTTCCTTCTTGTGAGTGGCTATGCTTAGCCTTAGGTTTCGGTTCCATCTCTGACACCGGAGGCGTCTATGCATACCTTTTTTGATTCCCATATGTGTAGGAGTGACCTGTCGACTGTTTTCGGTGCTGCGTCCCCCTCAGAGTAATGGTAGCGGATCTAACGTGGAGTATGAGGATTCTTGACCAATCTTCAAATGTTCTAAATATTGTTTCCTATATTTGAGTAATCCCTAATTTGTCTGAACTTCTCCCATTCGATTGCGCTGAATATCTTTCCTAGTCTTAATTTGAATCCCCGTTTAAGCGTAATTTCAAGAACGTAGTGACCGCACCCAAATTTGAGCTCTGTGCTCTTCCTCCTAAGCTCCTCTATGTTTTTGCTGAATGTTAAGTCGCGGGTTGTGTCGTTGCTAGCACTGCTTCCCGCCCTGGTCGGGCAGCCAGGGTCTTTTTGCAGTGAGGTTTAATTTGTGAAAACCTTCCCATAACTACCTGCTGTTCGGATCTTGCCTATTATTTTCCCCCTCTTGATGACAGGCGTTGAAATATCCTACAATTAACATGGCGTTGGATACGGCTGCCTTGATTGCTTTCCAGAATAATGCCCTCAACCTAACTTTGCACTGCTGAGGAGAGCTATATACGTTTAGGAGAAAAAAACTACGTTCTTTCAACCTGCCCATGTGATTTCAACAAAAAGAGCCTCAATGTCGCGACAACTAATTCCGTGTTCGGTCACCGCTACGTTCTATTTGACGAATCTAGTGACCCGGGATTTTTCTCCCCGGATGCTGTCAAACGCTTGGATATTCTGATAATTTAATCACTCCTCTACCAGATTCCTGCAGTGCTGCTGCTAGACGTTTTTGTATTGTTTGCTAGATGTTTTGTTGCACTAAAGCTCGCTTGCGCGGGAACCCCCGGCAGTTCCCCTGCCATTCCGTGTAATTAATGTTTGGTTGCGTTTTACCCATGTTGGAATTGGTCAAGTATCCCTTCTCTCGCTGTTTACCTTTATGCCATAGCAGCAAAAGCCGCGTGTTTATGTTTAAAGTGGTTCTGAATTCGGTATAGCGCGACTATGATGTTGGTCATGCCTGTCTTGCCTCGTATTTGGCATTTAGTCTACGTTCTATTGCCGCCAGCGGATTCGTTTCTCCACCTCTCCGTTTCTGCGGGGGAGGTGGTCTGACCTGTTCAGTGATCATTGCTTCCTCCTCCATGTCTGACGCAGCGGGTGGTGTTAGCACATTGGGCGTAGGGTGTGGGGGTGTCTGTTTGGCTATTTGGTTTGCAGAGAGACTCTGTGGAGACGAGGGAGACCCGGAATTTTTCTGTGATTTAGATTGGCGGAGGTCCTGGGTTAGTTCCTGAATTATCTCCCTTAGTTCCGCGACTTCTTTCTTAACTTTTCTATTTATTTCTTTATCTTTTTCTTTGTTTCCCTCATCTTTAGCCTGGGGCACCCCACTGTGAGTTTGTGCACCAAACAGCTGAAACTCACAGTGGGGTCCTTGGGTCCTTGGAGTTGGCAGCGGCTCTGGAGTCCATGCCGTCGAGGAGGACCTCTTAAGCCACATCAGAGAGACGGCGAAGCACTTTGTAGGGCCCAAAGTAGCGACTTAGCAACTCCTCTGAAAACCGTATGCGACGTACAGGAGTCCAACCCGCACTTGGTCATCGACATGTCAGCGGCGTTGGTTATAGTGACGTACATCGGTCGCCTGTTGTCGTTTGATGTTCATGCGGGCAAATTGGCGGGCATCCTCAGCGAACTGACTAAATTACTTGGCGTGTGGCGTCCGGGGGTCGTTTGCACATGGGAGCATTCATCCAGCATTGTTGGTAAATCACGGCCATAGACGAAGCGAAACAGCGCAAATGGAGTAGTTTTCTGTACCGCCGTTTTATAGGTCGCGTACCGAATAACTTCGTCCCACGTTTTATGTTGTACATCGACGTACATTGCCATCATGTCCGTTATTTTTTTTTATTAGTTCTGTGAGCCCATTTGGGCTGCGGGTGGTAGGCAGTAATTTTTCAATAGCACTTGTGACTCAACTGGAACACCTCGTTCAGGAGAAGCGCCGTGATGGTCGGGCCTCGATCTGTGATAACGTAGATTGGGGCGCCGGGCCTAAAACAATCTGGTGCACAAAGAACAGCGCAATTTCAGACGACGTTCCTTGTGGTACAGCCTTAGTTTCCCCATAGCGCGTTATATAGTCTGTCGCTACTACAATCAACTTTTTTAGCCGACGATAATGGAAATGGGACGAGGTGGCCCATAACGGCTTGGTCAAAAAGGTTCCGTGGCGGCTCAAGTTGTTGGGGCAGAACTGCAGGCGTCACTCTAGGGGACTTGAGGCGCTGTCATTTGTGGCAATATCTTACATAGTGGTGTATTGTAGCTGAAAGCTCACAAAAATAATATGAGTGGCGCACGCCTGCTAGTGTGCGCGCAAACACCAAGTGGCCAGATGTTGGCTCATCGTGACAAGAAAGGGGATGTCGTCTCAGAGCTCTGAAGCTACGACTACAAGGTAGACCTGGTCGCCGCTGCTCGAGTTCTTGTATAGAATGCCATTAGGCATACAAAATGATAAAAAGTAGCGGGAGAACTGTCAAGGTAGGCTGGAAGCTCGGCCCTTGAGATGGTCATTCACAGGGTGTAGGTCCGCGGCAGCTCGTTGTCATTGTTTAAGGTCAGAATCCCTGATTACACCGAGGAAGCGAATATCATCCTGGGAGTTCTCGTCTGCTAAGTCAACAGGTGCGCGTGAGAATGTGTACATGTCTGGATCCTTATGCTTACGCACGATTTGCAAACTATCCTATAGTCCAGTTCCTTTAAGCAGAGGCTCCACCTTGTTAGGCCGCCGGACGGATCCCGGAGATGGGCCAGCAAACACAAGGAATGATGTTCGGCAACTAATTTAAAACTACGGCCATAGATATAGGAGCGAAAATTTCTTTGGAGCTCACACGACCGCGAGAGACTCTTTTTCTGACGTCGAGTAGTTAATTCTTGCACGTGAGAGATTGCGCCTCGCATAAGCGATCACGCGATCGGCGCCGTCTCGGTGTTGGACGATGACAGCTCCAAGATCGATGTTGCTGGCGTTGCTGTGGATCTCAGTGGCAGCGTCCTCATCAAAGTGAACCAGCAGTTGTAGTTTGTAACAGTCGGCGCTGTTCTACAAAAGCCTCTTGCTGCTCACCAGTCCACACAAAAGCTTTATTGTAGCGGGTTAAACGGGTGAGTGGGTCGGGAATCTTAGAGAAATCAGCGATAAATTGTCGATAGCAGGTGCACAGACCCAGTAAAACGTCTGAATGCTTTTTTTGCAGCAGGAACGGGAAAGTCTGCTACGGCGGAAATTTTGTCGGGATCAGGGCAGACACCGTCCGTGCTTTCAAGGTGGCTGAGAAGCTTGAATTCTTCTTATCTGAAGTGACACGTTTAGGCTTGAGCGTTAATTGGCCGAGCAAAGAGCATCTAACACTTTTCGGAGGCATTTGAGAAGTTGGTCGAAGGTTTCGAAAAACACATCATCCAAGTACACTAAACAGGTTTGTCATTTAAGGCCAGCAAGAACAGTGTCCGTCATGCGTTGGAACGTTGCCGGCGCTAAATACAGAGCAAAAGGCAGTACTTTAGATTCATATAGACAGTCGGGTGTGATTAAAGCTTTTTTTCGCGTTACCGCTCATCCACCTCAATCTGTATATACCCGCTTTTTAAATCAATAGAGGAAAATTACTTGGCGTGGCGCAGTCGGTCCAAGGAATCATTTATGCGTGGCAGGGGATAAACGTTTTTTTTTAGCGTTGCTGCTCAGCTTCCTGCAATCAATACAACAGCACAGTGCCATCTTTTTTTTAACCAGAACGACAGGCGACGCCCAAGGGCTATTAAATGGTTGTACGACGTCGTCATTAGGCATCTCTTTCACTTGCGTTTGTTGGCCTTACGTTCCTTCAGTGATATTGGGCACGGAGTTTGGCGTATCGGGCGGGAATCATCGGAGGTAATTATTCGATGCTTCATGATAGGAGTTTGTTGTACCTTGGGCGACGATGCGAACAAGAATCTATAGTCGAACAATAAAGCACGTAGGTCATGAAGCTGAGTTCCCGACAGTTTGGGGCTGATATCAATGCGATCTAGAGATGTGTATACACTTAGTACAGCTGCAGATTCGAATCATTCCGAAACATCGGCGAAGTGTTCGGCAGACTCAAAGGCAGTATCGCGACAAAAGTGCCGGGGCTCGGTCCTAAAATTTATTACCAGAATTTCCGACTGGCCGTTAGCGATGTTGGTGAAGCTTCGGGCGGAACATACGCCGTGTGTCAACAAAAGGTGCATATTACTCTCGCTGACTGCTGTTCCGTCGCGTAACCCGTCGCCTTTGACAACTGACAAAAACGGTGGCATGCGGCAGCATGAAAACAATATCTGCAGCAATGTGAAGGGCAAACCTCCGTTGACGAACATCAGCATTGTTATCGGCATTACGTGCAGAAAATGTCACGGTTCGCTGCCTCAGGTTGATGATGGCTCTGTTCTCGTGAGAAAGTCAACGCCAAGAATAAGGTCACGCGAACAGTCACGAAGAACCAGACAGCTGACAACGAACCTGGAGTCCCGAATCTGAATCCTGCGGTGCACTGTAAAACGAAGGTATAACATGGCCGCTAGCCGTGCGAATCTGCGTACCAGACCATGGTGTCGTTACTTTCTTAAGACTGGTCGCTAGTTTGCTATTTAAAAGTGAGAAATCTGCTTCAGTGTCCACCAATTCTCGAATGTGGTGAACGTCCAGAATCACAAGAATGTCTAGCGATAATCGGTCCGGGAAATTAGGTACTATCGTCGTGTTCGTCGGAATTCTATCCGCCAACGTGCGCGTTATCACGTCGATCTGTAGCGGCCCGCCCCCCAAAGTGGCGTTTGTTAGTTTTCCCCTCGGGGACTTAGTGATAGGCCCTACACCACTCTGGACGAGTTCGAGGCTTGCGGAGAAAGTGATAGGCATCGGCTTAATGGCTATCTGGACTGTCGTCGCGTCCAGGGTGACAAGCGTTGCTGTGTCACGTACTCCTCAATGGCACGCGGACGTTGGCCAAACCGTGGAAGAGGAGCGCTAGCCGGAAACCCCTGCTGTCCAACCTCTCGGTATGGGCACTAGTGGTAAAGATTACCAGGCTCCCAGCTGTGGTAGCATAACTGCCTTCGGTCGGGGCACGCCAGATATCCGCTTTGTGCAGCGGGTACCGAAATTCTGTTCAGAACACTGTGATTCCACGGGAGGTGGTAGGACAGAGACACGGGAAGAAATGTTGCTGAAATTGGAGCGGGTCACCGGAGCAATTCAGCGTAGGTAGGCCTGACATACCCATCTGCAACGGCTGCGGTTCGTCAAACAGTAATAGATGCCTCATCATGTATTTCATCTCGTCGCGAACGACGCTAGCAATAGAGCCGGCCGCTGGTTGCGGCACACCACAAAACTTCTGTAACTCCTCACGTAGAATGGTACGGACCATGTCGCGTAACAGGTCAGTGTTGTGGCTGACGCCCGAAGGGGACTCCGTTACAGAATTGGCAAGGACAGGTCTGAGGTTCACGGCGAAGTGCTGTTAAAAATTACTGTGAAATACTGCGCTACTTGATAGACAGAGACAAATGGAAGACGACACAGGAATGAATTCGTGTGCCGTCTTCCATTTGTCTCTGTCCATTTGTCTCTGTCTATCAAGTAGCGCAGTATTTCACAGAATGATCAACCAACTGGCCCCCTTGTTTGCATCGCTAAAAATTTGCTCCATTGTTGCTGCCTCCGTTAAAAACTCAGCAACTGTTTCCGGCGGCATGCGCAAGAGGGCCGCAAAAAGCTGTTCTTTAACATCGCGCACTAGGTAGTGTAGCTTTTTCGCCGCCTGCCGGGTCCGTAGTCAGGGGAGAGGCCAAGGTTTCGGCGACTCACTCAGTGAACTTGAGTGTCGACAAGCTGAGGTCAGAGACCCTCCGCGCGGGGAGGACTGTAGAACATATGCCAGGAAGGTTACCCAGATTTCTCCAGCAAGATGTCACGATGTAGAAGAGACATTCCTATTGCAAAAACCAGCGTCTCCTAGCGTCTTTCAGCGCGAAATCAGTAAGAGTTTCGCGCTGGTTTGCACTGGATCTGCTGGGCACGCTGGAGGTCTGGGATATTCACTGGAGCAGTAACGGGAAGACAATGGTTGCACTGGTACGATGGGAGAAAAACGCTGGGATTAGCTTTTTGACGCTGGGTGTGTCGCTGGAATCCGTGATGCACTGGGAGAAGCGCTGTATGTGCGCTGGGGCGTATTGGTCCCAGTTCCCCAGTATTGCCGGTGCGGCCTGCGGCGTCAGCCGGAGTAGCATCCCTCAGGGGCCAACATGGCAATAGCGTACTCGCAATCGAACATCGGGGCGCATATGAAAAATATGGTTCAAGCAAGCACTTCTTGCTGAGAAGTCGTTGCGCACCTGTAAGAAAACAAAGGCAGTATCTTTTTTCTAGAGTTTTCATGTTTCGATAGGTCGTTTCAAGCGTTTCGAGAGAGACCACGACCGCCGCGCCTCTGATATCTCATGACACACTGACGATTAACGCTCAAATAAAACTGGAATTGAATAATGGGGCCTACCATGCATAACAAACTTCACAGCTGATATTAAGGGCACTCTAACACAATTATTACTGCCAAAACGTTCAATGCGGGATCAATCGCAGGCGAGCGTAGCCTGCACCACGGCCCACTATAAACAGCAGAAAGGAAAAATAAAACGAGAAAGAGAGTAGTTTACCGAGCGATGGACCCGTGAGAGAAAAGCAACAACATACAGCTCTTGTAATGCATAATATTTTGCGTGTTTCTCAAGCTTTTGCGCTCCTTCTTACTCTGCGTAAAGCAGCCGAGCCCTCGGTCATCGCAACGCTTCGCCGAAATGTTTACATACAAATAAGGTTTAGTTACACGCAAAATAGTGTTGTCGCTACCGCGCTTGCCGGTATTGAAGCTTGGTCCCACTTTTTTCCTTGAAGGTTTGTACTAAAGCTCCGTGTTCAGCGAAAATTACACCCACGGTAGCAGAGCACCACCAAAGAGCCAGGGTTGGTAAATTTGTCAGCGATGTGAAACTCCAGATGTTAATATGATTCCAGTGCACAAAATAGCGCGCATAGGCACCCAGAACATTAATTGCAAGTCGTGCGAGCAGGCAGGAAGCTCCAATGATCAAGAAGTTGTAATTGTTAGAGCGGCAGCAATGGCCTGTAGACTACGAACCATGAAGTCCCACCTATAAATGCTGGTCATGACATAAAATACAAAAATGTTGCATACAATTCCAGTTGTTGTGGCGCTCTCAATGGGAGCCCATGCGGCGTGACAACTTGTTTCTTCCCTTAGAGTCTGGTGGAGTGGGCCTTGTTCACTTGTTTGTGCATCAACTTGTTCACTTGTTGTGCATCATCTTTTTCAAATCGGCAAACCATCCGTTTCTTGTAACTGTGCTCATTAGGCGCCTTGGGCAGGCTCGTGAGGGGCGTTTATGGGGATTCCTTAAGGAGGTTGCTGACACTTTCAATTTTCTCACTGTGCGTTTCTCTGTAGATTACCTGTATAGCCTCTCGAGAAAGCAGATGACCCAGGCTCTGACTGAGTCTTTGTTCCCTACACCGTTGTATCGGCAGCCTTATCTGGGGATTTTGGACACCACTGTTCTAAAGCGTGTTAGGCAAATGTGCATTCAGGCAGCTACAAAAACGTTCTTTTTCAAATTACATACAGCGACGTTGCCTGTCCTGGTCGGTAAATTGTCGTCTCTGTAACGTGCCTGAGACAATTGATCATTGCTTTATTCTGTGCCGTGATGCTATGTTCTTTTGGGACATACTACAAAGAACTCTTAAAAAGGACATTGAAATTACGCCTTATACAATTAGATTTTTGCCTCCTGACAAAAACTCTGTCATGCCTTACGATCTATTTGTGTTGATGGGACTGTTCAGCCTTTGGAAAAGTCGCATGATCGACAGGCATGCAGAGCCACCAAGATCGTCGAAATCCGTGTTTCGGGAGCAGTGTGCTTTGGTGAGAAGTGTATATGCTGCAAGTGAAGAACCTCCAAACTGGATGCCGTATCTAGACGCATGTGTATGTCTCCCAGACTTTTGATGTTCTGATGATTGTGCATTGTCGGGTTGAGGATATGACGGGCTTGTATTAAGCAGCCCGGTAACTTTAGGCATGGACATGTTTAAGTAAGTGTTGTTGTTCCTTTTTACGGAAGTTTTATCATGCAATAAAGAAAAAAAAAGTCGATGTGGCTGAGTGGTTAGCGCGGTGAGTTAGTGATTTGATAGGTGCCTAAGAACAGAGATCGAAGCCCGCTTAGTGCACTGTTTTTCTTTTTTTTTTACTTTTTAAAGCTTTTTTAAATGTATCTAACTTGTTTCGTTGCTTTTTACTTTTTAATTTTTATCCCAGGCCTATTTTTGTTCTCTGGACGAACAGTGCCGCCAGTGCGGAGCGTGCCAGTATGCCGCGTCCCAATGCGCCCAGTTTCCAGCGTCATGCTGGGACCATAATCAGGTATGGCGCTGGAGCGCTGGGACCCAGTGGCACTGGTTTTCGCAATAGGGATAAGCCAATGGTCAGCACCTTTGATGGTGATGATGATGATGACCTCAAGCAGAATGGCACATACCCACTGCGGAGGATTGGCCACAGTGCATTGTAGATTGCAAATATGTATGTTCAAGGCCTGGAATATTCAGATAAACATGTATATTCAACTATAATTTGCAAAATATAAAAACTTAAAGTAATGAATTCATACCTAGCATACGAATCTACCTGTTCAAATTATGTAATCATGAAAAGAATCGCACACTAGTTTTAAGGTATATTCTTTGACCCTTGACCCGAAGGAGAGGAGAACTGCAGGTCCGATAGAGCACGGGTCCTCTTCTGTTATAAAACATCGTCGTCTTCGGGTGCCACCAAATGGCACCTGGTGACAATATATATATATATATATATATATATATATATATATATATATATATATATATATATATATATATTTTATATACGCCGTAACTTGCTCCCAGTCTGAGAGTCTGTAGTTTTATGTCATGAATCAGACAACAACGCTCAGTGCGGGTGCTTGCTACGCACGCCAATTCGAGTAATCATGCTGCCGAGATCGGTCGCCGTGAAGACGGTCAAGGTGGAAAAATCAAGCTGAGAGCTTCAAAGAGTTATGGAATCTCCCGAAGAGCTAGTAGAGGGACTTGCGAAGAGACGACGCAAGGCGGTGGGAAAGAAGATGCGAAAATAACAACAAAGAATTCGATTTTATTCATGAGTACTGCCGCTTTCGGTTTGTATATGCTGACTGAGCTGATGAAGCCACTGCCATTTTTGTATAGCCTGATTTACATTGTTGATATTGTTACAGACCGGGACGGATGAAGAATCGGGGAATGACGTTGGCAAGAGTGTTAACACTAGGCCGGCAACATTTCATTAAACGTCACCTCACGGTCATCGACCATCTTCTGCCTGTTCCCTGTTCTCCTGTTTTTATCCTCCGTAACATTTGGTTGAAATGCGAGGTATATCATCACCCCCTCGTCTTTGTCCGGAGCTTCGGCGCCCTGCATCGTCTTGTGTTGTCGTCGAAAGGCTAGGAGGCATCTTGTGGCTGGTCTCCAGCCTTCCTGACCCAACAAGGCCTTGCCGTTCCTCTGCCCCGTCCCAATCCCCGACCACAACACATACGACGGAGAAGACAGACCCGAGACGCCACCCACACGGCCATAAGACACATGGAGAGAGCAGATGACCATGTCGGTCTACTGACTCAATTTGCCGACTTCAGATCCCAAAGATCCAAGACGGAACCCCACGTGAACATATGACCACCCCTGCCTATGCCATGCGCGTGCCTGGACCTCGGTCAATGGATTTTGGAGACCAGTGGTCCGAAAGTGTCTTGGGCAGACTTCACTCGAGGATTATCGTTGCGGCGAGCACTTGTATTCTTCCTTCTTCCTCTTTAGTCGTGAAGTCACGCCCATCGTCATGTCATGGAGTCATTAGCATCGATAAACTTCCTCGTCCACGATCGGGATGATCGCTTGGTGGCCCGGGTATAGCTCCAAACCACGAAGGAGGAAGAAGCGCACAGTGGCGCGGGCAGGAGCGCACGCGCTAGGCCCACATCATTTCATTAAACGTCATCTCACGGTCACAAAAACATCTTCTCTCTGTTTCCTGTTCTCCTGTTTTCATCGGCATGCCACTCCGTAACAATATGATCGATAGTAGAATAAACTTTCCTGAATCATGCTTTATACTTGGTTGAATAACGTTGCCTTAAACATATTAGTGTTTACCTTGGTTATTGGCGCTTCAAAGACGCAGGAATCAGGTCTCGAAAGCTGTCCCTAATTTGTAGAGATAATGTTTTAGCCCAGGTCGCAACATTGCACTAAAGCCCGTTTCTTCAGAAGTACTTTTAAAACAATTTTGATTGCATATTCAGGATAGGAAGCTTAAGCAATATGTTCTTTGCAATATGATCATTGGGATTTGTACAAATCTGCTTAAGTATTGTTGAATGTTACACATCTTCCGACTATATGCCCATTTTGAATTTTCGCTTGGTAACGACAGCTCGGTTCGCCTGGAATTGCAGCACTGCTTCTTTTTCGGGGCGTTTAGGAGAGGCCTTCACCCTGCAGTGGGTATAGTTAGGATGATGACGACGACGACGACGATGATGATGATGTTGCCTTTTCTTCGGTTACTTTATAAATACATGCCATTAACCAAGAACCAAACGTTCTGGGTCTTTTTAATTCGTTTCCATTCATCATTCATGTGCGAAGCGTTTTTATCGAGTTGATTGTGTTTATGGTTAATTCTTCCTTTAATACTAATTATATTAAAATGTCTACAGATCTACTGTGAACTCGCTTTGTTTGTCGACCGAAAAAGAATCACTCATGAAAGGTTTTCACAAATGCCATTTTAGTGCTGTTGTGTGACTTTAAATTTGTTATCATTTGACGCTGGCAAGAATACGGTGACGTATCTACAGCACATCGTGCTGGGACTTCATTCGGGTTGTTTTCGTTGTGTTTGTTCCGTTTTCGGCGGGTCCATCTCCACCGCGTTGGGTTTGCGAAGCTAATCGTTTTCAGCTTCTTTCACTGTATTTTCTCTATCGCAGTTAGTGGTTAGGGGTATGGCAACAATGGAGTGAACACGAGTTGTGCGAACCCGTTCTTAGGCATCTCAAAATTTTTACAAGCTTTTGGAATATTGCTTACCACAGCAGCACTAACACTACTACGTGACACTGTTCGTCACATGATTGCCAAGCCAGACCATCACGTTTGAAGACAAACAGAATGTGCTATTAATCTGAAATACATTCTGCTATAGAGTGCAGCTCAGTTTCCAACCCCTTCAAATGTATACTATCTGCCCTCTAACCGCAATCCCTAGTGCTGGTGCATTTAGTATTAATATTACAAAAAGGTTTGAATTGTTGAGGCCGAAAGTCGGCCAAAAAACGAATTGCAGTGAGCTCAGCATGATACGGGGCGCTATATAAGTGTAAAAATAAATACGGCACATAATTATCAAACATTTAGTGTTTGTCGCATATAAGCACATGTCAGCAGCCAAGGTAGAAAACACATATTACTCAGTGATTCCCAAATTGCCTGTCGTGCCTTCCTCCTGGAAACCTTATCCAAACAGACACACCGAATAATGGAGCAAAAAAAAAAACGGGCAACTTGAAGCACACAATCCTGTGGATACAAACACACGATGGAATCGACGGCAACGAGGCAGCCGACTGTATAGCCCGAGGGCGTACTTTCCGGGCACCTCCGCCGGCTGCCCCAGAGCCTTAAAACACTCTCACATACGAGGAACTAATGCAATACTTCAAATTAGGAAGACAATAATGCGCAGAACCACACGAGGACCTCAGCAGACAGGAGACAGTACCCTGGAAGAACATACTGGCTAGGATATTCCCAAACCTATCAAAGTACCACAAACGCTGGCCCGAAAAATGAAACAATAACACATGCGCTGCATTCAGTGAAGTCTAGGACATCCTGCACATGATATGGAACTGCAAAGAGCAATTGGAGAAATATAAAGCTCAAGCACTCAGCCAAGCAAAGTGGGAGGCAGAGCTAGCCCACACGGGTCTCTCTGAACAGCAAGTGGTGTCCTGGACTGAGGAAATCACCCACGCAATTCAGTTAACCAATTAACGTTTACACACACTCTCTCTCTCTTATAAGGCTCTGAATAGCCGCACATTTATGAATTCGGTTGCATATACTTGTATCAATGTAGAATTGCTTTCATAGAAAAAATATTTTTGTCACTGTAGTACTCCTAAGCTTTGGCGCAATGTTACTACCTGGTGGCCTAAAGCTGTCTGTGCAGATCATGTGCAATCGATACATTCTGCATGGGATCTAGTAGCAATTATTTTTCTTAATTTTGACGTAGTTTGGCGCTTTTGCACTCATGCTATGTTCCTGCTTTGATGTAATAGTCAGAGTATCAGTCATGAGTTTTGTCGTTGCTTTCCGAGTAGTGACCTACATTTACCGGGGCGAAGAATGCGCGATGCTCAAAGCAAGAGAGTTTCGTTTGAAATTTTAAAGTAAAAACTGCTTCAGAGCCTCTACACTGGTCTGGTAGGCTATGTAAATAGTTTGCTGAATTTGTATTATATGCCTTTATAAATGAGGAGCTATATTAGTGATGAATGGCCCCTGAAAAGCCTTTTTTGACAGATGTCGAAAGTGAGATAGGAATATGACCCTGGCCATTTGCCAAGAAAATATGCTACATATTGAACTTTGCTCAATTCATGCTAATTTAATATGATATGAAGTGTTCGCAATCCTCTTATAAATAGATGTATAAATATTTGGAAGCACATAGTGGATTAAAAGCAGCGCATGGTCCCCGTGCACATTTAGGTGTCATCATAGCTGAAACGGTTTGAACATATATTGCATTGCTTGACCATTCAGTAATAAGAAGTGTACATATACTCATATATATGTATTTCTGTTAAGCGCTCTAGTGCAAGCAGTATCCATAGCCCTATATTTGTGAATATCAAAAGGTGGCAGTTTTCTATTAAAGTCTATTATTTATCCGTACTCATGGTAAAACCTGGAAGAGAAGAAGAGTCGGAATGATGTTCTGAAGAGAGCAAGCAATAATGTGTCACAAAGTTGACGAAAGCTGCAACATTTCTTTTTTTTTTTGAATGAGTGGTACGAAATTTCGTTAGTGTTTTTGTGGTTGAATATTAAGCATGGACTTAATCCTGGTGATTGTTGTGTGCCACAACCCGATAAGGGAATGCGGCTTCTAAGCTTTGAACAGCTACTAAAATATTAAGTACACTTGAAGAGGTTTTCACATAGCAGTGGCGTGTTCAAGCCAGGTTCGAGTGAAGTTTGAAATAGTAATTTCGGAACAGAAGGAAAGCCAGGTGCAGCAATTTCTGCATGAGACCAAGAGATTTTGATGCACCAGCTTCTAGTTATAAGATGTGCTCGACAATGTTAATTTCATTTGCTCGAGATAATGATTCCGATGTATAGGATTATCACTGGAGTTTGATTAATAGTTTGTTTTTACTGTAAAATAATCTGTGAAGTCAGAATACTTTTCAGAGACTTTATAGAACATAAATGCATACTTTTTGCTTTATTAGTAGCTTGAGGAGAGAAATTCTTTTATTTTGATCTTTATATTTGAAAATACAGGCGTTTTTTAGCGACGCAGTCCACATTGTATTGCATTTACATTGCCCCTTAATGGGGGGTTTAAATCTTTCACAATCAGCATGAACGAACTTGGCCCGTTTTTTACCAGCCAGTGTTGGTCGGGTCAGACGCCGTTATTCTCGGTCGTTTTTGCATCTGCTTCTTAGGGCGATGCTGTTCCTAAAGAGGCTGGCTAACCCCGAGTCGACGAGACACGTGATTTCACCTCCTCGTTTCATCTGGGATTGCTGAAATTGAAAGAAAGATAGGTTCAGCGTTTCCAATATATAGAGATAAGGGAATGGGGAAGCTCGGCCAAGCTGGCGCACCATTTAAAGAAAGGTAAGCAGCACATAACACGGGACGAAATTTAGAAAACATTTGCAGCACGTTGTGCTTCGTTTTCTATCTTTCGCCCCGTGTTATCAGCTGATTTGTCTTCATTTAAAGGAAGATTAGTTAGAAGCCATGGAAAACGAATTGTGTCAGCGCCCTGTATAATCTTAGCACCTTAGATTACAATACGTTTGAGCAGGAATGCGAAAAGAATTCATCAGTAGCTGCGCAACCCAATATGCGAACTGAGAACTAAATGTAATGAACACTAGAGGCATGAATAGTATAATGCTAGGCGTCATCATTTGACTTTAACTACAGCGTACCGGCCGCGTCGGCGCCGATAGACGCCGCACAGGAAAATGAATGTAGTCTTTAAGACTAGGTGAAGCCCCGTACAACTGCTTTGACGACACCATAACGCGCCATGAGGGAAGGAAGGTCGAAGTCCGGAAAAGAAGTTATGCTGAAGTGGCTGCCAGAAAACGGCCGCAATAGTAATAAGCAAACAACTGTGCTCCTGGCATTGTGAAAAGAGGTGAGACTCGAGCACTCGTAGAAGCGGCTAGACATTATAGCGTAGAGAGGGTTTCAACACTTTGTTATCAGGTTTCGGCCTTTACGTAGGTGTGGTGGATGTGGTGCCATCTATCGGTGCCGAGTGATCTGTAGAGGCTTTCTCCTTGGCCGGTACTGTTTGAAAACAAGTCAGCTTCTATTATAATGCGAATGAGGCCACGCAAAGCAGTGTTAAAGAATGGAGAAATGATTAGCATGCTGGGGCCGTGGGACTACAGCGCCGCGATGATGCTGAACTTGTGACAAAACAGTTTGAAATGAATCGAAAAAATAGGACTTTAGGACGGCGGGCTAAGACTGCACGACAACGGATGCGGAGGTAGTGAGCCAAGAGCACGAGCAAGATACTTAACGACGAGCACAGAACTAGATGCCATACGCTGCAACAGCAAGAAACGGTAAGCTGAGAGCTAGATAGGATGATATTTAAGCTAGGTCGTAGACGGATGACGCGGCATGAATCTTCAGTATTGGGGCGCTTCTTTTATACCATGTTCGTTGTAAACGAGTGAGTAACATACGTCGTAGAGAGAGTAAATACACTAACTTAGGCAAGGTATAAAAACTGTACTTGCCAAAAGTCACAGTGTGCAACTGTTGGGTAAGCACAGCGAATGGAACACGGTATCGCTATAGGGCTCTATTCTAGAGGCGCAGAAAAAGCCTCCCGCACGTTGTTTTGTTGTGCTTTGCATAAGAAGTACTAAAATGAAGATTATTCGTATAACCTACTTGCCACGAGTGTCTTTAGACGACGTACTCACCATTCGGTTGAGCGAGGAAAAGCAGAAAATTCCTTTATGCCGGGTGACGTACCACTTGCTGTGGTCTTCTTTACTGGAGAACTCAGCCCTTTCACTCTTGCTACTCACGCGTATAACACTGACATCGTTCACATTGTATTTCTTTGTACAGAACATGTCCTGTGCTCCCCCTGCGCCATTTTTCCATGACTGAACGACAATGCTGTCGTTCATTTGGCTCCTCAGCTCCTCCGTGTAAACGTCTGGAGAAGGCGAAGAAGCAAAATTATTAGTCTACGCTAACAAAATATTAACAATGTTGTAAAGAACTGTCACATTTTAGAGAACTAAGGATAGTACGCTTTGTATAGAGCACGTGTGGTGGAGAGGCTTCCTTTTTTATTGCATTGTAGTCTATGGAGCGAATTTGGACATGATCATGGAGAAGCTAGTGCATGCGGATTGCTGGCTCTCTATTATGCGTGTCTGTGCCATAAAAGAGTATGCTCCTCTGTAATTGTACTTCTTTGCTAAACTATGTTGTTCAAAAAACATGGAATTCATTTTGGTTGCTTCTTGTTAATCTTTACTATGCAATACAATAGGTTAATGTAATTTGCATAGGAATTTTTGATGCTGTGAGCTGCAACACCTTTCATTTTTCATAACTGACGTCATGTACGAATTTCTGGAGTTGAATAATTTCGTTTCGGCTCAAATATTATTTGCATAGTTTTAAACAACTGTCAAATTTTATAGAATAAGGCTGACGTCCATTACCTGAGAAATACTAATGCGCTAACATACCCAATTTATTTGAAATTTTTAGAAATCAATTTGTTGGGGAAATCAGTGACGATCGTGCATAGTTAGAGCGCGATGCACAGGACACGAGAGGAGGACAGACCACAGCTCTGCGTTCGATCATCCTGTCTTGTCTTGTCTTTCGAGCTTTAACTATGGATGGTGGTAGTGTTAAACCGATGGGTGCTCCCCTACATACCCGTTTTACATAAATATTTAATATCGCTGTCGTTGCGAAGATGGCTATGAATGAATGCAGTCTGTACCAACCTCAACACACTCCGCATTCTTGTAGTGCGCGGACAAGGACTAAGCAAAGGATGCTGTAGATCAAAAAATGGAGGCCCCTAAACAAAGTAAATAGAAATTGAAACGGGCCTAACCTGAACACGCAACATATTACTTCGCATCGCAAAAGAGGAAGCCTTCAGCTAGACACGAGGCACAAAAACCCCAAAACCAGTGCTATCTTGTTTTGTCTAGTTAAAAGGCCCCTGAAATCTTACTTGCTATAAAATTCGAAGGCATAAGTAGAGGTGGGCTTCGTAACGATTCAGGCCAAATATGAAAACTGCGTGGAGCAGATAGTTTGAAAATAATTTTTAAAACGTGCTCATGGCCACCGCTCGCAACCGATTGCGCCGACACATCTACCTATGCAAGCCATCCCAATGACACCTGAGGTGCTGCTAGGCGCATCTGTTCTTCAATTGCACGCTCTCATTTTACGCAGGCGGGAGGGGGGTACAGTGAACTAGGTTGGGGGTACTGGGTGGATAGAAGGTTGCGCGCTGAGGCCGTTTGCGCCGCTGCCGGCAGAAGGCGCTGCCGCTGCTTTCACCTGGGCCGCGTGCGCTTGCTCGTAGGAGCTCGGCAAGTAGCATGGCCATCTGACAGGGATGCCCTTCAAGACATTCCATTCCGCCTCTCCGGTGTACAGTCATACGCAAAATATTTATGCAAGAAATGAAACAGGTTTTGTCCACTTGTCAAACCCAAAACGTTTCAAGTGGGGTGTAGAGGCATTTCAAATAAGCTCATGCTGCACCTGGCTCGCATAGGCACGTGAATAGTCTCAATGCATTCGAAACACAAAATCGTTTTATTTGCAGTGATTCAAAAATATTTCTGTACAAACGCAATATTTGTGTTCCTTGAAAAGACTATAGTGGGGATTGACTCAACAAGTCTTGCTCTCTGTCGGGTTGAGCAATGTTTGCTGTTCCGTTCTTAATGTGGAGGCGCGCCTCCATAACCAAGCAGACGGCCATCTTTATCCTGATTCTTCTTTGTGTCGGAAAGTATAAATTTTCGCCTCAAAATCCTTTTCACTTCGGAGATATGCAGTTGTCATATGGAGTTCACAAATGCTAAAACTAGCGCAGCAATTAAGCAGTAGAAATTTTATTGACATAACAGCGCGTCCAAGTCGCAGTTTTTGTATACTTGGATAAGAATTGGTGTGCTGCTACTTCATTTTGAAGTACAAGTTGAATGCCTTTTAAGGGGAGCGTTTTCTGGCCACATAGCCTCCCAAGTACTAATTAAGGTTCTGAATATTCTGTTCAGCCTAGATAAGTACTGAGAGCTTCCAGGTCCAAAATTAACGGGAGAAGTTTCAGCTTCAACTTTTTAACCTTGAGCAAGAAGAGCAATAGTGTAGCCAAGAAATCGAATCGAGTTCAGGATTTGGCCCGTGTTTTTTCCATTAGGGAGGTTGCGCGCAATTTTCCGCATGGTGCAAGTTGCGTTTCCATATGCGGAGCCTTCTTGGCCGTATACTCAAGCGATGTAGAGCGCAGCAGACATGAAAGAACAAACGGCCCGAGAAGTAAACGAGAAAACGCGTTTCGCACATGCCCATAGCGATCTTGTTGAAAACAACGCTAGCTGTTAATAATTATATACCTAATTTATTGCTGTGATTAGAGGTGCTCTTTGTCGCTCGAATATCAGATAATTGGCCCATTGTGTTATGTGTTACAATAACGAGACCCGTAGAACCCATGCGTCCGGGAAAATCTGACCCCCTCTTTTCTCACCGCCGTCAGGGTGCCATTACTGCAAGCAGCTTTAGAGATTTAACTCGATTGCAGTGTGATGTGAGAACTGCGTGTGTGATTGGAGTTTCCTGTGCCGCCGCCAGCCGTAACCATGCGGCTACTACAATTGGGACCCGATGGGTAATCTTATCGCTTCAGGTAATCCACCCATTCCGGAACGTCTCTTATCCTATCAATGGCGCCCCTTATGAGTCTCTAACAGCCAATTTACTCTAAGGGAGACCGCGCTCCCTAAACAAGAAGGCCGGTCGATCCGTAGCAGCCCAGACGAGGGGCTGCCAGTGCTAAGTGAAGCGCGCAGCAGCGCCGCCGTGCGGCGGCCCAAGATTTCGCTTCTCGCTGGCTCTTTCTCTTTCCTTCTCGCTGGGCTTTCTCTCAGCCCATTGCCCTTATATTAGTTCCCTATAACAGGTTTTTTTTGTGCGCTGGTGTCGGCTGAGTGTTTTAAAGTGGAAGGGGATTTACAACGGTTTCAATAGCCTATATATTTGGTGATAATCAACCTAGTGCAAAGAGAAAGAAGTATTTGGAGGACATGAAGGGGCCACTCAGACTGCAGAAGAAGGCGGCTCTTCTCCGCTCTGCGATTCTGCGACTGTTTTCATCTTGCCTGACCCACTGCGGCTTGGTCCTCTGCCTGTCTTGGACTCTTCTGATTGTGAACTGATAAGGCCGTTCCGAGAGTGGGGGATTTTGCCAGGTTTCCCCTTTATGGTTTACGTTCCATGCCTAGCTAGGGCTACGGCCATGACATTGTCTTTCCTGGGCTCAGGTCCGGTAAACTGGTTCGCCAGTTTGCCGGCAGATTACCTAGCTCTAAAATGCTTTTCTGCTAATGGTGCCAAACATATCCCTGTGGGACTTATTCCTGTTGGAGATGGATTAATTAAAATAAAAAATCCTCTTCTAATCCAATATCAACTGAAAGATGCAACCAGCCTATACCTGCAGATTTCGGAGGTTTATTATGCAAATCTGATGATTTGCACTGCGTTGCTGACTTACTGCATTGCACTTAATTTGCCTCATTGCCTGTGAAGGCATTTATTCCACAACAGCTTGCATGCGTGAAGGGAATTATCCGCGGGTTTGATTCCTCCGCTACGCCAGTAGAGATTCTTGAGGACCTTCATGAGGCCGATGTTGATATCATGTCAGTCTACCGTTGTAGCAGACAGACTGGAGGCTCACGCGTATCAACGGAGTCAGTAGTTGGCACATTTGCAGGGTCCTCTTGCCCAGGTGAAATTAAAGTTTGGCCAATTATATACCGTGTTGACTCTTTGCATCAACGGTCATTGCAATGTAAACATTGCTGGCATTTTGGGCACAGTGCCAAAGCGTGCATTGTCGTCCTTAGATACTCTAACCCCGTCTACCTGCTCAATTTCCTATAAAACATTAGATAACATTCCACCTACCTCCTCTTCTGCGTCCACCCTTGTGGAAGCAAACGATACTGACTCAATCCCTATTTCTACCGCATATCGGTCAGATGTTGAGATGGCCTGCCCATCTCAGAAGCGTCGTGCTTCCTCTTCTCCTAATAAATCAGACCATCCGCATGTCAAATCTAAGAAAGGTACTCAGAGAATTGCGAAGAAAACGGATGTGTCAAAAGAGGCTGTAGCTGCCTCATTTTTAAAGCAATAATCATGGCGGTAATCTCTGTACTGCAGTGGAATTGTCGCTCTATCTTATCTTATTTCGAAGACCTACAGCACCTTATTACTAAAATTACACCTGATATTATCTTACTGCAAGAAACTTGGCTCTCTCATAATCGTCCTTTCAAAGTAAAAATTACCGTGTTTTTAGAGCTGATCGCCCACACGGCAGAGGCGGAGGCTTGTTAACTTTGATTTCAACAAATCTAGTTCATCGTGCTAAAGTGGTTCACGAATTCATTGGGCCTCATTGTGAGATACTTGCCGTTGAGTTAATTGTCCCGCAGTGTGTCCCGGTCATAATTGCAAACATCTACTTTCCCACAGGCGTCCGTGGGACAGATTGTTTAGAAGCTTTGCTGACAATTAATTCAAATGTAGTTTTGGCTGGGGACTTCAATTCCCATCATGTCATATGGGTTTCAGAACAGACTATAGTGGGCAGTTACTTTCGTCTTGGTTGTCTAGAAATGATGTTGAATGTTTTAATAATCGCGCCTATACTTATATGAGACCCAATTCTCATTCAGCTATTGATTTAACATTAGCTACAAATGGTATTGGAGTATCATCGTGGTCTACTGCTGAATTGGGTACGTCTACCACTTCCAACATTGCATGAAAACCGATTAGGTCAACTGGTACATCGTGTAAATTTTTCAACATCACCCTGTTCAAGAAATGTCTAGGAGAGGCCTCCAGGTCATCTGCCCCTTCTGATATATCGAATCGCGGCCCTGAAGTATTGTCTTCAGTTTTAGACACAACTCTGCGATTAGAGTTTACTGTTCAGTCTGCCAATAAAAACAAGACTCCTTCGAGCTGGTGGAATGAAGAATTTCAAAAAGCCTATCGTCAGAGAAAGGCCGCATGGAAGCGCCTATCCAATATTCTGTGCCCAAACAGCTGGATTAATTACAAATTCTTTGCAGCTTCGTTTAAACGAACAATGTCCGAGGCTAAGGAGGAATATAATGCGAATCTGAACACCTATTTGTCTAACAAAGTCAACCGGAAGTCTCTCTATCGATACATGGAACATACAGAAGTTGTGCCCTCTCCTTTTATACCACCCAGTCCACTGTTTTGTCTAAAAAAGATGAATTAGATAAAATTGGAATCAATTTCGCGAGGCCTTGTGGCGCGCTTTCAAGTTTGCACTACCTTTTCTTCAGCCCGATTGCAGTTTGGTATAAACTTCACGGAGGTAACTATATCTGAATTAATGGCTGCAGTTAATTGCCTGCAATCGGCTGCCCCTGGAGTTGACAGCATATCTGTTTCCATGCTGAAAATACTATTTAACGATTTTGCCTCGGACCTATTGCAGATTGTGAATTGGTCCTTGGAAAAAGCTTGGATTCCACAAGCTTGGAAAACATCGAAAATAATTTTACTACTGAAAGACCAGGGGAAGGGTTTGATGTCAACAACATTCGGCCGATTGCTTTCACTTCAAATTTAGTTAAGCTTATAGAGCGGAAAGTCTGCTCTCGTCTCATGGATCATGATCTCTCCTTCCAAGGCTTTAGCGAGGCTCTGATTAGATTCCGACAGGACTGCTCGATTCGAAACGCACACGTAGACTTGGAGAGTCGTATTACGGTTGGCATGAGGAAAAACGAGGTTTCAGCTCTAGTTACTTTAGATATTTCCAAAGCGTACGACAGCTTAGAATACAGCAGTTTGCTTCATATGCTAGCTGGTCTACGTGCTCCATTATACATCTTTTCGTGGATTCGGGAATTTTTAAAGAAAAGATCATTCTTCTGCACAAAGAATGCATTAAATTCCGACACTTACACCCGGTCAAGAGGTGTATCCCAAGGAGCAGTCCTGCTGCCGGTATTGTTCAATCTACTAATGCGTGACATTCCTATTCACCAGGCCGTCAAAGTTTATGTGTATGCAGACGATATAGATTTTTTTGCTTCTGCCACAAATATTCACAACCTATATCATTTGTTGCAAGATTATCTAAATGCCCTGGAGGTTTGGCTGGACAGTTTAAGGCTAACTTTAAAGGTCAACAAATGTGCCGTCCTAGTATTCCCACAGACAACCCTCGTTAACATTTACTTGTCTTATCATTCTGTCCTAATACCGCAGGTTGATTCTGGTAAATATTTGGGTGTATTATCCGACCCACCGTTAGACTGGAGGGCTTAAATAAAAACCCTTGTTCCTAAAGGTGAACGTGCCCTTAGCCGGTTGATAACAATCAACAATAAGAAATATGGTATGCGTCGGGACACTCTGCTCTTACTTTATAAAACCTACGTACGACCAATACTTGAATTTGGCTCCATTTTCTTTTCTGGGTGCCCAATGTACCAGCTTGAGCCCCTCTTTGTTTTGAAACGACAATCTCTGCGCCTTTGTTTAGGTCTGCCCAAATCAGTGGCCAATGTATTGCTATACTTGGAAGCTCGGATACCTAATCTAAATTCGCGGTTCCAGCTTCTAACTGTGCGATCCTATTTAAGGTTTTTGGGGCCAGTTCCTGGAGTGGCTAACCCCATTTTTACTTCGATCCCATCATACTTCTTGAATAATATTTGGCCTTGGTATAAGCTCCCTCAGGTTGTGTTTACTAATTCCCTGCTGTCGAAACTTTCAGTATCAGTACCTCTTTAGTACAAGTTAACCACAGGCGGCCTGATACCATAATCTCATTTGATGACACCCTCCCAGAGAATGCTAAGCATTTGTCTGCCAATGTAATAAATGCCCTCATAGAGGATTACCTAGACAATTTTCCGAGCCCTATTGCCATTTTTACAGATGCGTCTCAGCAGGATGAAAAAGCTGCTATTGGCATATACTCCCAGGCTCTTGACTGGATTTATTCATTTCGGGTCCCAGACTACACACCAATTTTCGCTGCTGAGTTTCTGGCCATTAAACTGGCCTTGACTAAAATCCCAGTGTAATATTTCTAAGGTCATTTGGCTTTCTGACAGCCTATCCGTGCTGTCATCGCTTGAAAATTTGAAGGACACTCGGCTTTGCCGTTCTCTTTATTTTTTTCTTCCTCCTCACATTTCAGATTTTTTTCAATGGGTCCCTGGCCACTGTGGTAATACATATAATGAAAGAGCAGATTTGTTAGCAAAATCAACGCTTACTGGACCTCTTGTTCCATTCATACCTAATATCGTATACTTAACTTAAGCACGATTTCAAAATTATTTCCAACGTCTCCATAACCTCAGCAACGAGCCTCTCCTTTCTTCACCAGATTACCAACACTTCAGATGGCCTTGGCGTGGCCGCATGTGTGTTTCAAGGCTATGTGAAGTGTCTATGACTTCCTTGCGCTGCAGAATACCGAAACTAAATCTGTGTTTATGTCGTTCGGGGCTATCCGCTACTAACCTTTGTGAGTCTTGCAAAGAAATTGAATCCATAGATCATTTTTTCTCTTCTGCCGGAGGTTCGCATCTCTCAGCAAAATTTGCTTAGCAACTCCCCTTTCGAGATTAGGCCTTCCACTAACCATTCCAGTTCTCCTCTCCTTCGGGGCAAGCGTCAAGGGATATGCCTTAAAACCAGTGAACGATTATATTCATGATTATAATTTCAACAGGTATATTCCTATGCTAGGTACGATTTAATTACCTTTTCTTTTCCTTTTTATTTTTTCCAAGTTCTAGTTAAACATCCATATTTATCTGAATACTCAAGTCCTTGAACATATATATTTACAATCTACAATGCACCCTGGCCAATCCTCCACCGCGAGTATGTGCCATTTTGTCTGAGGTCATCATCATCATCATCACCAACAACAACGACATTTCAGTAAGTGGTGCTACTATCGCTGTGAATGTTCGACCTGACTGTTTACGAGCTGTGTTCGCTGCTGATCTTCCCTTTCCCAGTATCATCAAATAAACTCGCATACTACATTGGGTGGAGTCGCTGGCTAAGAACATCGATTATGGAGCTCCGCAGCCGCACTATTTTTACACGGATGATGCCTGAGGCCGTTAGTTATGAAGCCGTGCAGGTGGGCCAGGCTGTTATATTTACCGGCTCCCTTCGCCAGTGGAACTTAGCTATCTTCTGTGGGACCGCCCCTGACGTAGAAGACTGCATCAGCTCCTTCGAACGGGTGAGCCTTTGCAACAAGTGGGACAACGATACAAAGCTGAACGTTATATTATATCTTACCGGCGTGGTTAACTTGTGGTACCGGAACCACGTGGGGACATCCAAAGTTCGGCCACCTTCAAAATGACTTTCTAAGAAGTGTTTGGCAGTTCAAAATCAGAACACGTCGTACAGAACAGCACTTGTGTGAGCTGTTGCAGCAGATGGGCTGAAAGCTATACGGGCTACATAGAAGATGTCATCATCATATGCAACTGGGTGAAACCGAACATTACAGAAGCTGACAGGATCAGACACATCTTGAAAGCTACAGACGATGGCGCTTATCATATGTCGCTGGCGCGTGACTTATGCACCTTTGGCGAAGTGTTCACGCTCTTCCGGAGCATAGAGGAGCTGTGTACGCAAAGGGCGCTGACCTGTCAGCCCCAAAGGCAACTGGAATTGGTTGCCAGACTGACGCCTGCCACCGACAGCTCCTCCTTGCTACGGCAGATTAAATATTTTGTTCTTGAAGAGTTGGCACTTCAGCTCTCACTGTTCCCTGACCCCCAAGAACAGCCACCGTATTTGGCTCTGATCTCTCTCGAAACATTCAAGAGCAGGTTGCTGAGGCAGTCACACTCCGCTGACGTACGCCGACGTCGCCCCAAGAACTATCGTCGTTCCGCATCCTTACACGTACATTATCACAACACCTCGACCGTCTACCTACCTTGCGATGCTAGTGCCTGTACAAGTGCCGGCATTATTATATCGGCGACCGGCTTCGCGAGCTAACAAAACATGGCGCTACGTTTGATTACTGCTTATTCATATTTTCAGCTATTGCCGTCGCTATTACTCAGTGCCAGCACAACCTGCACAAACGTCCACTTACTCGCCTCCATCTCCTGAATAGTCCGCATGTGACAACCACACACCAAGCCGTCCTTTCTCTCAAGAACGCTCCGCCCTTTCGAGCCGTCGATCCCCTTCGCCGCTACTTCACTCCATCTCCCCAATGCGACGTCGCCACAATAATGAAAAGGAAAACTATGTGCCACAGTTCCTGAGGCCTGAGCTGCGTCCCCATCCAACCTCCAAAGACCTTCACATTCATTTGCCAACGATACAGAATTTTCAGTCGAGGCTATTTCTACTACCGTGTACGCCGTGCGTCCCACGGAGCGTTGGCGGACTAAAACCATTCCCGAAACCGGAGCAGCGAAGCGGCGGTGGGAACAGAACCAGCGCCGGGAGGGCGGCAAGGAGGAAACATTTATGGGCTCCCGCAGGGCGCACTGCCCTTGTCATCTAAGCTGGCCGCTGCCCGCGGCTGAGAGCGGGTGTCTGCAGCGGCCACCGGCTTCTGGAAAGTGTTCGAACCTCCTAGGATTTGGAAGCTTGGAACTACGCGAAGACAGCCGTGAACCAGGCGAGGAGGACTTTCGAGGGGAAATAGGGGTCGGAGGGGCCACGGTGGACGCAGGGACGAGCAGAGACGACAGAAGAGACTCAACTGGAGTGTCGTGCGGAGAGGCCGCGCTCTGAGTGATACGTGTGAGAGTGCGCGCAATTTGTAAATAAATGCACAATAATCAGGAAATGTCAAATCTCGTCGATCTTCGTCGGAGAATGCGAGAGGGGCGGTTCAAGGGACCTGCCTGACGCCAGCTTCAGGACTCTCTGCGCACGGCCACCGCTCAGCACATTACGCCGTTAGTAGCATGCACCGCTCGAGTCATGATCCAGGACCCAATGTATACAATCCAGTTTTTTAATGCTGCCTTCTTGCTTAAATGCGGTCATCTCTGGTTGGGATTTCCTGTCACGTCACGCTGCTAGCATCGAGTGTGCTCGCGCTGACATCGGGTTCTCGACTTTGCCCGATACCTAAACAGACGCAGCTCCGTCGAATTCCTGCGCTAAATCCCTCATCGCCGAAGATATAGGCTATCTTTCTGCTCTTCTGTGCTTGTTCGTGTCGGTTGGGACTCTGTTAGCCATGACACTGTTCTCATCATACCAGCCCTTACTTTCCTGCGACACAGGTTTCTTTTCGTTACCCTACGCTGTGCTCCCTATTTCCGCTGGCCTTTCAATGTTATGGGTCTCTCACCCCTTTAACTCTCATACTGCTCTGCGCCATGGCGAATGCTTCGGGAGTATCCAGCCAATCGCATCTTCTGATCCCTGAGAAGCCTGACGATCGCCGCTATGTGCCGTGAATACGCTCAGCCTCCTTCATCTGCGCCCGTTCCCTGCTATACAAGCCTGTTTCTCCGTTTCATTGACGCCGTCTTCCTCAAGCGCAGCGCACACAACTTTTCAACTTACTACAACACTTTCGTTTCGCCTTTGATTATCATCACAGTTCTAAGGGTCAAACACCTACTGTCAGTCATACCTCTCAGCGACCATGAATTATAGACGCTAGCGCAAAACAACCCATCGTAGCGGGCGGGGGCGCGAAAAAATGACTTAACAGGAGAGGCCGTGCAGCGGAGCTGTGCAAAAAAGCCGCGCTCAGAAGAAGGCGTCGGTAGGTTGCTTCAAGCAGCGTGGGTCACGCACTCGCATGCACTCTCGCTTCGGAGAACACTCGAGCTGCGGATTTTCTACCGCATCTTACCGCTCCGGCTGCGGCGCGACCGGCTGACGGCATGAACCGTATGATGGAAAGAAAAACCACAGGCATAGCGCTATTGAGGGTGCAGGTGCTCGCGAGCAAGCGTACGTACCCGACTGCGGTAAGAAATTACACAGAGAACAGATATCCTTTCCCTTCTTTTACTAACTGCACGTGAAATAGAGAATGGAAAAAGGCGACGGAGTATCACTCCCACGCACACGCGTTTTACATGGTCAAAAGCTTAGAGTAGTTTTATTCGGTAACATTGTAATCCCGTCTGCTTTCTTAATCAATACAAAAGAAGTTCGTTTGCCGGCACTGCTTGTGTCAGCATATGCACAGTTTATATAAAATCAAATAAATTATACTCATATTATAGAGTAAATGCATTCGTTCTTGTATACCTAGTGCCTGGTATTTAATGCAAGTAATCACATGTCACTGTGATACACATAACCAAAATACATAATTAAAAATTTACACTGCCTTTCCTGGAAGAACCGTCGTCTTTGAAACGCACTCACGCCTCTCCACAACACCTGAAGATAATAGGTTCAACACAAAACCACAGCGTCTGTCGCCGACTGTAATGGTCAGCACAATTAGCTGAAGAGATGGGTCCAGACAAGCTGTACGCAGACAAGTCTCTCGTCTCAAGAAGGGGCGGAGAGCCAGCAAGAATGAGATACACAGCGTACAAAAGCAGCGAAGAATAATGGCGACTTTCGCCGTTAGGCCAACACGCAGAGAATTCCCACACAGGTGACCGACGCAGACCTATCTTCAAATTTAAAACGAGCGGAGTCGTAACTGCTGCAGCGGTTCGCTCGAGGGCGCAGCCATGCAGCGCAGTCGGCGGCGCCGTCATTGCGATGGAACAAATTAAGCGCGAGGGAGAAGTCCTCGTAACATTTTTTTGCTTTCGCTCCCGTGTGTAAGAAGTGCGGCGAATCAGGCGGGGTGGAAGTGCCGTTGAGCGTCCCGGCCTGACCTACGCACAACTGCGACAGCGCCCTTATCGTGTGCCTGCAACCGAACGCCAAGCTTTTGAAGAGCAAGTCGACCGAATTCGCCAGAACAGCGTGATTCAGCCCTATAGTAGCCTTTGAGCATCTCCTGTAGTGCTTACAAAAAAGGATGGCTCTATCCACTCCTTTATTTACTATCGCAGCCTGAATGGGATTGCGTGGAAGTAGGTCTACCCTATCCCACGCAATGGCAATGCTCTCGACTGTTTGCATCGCGCTGAAATCGTCTTCCATCAGTTTACGTTTCAGGCACTAGCAGGTCACCCCGGAAACGGCTAATTGCCCCAAACCACCTTTGTAACTCCCGACGGCTTGTACAAATTCCCAGATATGCCGTTTGGTCTTTGCAATTGGCCTGCAACATTTGAGCGGATGATGGGCACTATTTACATGGCCTAAAGTAGAAGGCGTGCCTACACTACCTCGACGTCATCGTCGTTTTCTCTCACGAATTTGACACCATCTCTATTGTCTGAAGCACGTTTTGACCGGCCTCTCCGATGCCGGACAGCAGCAGAATTTGAAAACTGTTTGGTGCCCGGCAGCTCACCATTCATGGCTACGCTGTCTTCAAAGTAGGTGTGTCTCCAGACCCTGCCAAACCTCGTGCTGTAGCAGCCTTTCCCAAAGTGACTTCCATCTATCCAAAGTGACTTACAAGTATCGCTCTCGGACTGTGCTGTCACTTTTATCATACTTTTTTAGAAAGTTTCTTTCCATCTTTGTTCCTTGACATGACCGGAAGTTGCAACATTTCGCTGCGGTCGCCAACTTGCGACCCCTTATGTAACACCCCTTTTTAGGGGTCTTAAAGGTAATAAAAAAAATGAAATGCCTTGAATACTTTGCGTCGCAACCTTACGTCCCCACCTATACTGCGTAATTTCGGCCTCAAAGCGCCTACCGAGGCCCACGGGTCACCACGGATGCTGGTCTCTTCGATATGCTCGCTCAGCACAAATAAGGGTATGCTGAATACGTGGTCAACTATACTAGCCGTACGCTCACAAAGACTCTCAGTTACTCAAATAGCGTGCTTAGCCATTCTTGGGCTCTCAATAAATTCTACCCTTACCTCTATGGCCGCCATTTTAGGTAATGACGGACCCCCTCACACTTTCCTAATTAAAAGACCTCCGGCAGGCTGCCAAGATGGGCTCCTTGCCTTCAGAAACATGATGTTCGCGTTGTTTACAGATCCGGCCGCAGCATCACGAGGCCGATACCATATCCAGCTCTTCCCTTCCAACTGAGGCCGCGAGCATTTCCTCTCCCGACGATATCCCGCCATCACACAACTCCAATGACATGCCGTCAGTTCAGCGGAAATATCCATGAATCACTTCCTCCAATCCTACGGTGCTTATCTATCGCTTGCTCTCCACCGCCTTACTTCCGACTTCGCCATTCGTGATAACCTCTACCGCCGCAACTACTGCGCAGATGGCACCATGTGGTCGATCGTTATTCCCTGATAGCTATGCTCTCAAATTTTTGTCTATTTCCACGCTGACCTACAATAAGGTCACGCGAGTGTCTTCAAGACAAACAGTCGTCTTCGGCTGCGGTACTACTGGCGGGGCATGCACACCTTCGTATTAAAATACGTTTGCTGATGCCTCAACTGCAACGTCGCAGGCCATCTCTTCAAAGTTCTACTGGAAAATTTCTGCCATTATCCTGCCCACCACTCCCTTTTGAACGTGTAGGCATATATGTCCCCACACTGCAGCCGGCAACTGCTGGGGTATAGTAGCTGTTGATTATCTTACGATGCATGCAGAGACCATAGCGTTTTCATCTGCCACACCGTCAGAAGTAGTGTCCTTCATTTCGCATCAATGGATTCTTCGCAACGGCGTACCTCCAGAGCTGCTCAGTGATAGAGGACGCATTGTTTTGGGCGACTTTGTAAAAGCCTTGCTCACCAAGTACAACATATCTATAAAACGACCTCCACCTACCATGAGCGCTTCAACCTTACCCTTGGCCAGAGGCTCTCCATGTACGTCTCCTCCAACCACTCATATTGAAACCTCGTCGTTATTCATGTCACTTACACTTACAATACTGCAACAAAGTCTACTACTGGCTTCTTTCCTTTTCTGCTCCTCTACGGCCGTCACTCTTCGTCTGCTACACTCGACACCATACTCCCGTGAACCGACAAATTAGCCTGACAAATCCGAGTATATCCCTGCTTCTCAAGCCACCCACATGCAAAACACTGTCTAGAAACTGCCCTCGCACTCACGGCAACACCCTGTACCGCCCTAAATCCCACCATGACAACTTGCACTCTACACCTTACTATTTGGCGCTCTTGTTTGGCTGCGGACACCCTCCAATACTCCTGTACTGTAATCGAAATTTCTTGCCAAATATCATGACTGATACCGTGTTCTGGAGCGCGCCTCTCTGGTTCATTATGCGGTGAAACCTCTTACGCCGTCTCATGATCTACACCGGCGCGCAGGAAACATTGTTCACGTTCAGTTCCTCAAGTCCTATTACGACCCTGCCGTCTTGATTACGCAGCAAGTCGCCAGTATGGCTCTCTTCGTCCCGAGGGTAATTGTGAAGGGAAATACGTCAGCGGCGAACATTTCAGTTGGTGTCACTGCTCTTGCTGTGTATGTGCGGCCTGACTATCTGCGAACAGCGTTCGCATTGATATTCCCAGTCACAGTACCATCATATAAACGCCCATCCTACACTAGTTTAAAATGCTTACGCTGCATACACGATTGACGAGATACCTCTTGCTCGTGCGCGTTTTATAAATTTAGCACTTTGCTTTTCATGGGCCCTTTAAGCGTTTCAATTCCTGATATAATGCGCAATGCCGATTGGGCAAAAAATAACCGATAATCAAATGGTTTTTTGATTCTCATGTTGGGAGAATATAAACTTGGAGACTAAAAATTGCGAGGAAGAAGAAGGTCGGACATTGTTTGCAGCTTTTTTATCAACTAACTCAGTTGCCTTCTTGTCGCAGGACGGCCAACTAATCTTGCAGCTAGTAAAAGTGAGCCGCATACCCAACAAAGTGCATAGTGGGTAGGAGTAATTATCTGACTAAATGTCTGATGGGTATCAGACATTTAATAGATAGAATTGTGCTTTGGCCGCTCGGGATATGAAGTTAAGCAGCGATGATAGTTTACATATGTCCGACTTGGTGTATAAAACATGTTAAGGTGATGTTTATGCACAAGCCGTCACTACACGTTAATTCTGCACACAAGAATTGACTTTTTCCTTCAAGAAGTTTCAAACCAAAGTATGTTCTTAGCTTCGCTCTTAAAAATTGGTATTTTTGGCTGCATAGGAGCGATGAGCACATGCTAATTCTGCGTGTAAAGAGCGTATTTCGTCATACATTTCATGTCAAACGCAGAATATTTTAGCTGAACTGCGAAACGTGTTTATCATCGAACCTTAATGAAGCCTGGACCATAAAGGAAACTAAAACAGAGCTGGGTGAAAGTATTTAACCCTTCAGCCATTTCGCCTATTTATTTCAGGCTACTTTGGCTGACCAACATTTCACAACGGCATGACAGCTACAGGACTTCACGCGGAGTGAAACTTCTGCAAACTGATTAACATTTCGTCACCCACTAAAAGGTGCTTGCATGTTCAGGATGACAAAGGTATTTGAAGTTCCACGTGTCATAATAAATTACAATACTCACTTCGTGTCCAACGAAACATTTCAGTGCAAGCGTTTATTCTTAGTCTTGTCCCCAAGGAATTTGTTACATAAGTAACATTAGAGAAACAGAGCGCAGTCATTCAGTAACCAACTGCGGGGTGTAGTCTGAGCACCCGAAAAGTAAATATGTGCTGTTGATGGCTGGAAACCGCTCCAAAAGAGCTACGAATGCTTCACAGAAAATTGATGTGTTACTAAAATTTCTCATACCCTAAGGTAATAAGCCTGCTTTTACTCTCCAATGATGAGAGATCAATTTTTTTGTATCATCAAGCCGTTTCACCACCAAAACATGTATTATTTAATTGACGCATCAATGCAACAAACATTTTGAAATGTGATGTTTCAATAATTATTTCTTACCTTTCTCGTAATTTGGAGGCTTTGCAATTGCCAGGACTGGTTTCTTTCTGTTGGTAAACAAAATATTAACCTGCATTCGTTTCTGGTTTCTTTCGTATTTCCTGTTGAGTATGTTCCAAAAATCTTCATATTTAGCTGCCCAGTTCGGTGCATTATAAAGGTACACATTAGCCGCTTGTACTTGGAGGTGTTGAGCTGCAAAGGGACGATCATTACAGGTAGTTTGAAATATCACAGAACGTTATATTTTCAAAATGTGGTTCTTCCGCTTTAAAAAGCGTAAGAGAATATAAAGAGGTTGTCCATAATTATGGTTGGAATGTTTTGAAGAGTACCAGATAATCGGATCGGGCGACCATAGTAGAAACGCCCACGTCACCAGTTCATTTTCAGTTTTGAAGCGAAAAGCTTTACTAGGCTTGTCAACTCCGAGTCCGGCGTGTGCTCTGTCGTTAGAAAAACATATAAAGCCCCGCTCTAACCAAGCCGTATGAATGTACCTTCGTATAGCCTATAGGGGTAATGTGAATGCAACGGTCCTGGCAGGCTGAGTCTGACATAACCTTCCCATGTGAAACGAGAGAGTCAAGTTGGCAGCTCCTGCCAGTGGATCACGGTCATGGACACGGACACGGCACACAGCGACGATCGGTTGGCGTAGTATTGCTTTCGCAATAAAAGTCACAGCTGCGCATGCACAAACCACGTGACGTCATAGGAGAGGCGCAGGTGGTCGGAGCCGCCGCTGCCGTCGTAACCGCAGCGGCGACTCCGCCGGTCGACCTCTAGCCGGTGCCTCGCGCTTTCACCGGGCTGTGTTTATGTCCATACAGACGTGTAATGGTGATGATGATTTGCGATCGGAATAAAGTTCAATCTTAGGTGATGTACAGATGTAGTGTATGTTTCACCGTGATGATAAGCCATGAAATATCTATAAGGTGCAACCATGAACACCAAGGTCAGCCACAACTAAGGAACCACAAGTAAGCCATGGCATCGCCGTAGCTTTTCGCGTCTGATGATGAAGCTTGTCGCGGTGGCTTAACCAAGCTAAGCCACTGCCAATTTTTTTCTCAAAGCCGACGACGGTCTTTATTGTTTACTCAAGAATTACCGTGGATTATCTGGCGATGCTATAGCAGTTTGATACAAAATACGCCTTCGTTTGCAGAGCAACCCTACTGCGGAGTTCCCCACGAAGGTGCATTTGTCATATCTGGTTTCTAATAACAATATAGCAGTCAAGTGGGACCATCAAAGTGAGGCAATGGGATAAACATGACAACTGTCTCTCATTAGCAAACTTGTTGGAGTGTCATTAAACGCAAACGGTCTCGTTACATTGTGAACATGCCCTTCTAGGCCCAGTGCGAAAGCAAGCAGAAAGATGGTTTTGTGGAAAATACTCATGCAAGTCTATTTATATACCGCGTTCATTCGTCAGAGCGCAGCGCGGGAGGCAACAGGCTCCCAAGAGGCAGTTAGGAGCGTGAGAACCTTGGTATTGAGCAACGACACTGCTGTCCGTGCCATCAGAATCATCAACGCTAGCTTCACACATCAAGCTTCTTAGGCCAGGTACGCTGGCTTCCAAACTGGCCCCTTATACGCAGCTCACCGGAATTTTCAGTTTTCTGCTGGTTGAGATAAAAGTGAACGACTGCTTATAGCATGCTTTTCCAGCCCTTCGGCTAGCCGCTGGCGGTCATCTGCGAGCAAGTAGGAACGCAACGCAAAGTTCTACTCTGGTCATCGCAGCATAACAACTTCGGCAGTCCGTTACAAACTCACGTCTGTGAGAGCTGTATTTGGGGTGATTTTAGGAGCATGGAGCGCGCTCTACGGGTTGTTTTTAAATTTCGCGAGCCCTCATTGGTTTTAAAATAAAAGAGCTACGCTCATCCTACCTCACCAAATACACCTAGTCTGGGCTATCCGCGTGGCTGTCGTGATGACTCTTAATGGTGATTGTTTTTTGTATGTGTATGCATTGATGCAATCACCCATAGCACATGTAACATGAAAGACACAGCATCTTAGCAACAATTAAAAACAACTAGAAAGTGATCACCATTGAAAGCAACCATGTAAAAACAAAATCAAAACGATATAAAATGGAACAGTTACACCCCAAACAACTGCGGGGGTAATAAAATGACATTTCTGCATTCAAATATATAACGATCTAGTGAAATGGCAGTTTAAACCTAGTATTTATTAATTTCTGATGAGAACATTTACAATATATTACCTGGAGGGTACTCTACAATCGACCATGTCCATACCATAAACATGATCATACCATGGACATGGGGGACAGAAAAATGATGGAATAGAACCAGCCGCAATACGTAGCATTCATCTATTATGACAATATTTGCCTAAGTCAAAACCTCATCAGTAGTGCACGCATTGTGAAATCATGCTGTAGATGACACAAAACATGTGAAGGCAGCGCAAATTATGTATAGTGGCTGCATATATATATGCAGCCACTAAAGATAATGTGCACTGCCTTTCATCTACAGCATATATATGCAGCCACTAAACATATTGTGTACTGCCTTCATATATATATATATATATATATATATATATATATATATATATATATATATATATATATATATATATATATATATATATATATATATATATATATATATATGGAAGAGTTGATTACATCTGATTAATAAATTAAATAAACGTAAAATGAATCACCAAGAGTTTAAAAACACGACGGTGGATTTACTTCGACCCTTCGATCAGGGTCCGGTCTTTTTCAAGGCAGAGTGCCATACACAATAGCTGCGTCACACGTGGGAGGGGCTTCACGCCAAGAGCCGCTGTCTCGCGTGCGCAATTAGACGAACTGGGACGAAATTTAAGACGATGGCCTCTCAGGACACACACGCGTTACTAAAATTCTACAAAATGGCATAGCCCTAAAAAGTATTTGCCTCCAAGTTCTCAATATAAATATATACGCTAACTTCAGCCATTTAAAAAGGTAATTATTGAAGTTTAGTAATTACTGAGTTTACGGGGACAATAAGGACCCCAATTCGTGTCCGCCTGGCCACATTGATATGCAGAAGACTAAAAATCGTGAACAGCGTTGAAAATAAACAGCAGTTGACATGAGGGCTGGTAGTAGTAGTGGTCGAATATGTCAATGTAGAATAGGTACTAAACGTATATACAGACCATGGAAAGGAAAAAAAAAACGAATAGAATATGATCAACGTGCAGCGCATTTAGCGAGTACTAACCGATTATGACCAGCAGCTGAATGCAACAGAGAGGAAGGTGCGCAACAGTTGAATCATACCGGTACTCACCTATAGAGCTAAAATGTAGATGCTAACGAGAACTGTTCTACTTGAGTTAAAGGCAACGCAGAGAGCCGTTTAATAGAACCTGCAAGTGTGCTAGTAAGAGATAAGCTTGCAGAGCAGCCCACAGAAAGAACTGCAGTTATTGACATTAAAGTCAAAATAAAAAATAAATTATATGGGCTTCACATTTACTGCAAATGAAATATAGCCAATAGTGACATAGGGTAACAATTTGGATTCCAATTGAAGGAAAGAGTCGCAGAAGGTGGCAGAAAATTAGGTGGACGGATGAGGTTACGACGTTTACAGGGATCAAGCAGATGCAGCCATCAAATGACTGTGTCAGTGGAAGAATATAAGAGACGCCTTATTCCTGGATTGCGAATAGTCCGGCTGATGATAATGGCGATATTTTTGTTCTCTACACTAGTCGCGGTTGGCACTTTCAGCAACGTATCTCGCTAGCATTCATTTCGTATATGAAGGCGAGAAGATATAATTTACGTCGACTATCTACCAAGACATAGCCAAGCGAAGCTATGGACAATTGTTTCGATCGATATACAAGATTTGGCCGACATAAATAGCAAAAGTTTTTTTCTCTTTCTCTGTATTAATGCCAGAAAAATTTGATGTATTGCAGAGAAGTTTGTAATTTAAACTAGACTTGAGTGAATGATAGAGGACGGATGAAGAGTTTCTCTAAAGTATATAATTTGGCTAAATGTCGGGTCAGTTGAGAATACTATTGCCAATATGTAAGCACTTAAATAGAAAAAGCGCACCGCGGCTCTCATTTAAAGCGACCTTCGCCTTAACAACTTTCGAAAATAAATATGACTACCCTTTTTGACGTTAGCATGCTTTTGGGAAGCAGCTCTTGTCTTCGAAGTGGTGAAAGTGCAAGCGCTTGATGTGGATGCAATAGGCTTGGCCAAAAGTTTGATACAGGGTATGAGTGAAGCTGTCAAATTATAGTTGCTTGAAAGTTTCAAACCAAAAACTTCATTTATGAGAGAATTTCATTTATGGACGGAAACATATACAAACGCACTATCATCCAAATGGAGTTCATGATTTGAGTAGTGTCTAGATGGCTGTGAATACGACATTTATATTTTGGTACCCTGCTAACGTACAGTGAATGTCTAAACTCTAATATTTGCCTCACAGTTTTGAGCTGCTTCCACATGTTTCTTGCAAAACGAGAGTTTCCAGTATTACCGGAAAGGCTCAGCGAAGTAAATGGATGATGTGATGTTTCTTCACCCAATTTTGTGACATAAGCTAAATATCTTTAGGCCAACAGAAACTGCCCTAAACAAAGAGAGGTTGTAAATGTGCTTCCTACGCTGGCATAAGGTCTATTGGTTTGTTGTCATCAAAACCTTGAACTCCATTTGAACATATCAAATTTGTATGTTCCATAGCCCTTTTCCGCTCCTCAAAGAACTACATTAAAATTCTTATTATACCTTTTTGCTGATTAAACATATTATACGCATTTTAAAGTTCATCTTTAGAAAACAAATAGAGATATTGAAGACTTGAGAGGAAACGTCATTTACCAAGGTATGACGAAATTTCTTTCACTCACGTGAAGACAAACAGCATGCCAGTTGGTTTCACGCCTCTTAGGCTGAATTATGGTAAGAATCGATTTTTTTTAATTGGTCCGGCATAACGTAGTCTTCCTTCTGTACATTTTCGGCTATATTTGCCTCCCAAACATCCAAAACTCCTAAAACATCCTCCATGTACCTTTCACGCCAGAAGGTTTCACATCACAAGCGATTGGTGCATTTTTTTTCTCCCTTTAATCTTTCCAGGCTTTGACAAACACTGAATATTGTGCTTGTGTCAATTATGAAAATTTTGTCTTGTAAATATTAGTCCTCATCCAGTCTAACCGGGTGGAAAAATTCACGCACTATTCCTATTTTGTGGAAATCGCAGACATGTGTTCGCTGCTTTTTGTATAGTTATATACTTCCGCCATGAAACTGCGATATATTGGCAAACAACTGAAACGTACAAAATTAGCTGCAAAATGCAGTATAGAGCAGTTAGAAAAGGGTTTTATTCCGCAAGTAGTTTATGCTTGATTTGGGCGAAAGGTTGTAGGTGAAGTCAAACTTTTTAGAAATTTTCACCCTTTGGTCCGAGTGACGTTTTGAGCGTGGACTTTATTGTAGCCTTACCGCATTCTTTTTCTAGATAATAATTAAAACAACTTCGATGCGTGCCTCGATAGTTGCATTTTTACACCCATTTTATAGAATGCTACAGAACTGCTACAGGCGCATGCGGGAACAGCCGCTGCCCACGTTTCATGACACGGAATGTGTGCCACGTGCATCAGTGCTCAGTATGCGAGAGCGGATCGTCTTGTCACATGACGGCCCTTGCTATACACTCGTTGCCTCTTGCTCACGACGGCATGAAAATGAAGGGAAAGAGGATTTATGTCAGTTGTACCTGAACTTGCGCACAGTTTTGACAGTGTAATAGATTAAATTCATAGTGGTAGAGAAGTGACACGCAGCACGTTTTGAAAATGCCGCAGCCGACTATTATGCGAGAAGATAGAAGTTTGTTTCGAGTTTCTACCGTGGCAGTATATGTGTGTATTTTATCAATATAGGAAAACGTTTTTTAACGCCCCCAATAATTTTCAACTCTGCACTATCCCGCATGTGTAAGCTCAGCCTTGGCTGTTAGTTTTTTGTATATATGAATATTCATTACATGCGCATGTATCTCTACGTACACGGAGGGAAAAAATACTTTCCGCAGGCATAATCTACATTTTAGTCGGTGTCACTGAAGATACGTGCACTATCCATGAGCGCGACTATTTCATGACTAGTCTCGCGTTGCCAGTTTCGTCTATAAGGGACGATATGATAAATTGGGATGTTCTTTTTTGTATGCACATACAAATATCAAACTCATAATGCGAGACAAATGAGCATGCTACTTTCACCGCTATTTGCCCCTACTATAGGCGGAAAAACAAGGAGTGTGCCAAGACCGCCCTACCAACCGATGTCAACCTTCGTCGGGCCACTCAGCCGGCTCCTCCGCAGCCCCCTATAAACTATGGCTATCCTCCTCTTCCAGAGCACGCGTTCTATTCTCCTCCCGGTTCCTACACAGCAGTAACTCAGACACCTTCCCAGTTTCAGCTCTGGTGCTCTCCATCTCGTCAATCTCCGACGCGTCCGATTTCCAAGCCTCGTTACTCTCTCCAATCGTCTCCACAGTCACTCGTTTCCCATTCGCCCCCTCCTCCGTCCTTTATTGAAGAACGCTTTCATACCCTTGAGCTCCGTGTAGCCACTCTGAAAGTGGCCATTCACCCCCTCAAACAAGATCTCAACAGCATCGATCGCCGCCTAAATTCTCTTGAGGCTCGCATGGATCAGCTACTCACTAAAATTGATTCCAAATTCTCAAACATAAAGAATGTCGTCAGTGACTGTCTCAAATACCAGTCTGACCTTGAGCGTTGCCTTCAACCGCATAAGGAGGCTATCACCCAAATTGATGCCAAATTCAATAGCCTCAAAGCTCACGTCAACGTTCAGTTTGAATGCATCCTTAATTTGATCTCCACCTTTCAGACTTCACTGCAAACCATCACCGGTTCTCTTCCCCCTCCTCCTAAGAAACGCGATGGTATGCCACAGCGCAATCAAATTAGATGTCAACATGGAGGACCTTAATATAATTCAATGGAACTGTCACAATCTCAATACTAACCGCGCTCCATTACACCAGTATCTTCTTGCTCTCCCCTCTCGGCCCCACTTCCTTCTCTTCCATGAAGATCGCTGCTTCGAAAACGTCCCTGGTTACCGAGCATTGACCTTCTACTTACTAACCCCCTATCTTCTATCTACGTTCGCCATGACTTCTCGGTAGCATCCCTTGAAATTCCTTCACTGCTCCAATCCTACCTAGTGGGTACCCTCGACTATCTTCCTCAGGCTCACCGTAGCCTGGCATTGTTATCCTTCTACAACCCCCACCCTCCCTACTCACGCCAAACATTTCACGGCCCCAGGTAAATTTCTCACCACATTGCCCTCTCATACGGTTATACTTCTCTGCGGCAACTTCAATTCCCCGCACACACTATGGTGTTATCCGCACACCTTTCGTGCCAGCCACCTACTCCTCTCCATGGCCCAGCAAGCTCCCCTCACTCTCCTCAATACCCCCGGAGTACCCAATAGGGCGGTGACACGCGCTCGATAATCACCGGAGGTCATCATTGAGACATGACAAAAAGGGGGTGGTCGTTCGATGCCCGGCGAAGCCGGTAAGTAAACGTGGAGAATGAAACGAAGACGCGTTGACTTGAAACAACAATATGAAGACGTTTATAGGCTCAGAACGAGAAATACCCAAAACATTTAGAGAGCAGCAGTTACATTCTAATAGGCAACGACACGAGTGAAGAAACAGTCTAATTAAATACTTCGAATTACGTATACAGAGTCATGCTTTTCCGGGATGGAAGTAACAGTTCAAGTAACAGTAAGGGAATTAAAGTTCAGATCAGTTTCGAACATACTGTAAAACAGGTATTTGGCTGTGATATGTTCAGCGCCTGATACTGAAGAGAACGACGACAAGCTCGCTTCGACGCTCGTACGTTTGCTGACACAGGTCTCACGACTGATCGCAGAACGTTCCACTGACTGTTGACGACGTATCGCCCTGTTCAAGGTCTTCTACAAGTGGTGGAGGTGCCAGCAATCCCTTCAACCTGAAGCTCAGCCTACTATCCCCTCAGCCTACCACTTCCGCGATGCCTGAGACCGCCAGCCAACCGCCAACCCCATCGCCTGTCAACTGTCAACTGTCCCGGTGCAGCGCGTCAGCGCGGCCCAGCCATCTTCAGCGGCACCGATGACACGGATGTAGAAGACTGGTTGGCGTCGTATGAACGCGTAAGTGCGTACAAGTGGGACGACACCATGAAGCTCACAAACGTCATTTTCTATTTGAGCGACGTTGCCAACCTATGGTTTCACAACCATGTGAGTGACATTTCTACCTGGACAGCTCTCAAGACCAGCCTGACCGAAGGTTTTGGCCGTCCCGCTATGCGTAAGCTTCTCGCCGAGCAACGCTTGAAAAGTTGGGCACAACAAACCGGCGAAAACTTCACCAGTTTCATAGAAGATGTCGTAGACCTCTGCAAGCGCGCAAACCCTACCATGAGCGACGCCGAGAAGATCGGACACATTATGCAAGGCATTGACGATGACACCTTCCAGGTGCTCGTCGCCAAAAACCCCCAAACTGTGTCTGACGTTATCAGCTTCTGCCAAAGCTTCGATGAGCTGCGCAAGAGGCGGCTTTCCACACGACGTGCTGGCCTTCAGTAGGCCACTCTTTCCAGCTTGGCTCTCTCTGGGGACGGTGCCCAGGACCAGCAGTCGCTAATTCAGCACATTAAACAGTTCGTTCGTGAGGAAGTCGCACGCCAGCTGTCCTTGTCCACCTTCACTTGCCCGCCAGCACCTGCGCCTGCGCCGCCGCTCACTCTCACCCTTCAGCGAGTCATACAAGAGCAGGTAGGTCGCTGAGGTTCTGCCTTCACCTCCTCAGCAGCCGTTGGTGGCGGCTCCTCTCACGTACGCTGATGTTTTGGTGCGGCCACCACCCCCTGTCGCCCCTGTGTACAGCCGGCCTCCCCTCCTATACGAGCCTCAGGGACGTCAGCAAACTGAGAAACCTACAATCCCCCTTTATGGTCCGGTTCTCCGCCGTTGACCACAGCCACACCCTTCCAACCCCTGGCGCACACAAGACAACCGACCTATTTGCTACGCCTGTGGAGTCGCCGGCCATGTGGCTTGTGTGTACCGCAATCGTGGCCCTCGTCCCTAAGACTATACATGTGAGCCGATGTACAATCTTCCCCTGTTCCCCTCGCCCGTGTTCCCTGAGCCTCCTCCGCAGTCCTCTTCAAGTTACGATCGCCGCTCCCACCGCTCGCCTTCTCGTGGCCGTCGTTCCCGTACTCCGATGCTCCGCCGCCAATCAGCCGTTCACACGGAAAACTAGCGGCCGCAGTTCCGGAGGCAAGAACTGCGGCATCAGGGACCAACTCAAGACCTGTTCAAGTACCAGCCAACATTATTACCATATTCATTGAGAGAGTTCCTGTCGAAGCACTTGTAGACACTGGCGCAGCCGTTTCAGTTCCTAACTACGCGCTCTGTCGCAAGCTGAAAAAGGTAATGACGCCGCTTCCTGCAGTTTCTCTTCGCACCGCTAGCGCTCAAGACATTCGACCATTAGCCGCCTGCACCGGTCGCCTTGTCATCGACGACGTTCAATACACAATAGAAATAATTCCTCGTCCTCGCCCACTCATCACACGACGTCATACTTGGTTGGGACTTCCTCTCCAATCATAACCCCATAATAGACTGCGCCCGTGCTCAACTTGAGTTATCACCCCTCAGTGACACTTTTTTCGACGCACATGCTGCTGCTGCCGCTACCGTGCACGTCGCAGAGGACACCGACGTTCCGCCTTTCTCCTCAGTGCTTGTGCTTCTTTTTTGTGCTGCTCTTTCCGACGCCACGGTTATCTACACACCTTCGTTACAATGCGCTGACCAAAAATCCGTGTTGCTGCCCCATGCTTTGCTGACAATTTTTCGCAACTCAAATGCTATTTTTGTTTGTAACCCGTGCCCCTGCCCTACCACTTTACTTCGTGGCCAGTCACTGGGTAGAGTTGCTTTGCTCGATTCCACGCCCACTTATCCATTCGGCGATACCACCACCGGCCTTCACATCAGCACCATAACGCCTATTCCTGTCGCCACTCCATCATCCCTCGAAGTTTTCCACCGGTCCATCATTGCTGGCCTGACGCCCTTACAACTAGCCCAGCTTGCCGCCATCCTACAACGTTTCGCGGCTTCGTTCGACTCCCAACAACATTCGTTGGGGCGCACAACTACCATTACTCACCGTATTGACACCGGCACCCATTCCCCTTTGCGCCAGCGTTCGGGCCGTGTTTCAGCCTGTACCTGCAATACCTGTAAAACAGGTATTCGGCTCTGATATGTTCAGCGCCTGATACTGAAGAGAACGACGACAAGCATGTTCAACGCGCGTGATGGTCAGGAAAGAAAACGACGACTAAGCTCGCTTCGACGCTTTTACGTGTGCTGACACAAGTGTCACGACTGATCGCAGAACGTTCCATTGACTGTTGACGACGTATCGCCCTGTTCAAGGTCTTCTACAACAATACATTTGACCTGGGAGCGCGGCGGCAGTCCATCACTGAGACGACGCCGACGGGCGGCACTCGAAGCCCACGGTCCTTCCGGTGCAGCTGGCGGTCTGAGAATGCGGTGCCGGCGGCGGCGCTGGTGTACCCCCCGGGAGCACGCGGCAGCTCGGGTTTCCTTCTTCGGGAGCGAACTGGGCGGACTGCCTTTAGGGCCTCAGCGGCTCCTTTTTAAACCCTTGTCGACGATGCCTTGTACGCAGGGTCGGGGTGCGAAACAAAACACACATAGAGAGCACAAAGTAGTTCACTCACAGAGGAAGGCCCACGTAGACACACCACACTTCAGCACTGCATGGCCGCCCATGTTAGGATTGAAAAACATAACGCACAACAAAAACAACAGTCCCGTACGCCCCTAACTTCGGTTCTTCGGGGGGTCACATTGCCAGGGGAAAAATAATATACGGATATACAAAGCAAGTAGTAGGGGTGACTTTGAATGGGGTAGGTACGACATAGGCAGCACGTACTCTTCTGCTCGAGCATGGAGAGAGTTGTAGCTAACACAGGGAAATCTATACCGTTCCGAAGCAGCGTGCACGTACGCGCTCTTGCGCGCCCGACCGATGGTCACATATACAGGTTGCGGTGAACATATGGGGTTTACAAAACAACGATTCCGCGTGTGTATAAATGCAACATGGGCAAATTATTGGATTACGCCTATTCAGTGACACGGCCCCCCACTTTCGGAATATTATCGCATAATATTCTAGACACACAGAAGGCGGCACACGGGCCTATGCTATACACAAGTAAGCTTGCGGGACAATCATAACCGTTATATAAAACTAGCACATAAGTCAACCTACACGTATGATACAGCATTTGAATGTCAATACAGTGAATATTATGCGAAAGAAAATATAACCTGCTAAGATAATCGGCTCCCACGTTTTCCTTGCCCTTTATATGCTCGATTCTGAACTGATACTCTTGGAGCAGCCAGCTCCAGAGCAGGACCCTGCTGTTCAGTTGCTTGGCCCGTTGCATGTAGCTCAGGCGGTTGGTGGTCCGTTTGAACAAGGAAGGGCACCCCGCACAGTAGTTGGAAAACTTCTGAATCCTCCAAACCAATGCCAAGCACTCTCTCTCGATTGTGCTGTATGCTGCTTCCCTGGGGATATTGCCTTACGTGGACCGGTGTGCTGGTGGTGAGCTCTAGCCGACATTCAGCCCAGTCCGTTTTTCCCGGAACATCGGAGAAAATGCGAGCATGTTCTGAAATTACACCTCGAAGCTGCTGTCGTTCATCCACCGTCAAGCTATCAGAAAGCTTCACGTCTTGTTCGCCCTCTGTCTTCTGACAAGCAGGAACAGGAATAGCCCCATCGCTGTCCGATTCAGGTATGCCACAGACCGCGTGGCATACCTTTTCTCTTGGCTGGCTTTCATGCGCCTCGTATCTTTTAAGCAAGTTGGCGTGAAAAATCTATCTCCCTCCTGCTGTCTCGACTACGTAGTCTGCTTCACCTTTCTTTTCCTTGATCTCGAAGGACCCCTGTCAATGAAGTAGTAGCTTGTTGTTGTCGGTAAGCAGCGAAATCAGGACCTTGTCTCCAGGTTCGAACATCCTTCGTTTGGTCTTTTGCGCGTCCAAATGCCCGGCCATTATATCGTCGTGTGCGGTTTTCAATGCCGCCTCGCGGTGGCATTTTGGGACAGTCAGCTGACGCAGTATCTGCCTAGTTTTCTCTGTGTAGCTTCTGCATAATAGCCCATCTTCCCGCCTGGATTCTATCTTGCGCTCGGCGTCCCGGCACGTGAGCTTCATACCAATATGGGAAAACAAGGATCGAGCGACTTATCCTCTGCTTACTGATCCACATAACTCTTTCCTTTCGGCTCCTCCGCGACATCGGGCGTTTTGAGCGCTTGAAACTCTCTTGGTTGCTTCCTGGTGTGTGCACGAGTTACAACTGCTACTACAGCTTCCTCGCCGACGAGTTCGCCACAAACTGGTTCTTCAACCACCCCCCTCGGGTCATTAGGCGCCCTTGCTCCGTCTACATTTCCCAGAATTAAGTCGTAAAGAGGTTCCTCCATGCAGAGAGCGGTGATGATCCCCGAAAAATACGGGGTGTCAACATCAACCCGTGCCTCGGGCAGCATTTTCGCTGTTCCGTCGACTAAGTACACAGACCTGCACTTTACAGGCCTGTTTACTGTTAAAAATTGAGAGAGTTGTAGCTAACACAGGGAAAGCTATACCGCTCCGAGGCAACGTGCACGTACGCGCTCTTGCGCGCCCGACCGATGGTCACATATACAGGTTCCGTGAACATATGGGGTTTAGAGAACAACAATTCCGCGTGTGTATGAATGCAACGTCGGCAAAATAATGGGTGCCGCCTATTCTGTGGCAGGCGGGCATATACTCCCAGCGCCACACAACGCAAAATTTAGCTACAAAATCCACAACGGTATACACGGACGCGGCTCCGTATACAGGAAGCTCACATAATAGCGCAGTGGCGGTAGCTATTGATTCCAACCTAAAGGAACTAGCTAGCGCCTCAGTCAGGGAATGCACGGTAACCGAAGGGGAGGAGCTGGCCGTTGCTCTTGCGGTGGTAGCCGGGTATCAAAGTAACACGTCCCTTACCATTCTTACAGATTCGAGAGAAGCGTGCCGTAACTACATGGACGCCCGCATAGGTCGCGCCACGCTCAGGCTCCTCCAGAGCGCCACCCCATCAAACGTCACACACAACATCTACTGGGTGCCAGGACACACTGACAGTGGGGAACGAACGCGCCGACGAGGTAGCTCGAGGGTATACGAGTCGAGCTTCTCCCCAATCGGATGATCTACCCTAGCCAGTCAGCCCTACGTGCTCATACATTCTGAACTGCTATAAGGGTGTACGGATCCGCTATCCGCCGCTTCATTGTGATCTAAATCAACAAGAGGCAGTGTACTGGCGAAGACTGCAGACAGGAACATTCTCAAACTGCATATCTTTAGCAAGATTTACTCGTTGCAATATCGGGACACCTGCCCATGATGTGGTAGCTATCCTTTGTTATACAACATCACGTGGGAATGTAGAAATAATGATAGCTTTCGTAAAGACCCGAGTGCGGAACAGTGAGAGCGCCGGCTCTCCAGCAGCGATCTGGGTTTCCAACTAGGTCTGATCCAGCACGCCCAGCGAGCAGCGAAGCTCAGCGGAGCCCTGGAATAGGGGCACCGACCCTGTGAGAAGGAAGATGGACCTCTTCTGCTACTAGGACAAGACATTTCTAGAGAAATTAACGTAGTTCCTATCCTATGCTATCCCTGATCTCGCTTACTGTTCTGGTCCTATATCATCTCAGCGGTAAGCCACTGCCGATATCCTTCTTAGTGACCACTATATTATTTTCATCTCTGCCCCTCTTCGGACACCCACCCGCAAGCAGCGCATTCGACATACTGACTGGCAGGCCTTTCGCTGTCTCCTCTCCTCTGCCTCCATCACGTCCTATGAGGAGTAGATTAATGCCCTTCTCCAAGCGGCTTCATCCTCTACTCGCACGGAGAACACTGCATATACCACTTCTGACCCCGACCCCCATCTCACCAGGCTATGGAATCATCGCAAAAAGCTTCTCTGAACAGCCAGACTGCAACTCCGCAGCATCCAATTGCAGAACACCCTTTCTAAAGTTGTGAGACGATATCGTGATATATTGTGCTACGCTTGAGGGTTCCCGTTGGAATACCCTATGCAACAATCTTGACACGACGCTCCTTAAAAAATGAACCTGGACTCTTTTTCGAACCCTCCTTGGTGCCACACCTGCCCCTGCCCTGACTATTGATAAAGCCGAAGCCACAAAGTCTCCCAACGAGGTTTTCGCAACACTTGCAGATCTTTATCTCCCATAGCTTTGTCCCGTTGTTACCCTGAATACACAGGCTGTGCAAGCAGTGACCTCGATGGCCCTTTTAAACTGCGCGAGCTTGATGCTGCACTTCTTGCTAACCCCACTCGCTCGACTCCCGGTGAAGATAGAATCACTTACTCCGCTCTTCGCTATCTTCCCAATAACGCAAAAGAGCACCTTCTCAACCTCTATAACACCGCCTGGGAAGAAGGCTCTCTGCCATCGTCCTGGACTTCCTCAGCTATTTCTCTCATTCGTAAACCTAGTAAGCCTCCAGGCTTTTGAAATCTTCGGCCCATTTCTCTGACCTCCTGTGTCGGCAAGACAATGGAAAGAATGGCGCTCACTAGGCTTAGCGGGCATTTGGAGCTTCCTAACATGCTCCCTCACACCCTCATTGGTTTTCGTTCCTGCGTATCTGCACAGGACCTTTTCCTCAATCTTCAGCATACTTTCTTCACCTGTGGTAGCTCTCAGTTTCACGGCCTGGTCACAGCTGATGTCCGCAGGGCATTCGATTGCGTCTCCAATGACCATATTCTTGGCATTAACAAAACCGACTGCGGCTCCCGCATGTATAGCTACATTCGAGCTTTTCTTTCTAATCGCGAGGCCCATTTCCGAGCATTGAACTTCACTTCTACACCCCCCCGTCTCACCCGGGGTACCCCGCAGGGTGCCGTTCTTTCACCCACCCTTTTTGATACCACCATGGCTCCTCTCGCGGTTCAGGTATCGTCTGTTCCCGATCTTCAGCATTTTTTTACGCCGACGACACCCCTATCCAGTCAGTCCCTCTGCCAACTCTTTCCCCTCCAGACGCCACTAACCTCCGTATACTTCCTCTTCAAGCCAATATGTCATTGGTCCTGCATGCTGGCCGCCGACATGCTGCTGACTCTCATCATACTCCTCCCTTCAATACCCATGGAGTCGTTTACACGGATGCCTCTTATGTGGCTCCTCGCGGGTCCGGAAGCCAAGTCATCTTTCATCCTCGTCTATCTACCCCTGTCACACACACTAGTGATCCCATTCTCTACCCTCCGGATATTATCTGGCATAAGGTCCTCTCCATCATTTATGTGATTCAATGTTTCCATTCTCTCCCACCTGTGCCTCACTATATTATATACAGTGACTCCCAGGCTGCTATCCGTGTCATTCAAACTAAACGTCTAACACATTATCTATCCACTGAGCTATGGCCGCACTTGTTGGGCTGCAGCCCTGCCCCGTTTTCCTCCGATGGATCCCTGGAAACTCAGGGATTGACGCAATGAGCTGGCAAATCAGCTCGCCCGTAAAACTCGTAGCCGGGCACCGTTCATCCCCTGGACAAGATCCTTGTAGGGCGGGTCGAGACTGTCTCTTCGCGCCACCATCAGCGAATATTGCAATGCTGTTCGCTTAGACCGCAAACTCTACCCTGACCCTCATCCTAATCATTCCGTTGGGGAGGCTCTTATCCTTCGGCAAATACATTTGAATACACTCATAACCCCTGCACGGCTATATCTCTACAATCTCTAACCTTTCACACTGCCTATTTTTATGTCCAGTTGCATTGCAATCGGGATTGTTTCCCACCTCCTATCCTACTATCTGGACGTGGTGGACTGTCTTGGTGCTGAGGGTGAAGGGCAATAGCGCCTTCTCGTCCAGCAGGACATCAATGTATTAGGCGCCTACGTGTTGCGCCTCAATAAACTTTTACGACTACTACTACTACTACTACTACTACTACTACCACTCCCACTACCATGGTTTGCATTGATTCTCAAGGAATAAGTTTAAATGCAAAAGGTTTAGTACGTTAACTTTGCACCTTCCAACTAGCCTGCGGGTGTCCTTGCTGTTTAATTCCATTGACTGCAAATAAAAACAATTATTTTGCACTACGTACAATGATATGTATATTAGTAGGAAATAAACAAGTTTGTGGAGTAAAAAATTGCAGTGTTGCACTTAATTTTCGTTACATACGGTAATGAGAAACCACACAGGGGCGTCTACAGTCTTTCGTTGGTTTGTTTGGCTTTTTATGTGAATTATTCATTATGGGCTGTCAATGGATCATTATTATGCTTTTATATTAGGGCACTGTAGTCAATCAACAAAGTGTTGATTTAGTATGCTTTTTATGAGGATTATGGAATGGCTTCTCTGATTTAGACTCGGACTAGGGCCAGTGCGGCTTGTCAATGTGCGAATCTATAATGAATTATGGCCAAGTCATCATAACTGGATTCTGTATTTGGTCTTTTGATTGCTTTATGAATTGTGTTGGATTGACATTGGATCTGCGTTTTGGTCATGCATTCCGCGAACTGTCACTTTCTGCTCACGCGATTGATGAGCCAAGAAATGATTTAGCATTATTATGGAAGAAAATGTAGGAAATGCGTGCTGGCCTACGTACCTAGAATATTCACCCAGTGTAGCTGCATCGACAGACACAAGAAGAGCTGCCCGTTTTCGCGTCCGCTGTCCGGGTATGAATATTCGGCTTTAACGTCTTCCACGAACCTGGGAACACTGTGCTGCAACCACACCACGCCCTGCCTGCTTCCTGTACCAGCCATAAGGACACCTGACGAAAAAAAATAAACGTCATAATTTCGACGAGGTGTTTTTTGTGTGAATACACACAGCCTAATGTCCAGTGCTCTTTAATGTTGCCTTTGAAACGCCTAGAACGTCGGGCGCATTTAGGTGGCAAGCATTTTTCTTCTCGCCCTACGAAAAGTAACCGAAGAGTAATCGCAATAATAATGGAGATCGTGTATAAAAGAGAACACTGGTAAAGGGAAAGTGCATGAAACGTCGGTTTATTTTTATATATGGCTGCAGTAAAGCAGCTTTAGAATAAAAATAAACAACTCAAAACGAGGGTAATTCAGATCTATGCATCTATGCAAGAATACCACGCTTTATTATGCAGAATAGGTAAGTACAGTCCTTGTAAAAAGTGCAGAGCACAGGAGGTCTGCTTCTTAACCCCTTCGTTTGGCTCGTAATGCATTTCCAGAGTTCCGAATCTCTTGCTGGTAAGAGTTTCTTTCCTACCCTCTTGAATGCGAATAAGCTCCATATAATATTAAATCAGCGCCATTATACAGTTCTGAAACACACGCCTGAGGCTCTACACATCTGACAAAGGCTGCAAATTTGTACGATGTCCAAACACATAACACCCAAACCACACACAGCACTATACCAATGAGCTATGTATAATTCATACATAGGTATCTGCGAAAACTTTTTTGAACATGAAATCGAACTTCTACGCACTCTGGGTTGCGACTGCAACTGTTAGAAATTCCTTTCACTGCCTCGTACATCGTACGTAATGAAAGGAAATGTGAGAATTCATGCCTAGTCGTTCAGGTAATTTATGTTTGTAATGAATTTGGTTTTGCGAAAGCTTTTGCAGGCAGCAGTACATATGCGTAAAATTTACCTGTTTCAAACGCTTCTTAATATACTTCTATGGATGTTTAGTCTAGGCAGAGTATAAAACCTAAACAATCATCACGTTATCATCAGCTACACTGCGCTCACTACAAGGCAAAGACTTTGCCTTAGAGTTGAACATAACAGTCTCTTGTACCAACTGTGGCTCTGATTATCCACTTGAACTTCTCACTTTCTACTAACTTTAAGCATTATTGAGCTAACTTGCTATACTTATTAGAGGGCGAAAAGAGCGAAAGACAAATACAAGAGCAGAATAACCACTCGAGATGATGGAAGCCTACCAAACAAAGGAGAAACAAGGTTGCGCGTCCGCAATTTATCGATTGTATTATATGATAGTGAGATTGCATGCCTGGTTCCCTCGTAGGAAAACATGCATCCGGTTTGCCCGTTTGTTGTTAGGTTGTAAACTTTTTTTCAAACATTATGTGGCCTTCACTGAATGACTTTTCATTTGTTCGTCAGCGCTTGTACTGTGCTTTTGTGCCCGTGTTTGTATTTTGCGTTGTTTACCATTCAATATATTCCACCAACTGGCAGGGCTATGGCTAAACGGCAATACATTCCTTGTCTTGAAACGCACATAGCACGTAACAGTCATTGGTCATCTTCGCGTTAGATGATCCGCCACAGACCAGTTATTTATCTTTAGCCGTTCTGCTCATCGTTTCTCTAATCGACCTTCAATAATGGTCTTTTAACGTTACTCGCTGCCTTCTGTTCAATAAAATTTGAAACCGTTTAGTTGAACTATCACATTCCGGCACCAAGTGTTAAATGCGGTAAGATGCATTGGCATATGTAATTTTAGTAATTTTTCTAAACAGCTGTTTATGTTTTACGTGGAAAGCAAAAATATATACTTGATTAGGCAGTATATTTTTGGCGACACTTTATCGAAACGCTTCATTTCCACGACCAGATATTCCAGTGTTCTTGGTAAGAGCACCGGACGCGATATTTGGGGGTTGTGGTTTCAGTTACTACCTGCTGCGCGTTAGCATTTTTTTTTATTTTCATCTTAGTGTTTATCTTTAGCACTAGTTATGAGGAACAGAATAATTACAAAAATAACCAAATTACCTACAACGTAGTTGTCGCACCGACCTTTGGAATTCTAAATTCGAGTACAGTAACGAGCGTAAGTCAAATAACACTTCAGAGTCTCTATATACACCTAGTTACAGAAGTGACCATCACCAGTAGTCTGTATTCAATAATCCTACTGATCAGCTATACTGTCAAATAGAAAAAGAGAAAAAAAAATAATTAGAGGAGAAAAAGCTGTTGCGTTCAAACCATTATCAACTCAGGAATCTTCACAGATGCTGCATGAATCTCGTGAAAGAAGTTATGTTTAAGAAAGGATTTAAAGGCTGGTAGAAATTATAACTGACAGAAGTAGCATTTAAAGATAGGCAAAATTGATTGAGTGTTTGCGCACATTATTTGACTAGCTTCAAAGCTGAGAGACATTGAGCTAAAGTTTCAGGTCACAAAAGCAAGATAGCTTCAGTTCCTTCACAGTGATTTTACCAATATCTTTTTAAATCTAGGAATTTTATTTAGTTAACCCAAAGACTGGTGCCGAAAGCTGCACCAATTGTATAAATAGTAGGAATATCTATAATGTGTTGGGTAGAAACAGTAATACAATAAATAAGGAAGCCTTCAAAGTATCCGAGAACACCGCGCTGAAAATCGTTGTATATAGGCATCAACATCACCATCATCATCATCATAATCACCACCATCATCATCATTTCACCCACGTAAGGATGAAAGCCTCTCCCGTATTCCTCCAATTATTCCGGTCCTAAGCGAGCTGCATCCACTTGACCGCTGCGAACTACTTCACCTCATCCTCCCACATAATTTTCTGCCACCCCCTGCTACGCTTTACTTCATGTCTGTGATGTGACTGTACTAACTTCACCCATCCTTCTGTTAAAATTTTTATATCCACTCAACCCTTTCCCCCAGTGCAGGTAGCAAACCGGTTTCTTTTACGGGTTAACCTCCCTGCCTTTCCTCCTCAACTTCCTCCTCCTAATCCTCCTTCCCTTGGAATCCAGTTCATCGGTTATCTTTTCTTCTCGCTACATGTCCTGCCCATGTCCATTTCTTCTTGGTTTCCATTAGAATGTCAGTGACGAGTTATTTCTCTGACCCAATCTGTTCATTTTCTTTCTCCTAACGTTATCCCTACCATTTTTCGTTCCATAGCCCTCTGCGTTGTCCTCAACCTAAGTACAACCCTCTTTGTTAGCTTCCACGTTTCAGCCCCATAGGTGAGTGCAGGCAAGATGCAACTGTTGTATACTTTCCTCTTGAGCGATACCGGTAAGCTGCTAGTCATAATCTGGGAATGCTTGCCAAATGCGCTCCATCCCAATCTTTTTATTTTTGTTATTTCGTGTTCATGGTCCGGATCTGCGGTTACTACCTGTCCTAAGTATATATATATATATATATATATATATATATATATATATATATATATATATATATATATATATATATATATATATATATATATATATATTTACGGACTGTAGCCAGTCGTTTCGTGCTTAGCAGTGTTAAATGCATATGCTATAAACGGAAGGACTTCATCCCAGTTTTTGTGGCGGGAGTCGACATACATTGCGAGCATGTTGCTAAGCGTCCGATTGGTGCGTTCGGTAAGACCGTTTGTTTGTGGGTGGTAAGGAGTTGAATGGCGAAAATGGGATGAGCAGAGGCGAAGAAGTTCTTCTACAACTTCTGCCGTAAACTGTCGGCCACGATCGCTTATTAACACACGAGGAGGCCCATGTCGAAGAATGATGGACCGTAGGAGGAACGCCGAGACATCAGAAGCAGTGGCTGACGGTATAGCAGCAGTTTCACAGTACCGCGTAAGATAGTCTACGCACACTATGACCCAGCGGTTTCCGTTGGAGGAACGGGGAAACGGTCCTAGAAGATCAATTCCCGCCTGTTGTTCGAATGGGGTTCGTGGTGGCGTTATAGGCTGAAGATGACCCGGCGGTGAGACGGTTGGGAGCTTGAAACGCTGGCACTGGAGGCAGCTGGCCACATAACGTTGAGTAGTTTGACGCATCTTCGGCCAATAAAAACGTTCCTTAGTCCTGTGCAATGTTCTTGCGAAACCCAAGTGTCCAGCTGTGGCATCGTCGTGCATTACCCGAAGAACCTGACACCTAAGACTTGTAGGAACTACCAGAAGAAGCCGCGCACCTACTGACGAGTAGTTCTTCCTGTATAGTACACCGTCCCGAATGCAGAATGAGGTCGTAGGGTTCCGGGAACTTGCTGCCTCAAAAAGCGGCGCCAACTCGTTGTCGTGCCGCTGCGCAATCTTGAATTCACCAACATCAGGGAAACTTTTAGAGATAGCAGCTATATATTCATCCAAGACCTCATTGTCGCAATCAGTAGTTTCAAGTGGCAACCGTGACAAGCAGTCAGCATCACCGTGTTACGACCACTCTTAAAAGACACAGTAAAATTGAATTCTTGAAGGCGCGAAGCCCACCGCGCAAGGCGTCCACAGGGGTCACGAAGGTTTACAAGCCAACATAAGGAATGATGGTCCGTCACAATTTTAAATGCACATCCATAAAGATATGACCTAAACCGTTGCACACCGAATACAACAGCTAAGCATTCCTGTTCAGTTACAGTGTAATTACGCTCAGCCTTGCTCAAAGAACGGCTTGCATACGCAACGACATGTTCATCGCCATTGTGGCGCTGTATGAGCACAGCACCAATTCCAACTGCGCTGGCGTCAGTGTGAAGTTCTGTTGGAGCTGATGGACAGAAGTGGCGTAGTACTGGTCCTGATGTCAAAATAAACTTTAACTGACGAAAGGCGGAGTCACAATCGGCAGTCCACTTGAAAGGCACATCTTTTTGCAGAAGACAAGTAAGGGGATATGCTAGATCAGCAAACTTCGGAACAAAACGCCGAAAATAGGAGCAAAGCCCCAAAAAACTCCTGAGCTGTTTTAACGATTTCGGTGGTTTAAAACAAGTGACAGCTTCGATCTTTTTCGGATCAGGCCTGATTCCATCCTTGTCTATAAGATGTCCAAGTACCACAGTCTGGCGCTCTCCAAAACGACATTTCTTGGAATTGAGTACCAGACCAGCTTTCTCGATACACTCCAAGACAATCTCTAATCGACTGTTGTGTTCATGAAAAGTTGTCCCGAATATCACTACATCGTCCAAATAACACATACAAATGTGCCACTTCAGCCCACGCAAAACTGTATCCATGAATCTTTCGAACGTGGCTGGAGCATTACATAATCCAAACGGCATCACATTAAATTCATACAGCCCGTCTGGGGTGATGAATGCCGTCTTTTCTTTATCTTCCGGGTGCATGGGGATCTGCCAATAGCCTGATCGCAGGTCAACTGAGGAAAAATAGGAGGCGGAATGTAAGCAATCAATGGCGTCATCAATACGTGGCAGGAGATACACGTCCTTCTTGGTAACAGTATTCAAACGTCGATAATCAACACAAAATCGCCATGTGCCATCTTTCTTTTTGACTAGAATCACAGGGGCAGCCCACGGACTAGACGATTCCTGAATGATGCCTTTATGCAGCATGTCACGAACTTGTTCTTCGATTGTTTGGCGCTCTGATGGGGATACACGATAAGGCTTCTGGCGGATTGGATCAGCAGTTCCTGTATTGATTCGGTGCTGAGTACGGGACATGGAAATCCGTGGTAGCGAGTCCCGAGAGAAATCGAAAGCCGCAGTATGTTTCGCCAGAACTTCCACTAAACTGTGACGGTCACTTGTTGGCAGGGATTTGTTAATCATGGCAAGAAATTTTGTCTCATCTTCTTCTGAGCATGCGGTAGGCTGGGAATTGTCTGTGCTGAGCACGGCCACTGATTTAAAAGTGTCTTCGTCAAAGTTGGCAAGTTTTAGACCACGTGGTAATACAACAGGTTCGTTAGAGCATTTAGTCGTCCACAAAGAAGAATGGCCATTCACGACTGAGATGATGCAGCGGGGAATCAGAATACTTTTCTTCGCGCAGTTGAGGATGAGTGGTTCAACCGCAGCGTCGAACGCATGACTGGCACAGCTGGAACTAACAACTCGTATAAACTCTGCTGACATTGCAGGAATGACTATGTCTTCCGAAACCGAAAGCGTGCTAGGATGGGTCCGCGAATTTTCACGCAAAGCAGATTCAATTCGAGTGCTCACAGAAATGTCTCCATTGCGAAAGTCGAGAGTGGCCCCACATTGCTCCAGAAAATCGAGTCCAAGAATTACGTCATGCGTTGATCGAGTAAGTACTGCGAATTCAGTTCGGAATGTGTGGCCGGCGATAACAAGATTCACGGAACAGACTCCAAGTGGGTTAAGCGGTTCGCCCCCAACACCACATAATGTTGTCGTACTATCCCAAGCAAACATAATTTTACGACCAAGGCAGTTTTTAAAAGCGAGACTTATAATAGAAATAGTTGCACCTGTTTCGAACAACGCCATAGCACGTACACCGTCCACAAACACTTCAATTCGGTTCTTTAACATCGAAACAGGCAGAGGTATGGGTAAGCTAGAATCATTTGCGACCTCACCTCCATCGGCCGCACTCACTAGTTTCCCGGAGGTGGCGAACGTCGTCGGGGAGAAGGGGATTGTCGTAGGCGCCGAGATGGTGGTGTCAGGCTACGGTCAGAGGCCGGTGATTCGTTTCGGTTCAGCACCATTCTGCGTTCTTGTCGGCTAGCTGTTGATCTGTACTCATTCCGGCCAGGTGTTCTTCTATATGAATCATCATTTTCAGCAGGAAACCTTGTATGGGAGTTCACCCACTGTCGGCGATACTGCTGGTACGGACGACGGTTGCGGCAAAAGCGGGAAATGTGCCGATCATCCCACAGGCATAACACACTGGCGGCTCACGTTCATTCGATGAATAAGGTTCGTCGTCGCTTGTATTAAACGTTTCATTCTCTGGATGTGGTCGACGAGGAGGACGAGAGTGCTCGCTGTTGTAGGCGTTGATGTTGAGAGGCTGGGTGTTCGGGCGATGAGCAGCAGAGCATCGGGTGTCCGAAGGAGACGTAGCAGAGGGATCATAACAGGTAGAAGATGGGCTGTCAGACGAAGAGGTGCTCCTGTAGACGGGTGTGACGTGGCCCCCGATACCTTGATGCCTCCGAAGCTCTTCGCGGACGATCTGACGAATTGTATCTGCCAGGCTTGTCGTTTCAGACACATCCACACTAGCGACAGTTGTCACATTAGGCAGCCGACCAAACTTCGGAATGATACGGCGTCGCTTCAAAGATTCAAACGTGCGGCAGTGTCGTCTTACATCAGCGGTGGTATTCAAATCGTCCTTGCAGATAAGAAGGTTGTACACGTCTTGCGCTATTCCTTTCAGGAGATGACCCACTCTGTCTTTCTCAGTCATCCGAACATCAACTATTCTGCACAGCTTGAGGACTTCTTCTATGTAAGTTGTGCAGGTCTCCCCCGGTACTTGCGCTCGTTGAGCCAGAGTCTGTTCGGCGCTTTTTTTTCGAGCATCGGCATCACCAAATCCCGCTCTCATTTCATCCATGAAGCAATCCCAGGTGGTAAGAGATGCTTCATGATTGTCAAGCCATGTTAGCGCAGTTTCTTCAAGAAAAAATACCGCATTCACCAACTTGGTAGTCGCATCCCAGCGGTTGTATTTGTTCACCCGATTGAAGTGGGTGAGCCAGTCATCCACATCTTCCCCGGGCTTGCCATAGAAGTGCCGGGGTTCCCGATAAGGCTGTGCGGTGGTCGGATGAGCTGCTGGCGTGTGCTGTGTTGAACCATCTGCTTGCGCCATCTCCGTCCGAAGGGGGGGGTAGCCCAGCAATTCTTCTGCTCCGGCGAAGTAGGAGAGGTTCCGTGGTGATCTGACCCCGCACCTCCACTACACTTGTTACGACGTTTATTTACACAGATGGTAGGATACGCTGGAGATTAGCACACCACAGCGGACCGACCCAGCTTCCTCGTCCTCTTCTCCTTATTCCGCCAAACCTCATCTTCCTTCAATAAGGACCGCGGGAAGTGCGTGACAATATATATATATATATATATATATATATATATATATATATATATATATATATATATATATACATATATTCGCTAATACGTCCAGTGCTTCGCTACCTAACGTAAACTGCTGTTCCTTCCTTAGGCTTTTGAACATTACCTTAGTCTTCTGGATAGTGATTTTCAAGCCTACTTTTTTACTTTTCCTGTCTAGGTCATCAATCATTCTTTGCAATTCATCTTACTTAGCAAGGCAATGTCATCAGCAAATCGCAGATTACTGAGGTATTCTCCATCTACACTTATCCCTAACTGCTCCCATGTCAAGCTTCTGAATACTTCTACGCAAGCTGTAAATAGTGCTGGGGAGTTCGTGTCTCCTTGCCTAACACCTTTCTTTATAGGAATTTTGTTACTTTATTTACACAGAACTTTGGTTGCTGCGGACCCTCTGAATATATCTTCCAGCACTTTCACGTACGGCTCCTCTACACCGTGATTTCGCAATTCCTTTATGACCGCCGAGGTTTCTACTGACTCAAATGGTTTTTCGTAATCAATGAATGCTATGTATAAGGGCTGGTTGTATTCCGAGCACTTTACTATCACTTGTTGATAGTATGGATATGATCGATAGTAAAGTATCCTTTCCGAAAGCCTACTTGATCTTTCACTTGATTGCAGCCTAAAACTGTCCTGATTGTATTAGCGATTACTTTGGTAAATACCTTATGCGTAATTGACATCAAGCTAAATGGTCTGTAATTTTTCAAGTCCGTAGCGTCCCCTTTCTTATGAATTAAGCGAAAGTCTGCGTTCTTCCATGTCTCTGGTATTTTCGATGACACCAGACATAGCGTATAAAGGGTGGCTAGTTTTATCCAGCACGATATCCCCCCGTCCTTCAACAAATCTATCATTACCTGACCCCCTCTAGCTGCTTTCCCCCTTTTCATAGTTTCTAAAGCTTTCCTAACTCCGTCCTTCGTCAGTGGCGGAACGTCTGACTGCCTTTCCCTACCGCCAATCTCATTATTGCCGTGACTTTGTTGCTGCTGTAGAGATCAGTATAGAACTCCTCGTCTACTTTGCCTATCTTGTCCATATTCGTGATGACATTGCCCGCCTTGTCCCTTAGCGCATAGATCTAATTTTTGCCCATGCCCAATTTCTTCTTCATCGCTTGAAAGCTTCCCCCGTTCTTTACAGCATGCTCAATTTTGTATATGTTATACTTCCTTATATTGGCTACTTGCTCTTATTGTTTAGCTTTGATATCTCTTCCAATTCTATCTGGTCGGTTCGAGTGGAAACTTTCGTACCTTGGCGTTTCTTAATCTAATCCTTTGTCTCCTTAGACAGCTTACCAGTATAGTCTTAATTATCATACCGCCTAAATCTACAGCGCACTCAGTAACGATATCTCTGAAATTATTGTTCATTGCTTCTAGGCTAATGTCATCATCCGCGGTTAGAGCATAATATCTATTTTGTAGCGAGATCTTAAACTCTTCTGCCCTCCCCCTCACCGCAAATTAGCTGATGAACTTCTTTCTTACTAATCGATTTCGTTCCCTTTTCAGATTAAGACTAATTCGAGACCTTACCATTCTGTGGTCACTGCATGGTACCTTTCCGATTACCTCTACGTCCTGCACAATGGCGGCGTTAGAACACATTATGAAGTCATTATCATTTTTAGTCTCACCGTTAGAGCTTATGTCCATTTCCGGTTCTTCCGTTTGCTGAAGAACATGTTCATGATTCTTAGGTTATTGCGCACTGCAAACTCAACTATTAGCTCCCCCTGCTATTCCTAGAACCAATACCATAATAACCCACTGCCTGACCTCCTGCCTGCTTTTTTCCCACCTTGGCATTGAATTCGCCCATTAGTACAGTATACTGCGTCTTTCCTTTCCGCATTGCCAATTCTACATCTTCATAGAAGTTTTTGACTGCCTGGTCATCAAAATTACATATAGGTGCGTAGACCTGTACAACCTTCAGTTTATACCGCTTATGAAGGATAATTACGAGGTCCGCCACCCTCTCATTAATGCCAGCTAATTCATCAATATTGCCAGCTATATACTTTTGACAAGGAAACCTACTCCTAGTTGTCGCCTCTCCTGTAAATATCGATAACACAGTAAAAGCCCGTATATGCCTCTTTTGGCCTCCTAGCGTTACTAAGCCTTATGACATCCCATTTGAAATCCTCTAGTTCCTCTACCACTAACAGCACTGCTAAACTAGAGTTAGAAGTTGCAAGGGTCAGCTTCCAACGGCGGCCTGTCCAGAGGAGCCAGAGATCCTTAGCACCCCGCGCTGCATCACAGGTCTGACCGCCGTGTTTTTGTAGGACTAATCATGGGAGGATGTGGCGAGTTACTGCCCCAGTGTGGCCAATTCCTGTTCTTGTGAGAGAGTGCATTCCCGCAGGTGTTCAACGTATCAGGTCGCCTCCCAAAATCTTCAGCGCGAACCCTCATCATATTTCAACATATTTTCTGTGAACGTTGTTGCATCCGTGAAATAAAATTCACTCAAATGGCAGTTTAGGCGTATAATAATAATAATAATAATAATAATAATAATAATAATAATAATAATAATAATAATAATAATAATAATAATAATAATAATAATAATAATAATAATAATAATAATAATAATAATCTTCTGAAGTTACCATTTTCTTGTGTCTGCTTAAGAGCCCGGATAAGAAAGTACCTTGCATAGGAGAATGTGGCGATTTTTATACGTTGTTTTGTAGACGTTGTGGAAAAATGCTAAAAAAATGATTTAGCCTAAAATGAAACGGCTTTAAAAATATAACCAAATTTTGCACGTTCTATTTTTATCGTTAAAAAATTACAATATTTATTGCTGAAGGCACCGACAGAGAGAACTAGCGTTGTTTAGAGATATAGACAACCTACGTAGGAGAGAACGAAGCCCATGTCTCATATAGTATAGAAGCGTTTTAGGCTGGAAATTTTTTTTAGAGTAGGTTTTGTACCCTTCTCGCATTTTTAATAAAATATCATGTGAACTTAGAAGAGTCCTTCTTTAGGCGACAATATAATTGTCTCACTAAGCAGCGCGTTCATATCGCCCTTGTTATAGTTAGAAATCCTTCTACAAAGGGTCACGTCTTTTGATATTGTTACATTATTCGGTTTGAATCTTCCTATAAACATGTTTTTTTTTTATTAAGAGGGCAATATATTACAACGATACCACCAAATGTGCTTTTGGCACCTAGAGCATATGCTTCATAAAGTTTTTGTACTTAGTTTATTTTCGCTTATATTCTAAGCATTTGTTTTTGCTTTTTAATGTTTCACTTCTCAAAACTTCTCAAATTCTGACGTTTTTTAGACGAGCATTCGAATTCTGGAGTTAAAACCCATTCTAGTCGGTTCTATGCGCTGGCATTTATTTTATCGGTATTACTCATTCGAATGATGCAACTTCTGTTTAAAATAAAATCTGATGATAGGTTTGTCTGGCTTGCTTCGTAGTGTTTGCCGTTTCATAGCGACTCAGCCTAAGAAGGAAGCCATGGTGGAAGTTTCTGAAACATTTCAACCGCATGGAAGTCTGTAATATGCGCTGATCTCGCTAGTATGCAGCCGGACAGCGGGTAAAATCCCCTTTCAATAAGTCCGTCTTGTCTTTTACAAAAATAGGTCCACCGGATCACTTGTCAAGCTCCGTAATGTCTAGGCTGTAATCATGGGTGGATTTCTATTTCCGTTTCCGGTTTATTTTTCAACTTATCTAAGATACACGTATGCATGACTCCTTCTTATCCGCACAATCGTGCGTTGGTGCGACCTAGCCTGCAGCGTGTTTCACTTCCGACCGAAGGCTTCTGTGATGCACGCCTTTTTAGGGCCACACAATTTGTTTAAGCAATAGCCAATATCATCTATTTCATACTTAAGTCATGCAAACCCGCGGCGGCCCTTAATTTACATAATTCGTATTTTGGCAACCTTCATTCCACGTGGGACGTCAAGCGGACTAAGAATCCTGACCGAATTCGGAGCTGTTTTCTGAGTAATCGACGGGCTGCATATGTCACATTCGTGCTTGCTACTGCCAGGCAACGGCACTGGTTGTTTGCTGCTGATCTATATAAAGTTGTTTTCTTAATAAATGCAGGCTGACTACGTGACTTAAGAGATTACATTCCCGCCTGTGTTTTTCTGGCCTATGGATCCGTTAAAACTCAGAAATGTAAAAGAAAATAACCCTTTGGAAAAAGTGAAGTGTACTATTTTTTAATCTTGTACACAAGATCCGCGTCGTAAGGAAGAAAAGGTGATAGGAGAGAAAAAAGGTTCAATATTGGTGAGCTATGAATAAATTTCGGCTTCTTAGGGATTTTACCATCCGCTACCACGACACCTGCAAAAGGATGTTTTCGTATCGCATCCAACGTAATGATGGCGGCCGCCACGATCGAGGTAGGGTCAGGGAAGCCCAGTTCAGTAGCCGAGCGTATTAACCTCTCAGCCACCCTGGTGGGTAAGAAGCAGTGATCTGAGTAGAGTTTTGGCGGCTTTACTTTCACTTATCGCTCAATATGACCCGTTCCTTTTATGCACTGAACCAATGTGTTAACGTACTTTTGCGGCCACTGAGCTGGTGAGCGTGAGAATGTACCCTTTCTTTTGTTTAAGAGATGTGAGCACTACAATATAAAAAACGCATGCCTGTATTTTCAATTTTCAGTTTTCAATTCCAACTGAATATATTTAAATCCTCAAAATAATCAGCGTAGGAGATACTCTGTCACAAGTAGTAAAACCGATTGATTTTGAATTTTTCTGAATCTGTACACAAAAGTTATCCTGCCTGAAATGCAAGTTGAGAACTTTGCGTGTGTATCCTTAACAACGCAGCAATTTCTCAGTTTTTTTTTTCACATATATAGAGGAAGTCGCATGAAGACATACTATATGCCATATATTTATTAAGCACCGATGTACTTCATCTACCTAAGAACAAATATATATGCGTGCTTATTCTCAGGAGGCACTGGTAAGCAACTGTTGCCCCGAAAACAAAGCTGAATTGTTAACGGTTCTCTAGTGTGGGAGTAATATATTTCTTCTCTTCTTCGTCAATAATTTGTTTTCAGTTGAACATCTGTATTCTACTTGCCTTTATACTTGCAATTCTTGCGTTAGTCTTTTCGTTTTACTTCTTCCAGTGAAATGTTCGTCCCGTTCCGTGCATGAGTATTGGGGCAAATAAGCAAGTAACACACATTTGTTAAGCAATTGTGTAACACTGACACAATATGTATTTGTGTAAGCTACGTTTCAAACTAAAATTGACGTGATAAGTGCAGACATGGTCATGAAGGGATAGTTCTTCTCAATGCCAACATATCGTTACTTAGCGGTATTCGCTGATCGTGCTGAGGATGATGAAGTGTGATCGACTCCCAGAGGAAGACGACTCTTTTATTGCGCCCAAACACAGGGGATCAGTCAAAGGATCGGTCGCGCCGGCTTAGAGGATGTCGGCGGGGATCCCTTGGGATGTCACGGCCTCCACCGCGCGCTGATTAAGCCGGCGTTGGTCTGCTGGCTCGGAAGTACGCAGGAGAGACTCCCAAGTCCCCGGGGTGTTTGAGTTGTCCGTGTTGTAGTGTGTGTGCAGGTCCACGCCATGTGTATGAGAGTGGCCGGAGTTGAGCAGTGTTTGCTCATGGGGGCTATCTGTCCCGCAAAGACCGTCCTGTATAAGAGGGGGTGTGGGAAGCTGCCAGTTTGTAGTTTGCGCCTTTGGACGGCCTTGCGTCTTGTTAGATCGCGGTGTGCGGGAGGATATGTGCATCTATGGAGTCGGTAGCGCTTGAGTATATCCGTGTAAGAGGTGAGCAGAGAAGGGCGTGAGATATTAGCGTAAGGGGAAGCAGGATGGCTGATCATACTCTCGACTCGGCAGCTGAGATCTCGATCGAGAGTGGAAGCCTGGGCGTTTCCGCTGAGCGACCCGTTGGCTGGAGCTCAAAGAGCTAAGCGAGATGTGGAAGAGGGTGCTGTAGAACGTAGAATGTTCTGGTAAGAGATACGGCCTGGCAAGATATACGGCAAGCATCGTAGTTGCGGATAGCCTTTTGAGAATCACTGATAACGACTTTCGTATAAGGGTCGGCTATCGCAAGCGCAATGGCAACCTCTTCAGCTGCGGTGACTGTTTCTGCGTTGCGATACTGCAGGCTGTGTACTAGCTGCGGTGTTGGGCGGGAGCAACAGCCACCATCGCTGGCCTTGATGGATGGTGATAGGCGTCCGCATACGTAACGTCCGGACGTCCAATAAATGGTTTCTAGAAATTACGAGCCCGGTCGGCCCGTCTCTCGTCGTGGTGTTCCGCGTGCATACGTTAGGACTGGGAGGGATGCGGAGAGTTCGGCGATATTCCGTTATAAATTCTGCATAACTTGGGGCCGCTCTCGGCAGGGAGATCCCGAATTGCTGCAGCACCGCTCGGCCAGCGTGTGTCAGTGAGAGGCGCTCATACTGGGCGGTGAGGGTTGCTTCGATCAGTTCGCTCACGGTATTGGAGATTCCTAGAGCCACGAGCTCGTGATGTAGGGCCGTCTTGTACGCTTTTCAAAAAAACGCCTCTAGCCGTTCGCTTTCGGCACGAGTGAGACATAAGTAGGGTCCAGAGTAGGTGATGAAGGAGCAGATGAAAGCTTGAACGAGGCGCAAGAGGGTGGTGAAATCGGTGCGGTCATCAACGTTAGTTGTGCGGACAGATTTCGCACTGTGGATCTTCCACATAGCTTCTCTTTGCGGAGGTGAATTCATTCGATCTCCTGTGACAAACTGGATTTCCGCAGCAGCTGCCACGTCGATACCACCACAATGACTACAGACGCCACTACCTGTACGGCTGCCGCACCTGCTGTCATCATGACCCATCCTCGTGACCTCGGAACCTTCTGCGCCACCGACGGCTTTGATTTCAACGACTGGCTAGCCCTATAAGAGCGTCTGAGCAAGCACAACAGGAGGGATACCACACTCATGCTCGTGAATTTAATCTTTTACATGACTGGGACCGCACGGGTGTGGTTTAAAACCCGTGAAGATGACCTAACATCTTGTGATATCTGCAAACAGAAGCTCCATGACCTGTACGGAAAACCTATTGGCCGCCACACTGCCGCCAAGAAAACGCTCGCCTCTGGCGCCAAACGTCTAGTGAATCTTATCTCACTTACATCCAAAACGTCCTATCTCTATGCCGCAAAGTTGACCAAGGCATGCCTGAGGAGGAAAAAATCGGCCATATACTAAAAGGCATTGCCGACGATGCCTTCAACCTTCCCTTGTGCAAGAAGTGTTCCACCATGGACTCTGTACTGACGGTGTACCGACGTTTCGAGTAAGCGAAACAGAGGCGCATATCCCACCGTTTCGACCGGCTGCCGAACATGGCTGCTAGCACTCCTGTATCGATCTTCCGACTTCTCGACCGCCTGCTAACGACAGTACTTTGACGCGCATTGTCCGCCAAGAGCTTGAGGCAATGACTCCGCAGCCTAACTATTGCATACACCCGACAACACCCTTGCTGCTATATCACTCATTCAGGCTGTTGTTCATCGGGTGCCACAGACACCGTGGACGCCGGACCTTCCCCTCAAGTGATTGCTGCTGCCTCATCCAGCGCCGGTTTCTTGCCCCGATATCGGTACCGCAATCCAAATGAATGGCGTACCCATGACCACCACCCCAAGTGTTTTTTTTTTGTTCTTGCGTTGGCCACATTTTTCGTCACTGCCGTAGCAGCTGTTACGCGCCATCTCGCCAGTTCACCTACGTCGACCACCGCAGAGACTATGCCCTTCGCTATTCCTCAACTTGCCCCGACCAGACCCGTGTCGACCCCGGTGCCACTGTCCCCGCTGCCAACCGTTCACCATCCCCGCAAATACGACGTTCGCGTTCTCCTCTTCCTCGCCGCAGTTCGTCATCGTCCTATTCTGGCCACTTACCGGACAACTAGCCAATGCAGCTCCCGGAGGTGACGCTACATTTATGACCCGGACCGAAAAACCTCTGCTTACCCCGGCCCTACAAAATAACCGTATCGACGTCCTTGTGGATGGAATTCCCGTTCCTGCTCTCATTGGTACAGGCGCCGAACAGTCCGTTTTCAGCTCCTCACTTCACTGTCGCCTCAAGAAAGTCCATACGCCAGCCGTCTCGTCCACAATTCGCGTCGCCAATGGTAGCCCTGCTGCCGTGGTTGAAATGTGTATGGCGGGAGTTACCATTGCTGGCCGTCATGTCGCAGTGGTGTTCACTCTCCTGCACGAATGCCCCGACGACGTTGTTCTTGGCATTGACTTCTTGACAGACCACTCTGCCATAATTGACTGCTCTACCAACCTACTTTACTTTATTACCTTCCGCTCTGCACTGAAGACCCCTGGACACAGCGTGGACACAGGTGAGCCTTCGATCAGCACAGTTTAGCCGCCTTCCTCCTGAAACTGCCGCCTAGATCCCTATGTCGCCATTCCCACCCGTCCAAGACGGCGACTATCTCTCGTGTCCCATTACTGATGTCATGCTGCAGCGGCGGTCACCCTTCTTCATCTAAAGGTGCACATCTCCCAGAATCGCACCACTCTGCCTGTACTTAACTTCAGCTTTTCAACTTAAGTTCTGCCAGAGAGAAATTAACTAGCGGCGTTTTCCCCAATCCCTGATCGTGCCATTTCAGCTCTGACTACAGATCCTTCAACTGGCGTCTCTGCAGCCACTCCCTCATCCTCCACATTGCGTCCTGATGCTCTTAACAGCATGATTGCAGCTGATCTCCAACCTGAATTCGGCGCTGAGTTTCACAAGCTTTTGCTCATCTACAGTAACCTTTTTGACTTCGGTGCCTGGCCGTCGGGTCAAACTACAGTTGACCACCACCGCATTAACACCGGTGACACCAGTTATATTCACAGACGGCCTTATCGCGTTCCGCTTGCCAAGCGAAGCGTCATTGAAACGGAGGTCGAGAAGATGTTAGCGAACAATTTAAGTGAGCCTTCCAGTAGCTGCTGGGCATCCCTTGTGGTGTTGGTCAAGAAGAAAGATAACAGTTGGAGATTCTGCGTAGATAACCGCCATTTGAATAAGATAACCAAAAAGGATGTATATCCTCGTCCGCGTATCGACGACGCGTTTGGTAGTTTGCACGTTCCGGCTACTGGCAGATTTCTGTCGACGAGAGAGACGTACCGTGCGAGAACAGCGTTCATGACCCCTGACGGCCTCTATCAATTTAAAGTCATGCTTTTTGGCCTTTGAAATGCCCGAGCAACCTTCGAACGCGTGGTGGACTCTTTGCTCAGAGGCTCCAAGTGGACCACGTTTTTGTGTTATTTTAACGACGTAGTTGTTTTTACCTCTACATATGACAGCCATGTACTTCGCCTTTCTGCAATCCTTGAGTTTTTTCGCCGCGCCGGACTTGAACCGAATGGAGTGCAGCTTCGGAGACCAAAAAATCAAAGTCCTTGGTCACTTGCTTAATGTATCGGCGTTCAGCCTGACTCTGACAAGATTCGTGCCGTCAGAGAATTTCCCACTCCGCGTTCATCCAGCGATGTTCCAAGTTTTTTTGGCCTTTGTTCCTATTTCGGACGATCTGTGCCGAACTTCGCAGCCCTTGTATGTCATCTCAACCACCTCCTCAAGAAAGCCGTGTCATTGTCTTGAGGGCCTGAACAAGCTGTATCTTTCTCGCAGCTCATTGCTTCTCTCACTACTCCACCCGTCTTGGCCCATCTCAATCCATCCGCCAATACTGAACTCCGCACCGACGCAAGTGGCCATGCATAGGGAGCTATACTCGCTCAGCGACAACACGGCCGTGTAAGGGTGATTGCGTATGCCAGCCGCCTCCTATCAACTCCTGAACAAAATTATACTTCACTGACCGAGTGCTTGGCGCTTGTTTTGGCTATTACAAAATTCCACCCTTAATTTTTGGCCGCCCTTTTACTGTTATAAAAGATCATCATGCCTTGTGCTGGCTTTCCTCTCTCAAAGATCCTACTTGCAGTTTGGGGCGCTGGGCGTTACATTCCAAAACTATACCTTTTTCGACGTCTGCTAGTCCGGTGGGCTTCACTAGGATACAGACTGCTTGTCCCGTCATCCCCCTAGTCCTACCGACTCGGACAACTGTTTCGGTCTTTTGTAATATTGCCGAAGAACAGCACTTAGATTATTCGCTGCATTCCCTTATCCTCCGTCTTACCTCCGACCACCCTGATCCATCTCACGCCTTATTTGTGCTCCACGAGAACACCCTATACCGACGTAATATGCCACCAGATGGCACACACCGTTTGCTCGTCGTTCCCCAGCACCTGTGTTCCACCTTCCTTGAACAGTTCCATGATGCTCCCACGGCTGGCCACTTGGGTGTCTCTCGCAAATACGACAGTCTGCGCACCCGTTTCTACTGGCAGGTGCTCTACCGCTCTGTCCAGCAATATATTGCCGCATTTGAACTGTGTCAGCGTCGGAAGAACAAACAATTTTGCCTTCAGATCATTTGCAGCCGATCTCCATACCGACTGACTCGTTTCCCGTGTAGGCGTTGACCTTCTTGGCCCCTTCCCAGTTTCCTCCTCGGGGAAATAAATGGATCGCCGTCGCCACCGATTACGCTGCGCGGTGCGCTATTACCCGAGCCATCCCGACCAGCTGCGCCACAGACGTGGCTGACTTCCTTCTGGAAAACATGATTCTTCATAATGGTGCCCCTCGTGAACTACTAACTGACCCTGGCCGTTGCTTCCTGTCGCGAGTGGTTTAAGAAATTCTCCGTTCATGCTCCGTCCGCCACAAAGTCACTACCGTCTATTACCCCCCCAAACAACGGCCTCACGGAACGTCTAAACCGTACCCTCACAGACATGCTGGCCATGTATGTGTCTGACGACCACCAAGATTGAGACATTCGTCTACCCTTTGTGACATTCGCCTACAATTTATATGTCCAGTCTACCGCTGGATCCTCTCCATTTTATTTATTATTTGGTCGACACCCGTTACTGCCCTTCGACACCTCCTTACCTGCGGCAGACACCACCAGTACTTATGCCAGTGATGCCGTCACCCGCGCTGATGATGCCCGCCGGATAGCTCCCGCCAGACTCTCCGCATCCCAATGCTTCTAAAAGCTCCGGCACGACAGTCACCACCGTGATGTTCACTACACTCCTGGATCACTCATCTTGCTGTGGCTCCCATGCCGTCGCGTGGGCCTGTGTGAAAAACGTTGGCCCCGTTATACAGGCCCTTACCGTGTTTTGCGCCTCGTGATCGACGTCACTTACGAAGTTGAATCTGTGTATCCGAAGTCCTCGTCCACAGCGCCAACCTCAAAAATAGTGCATGTGTCCTGTATGAAGACCTATTATGCACATTCTCTTTCGCTAACGTAGAAGGCACCGAGACTGTGCTTTTTCGAAGGGTGGTATTGTTACTTTGTGGTATTCGCTGATCGTGCTGAGGATGACGAAGTGCGACAGACTCCCAGAGGAAGAAGACCCTGAGGGGGGTGAAATCGGTGCTGCCATCAACGTTAGTTGTGCGGATAGCTTTTGGACTGTGGATATTCCGCGTAACAATATTATGAGGCGCAAGTGCGATCTTTACAAAGACGACTTCTGAAAGAAGGTTCTCTGAGGGAAACACAATGAGGTTTACTGGAAGATAGCAGGCAACAAATTACACACTGACTGAGATAAGCCAACACGGCATAACTGAGCTTTACCAACATTTCAAATTCTCCACATTTCTTTCAAGATATTTCATTTTTTTCATGGCGCAAGAAATCTTTAGCTAAAATACAAGTTCCTTTTAATCCGAGTTAAGATTCAAAGTAGAGCTAGAAAGGTACGCGTTGATTGTAATATTGCAAAATCGCAATCCTTAATTTACAGAGTGGTATGTTTCGACGAACGCGTTCTCTGAACGTAAATGGCATTATTAGCAGGTAGAATCACGTTGTTAAATCCTAATTCATATCTGGAAATAATAAAATTTTGCCCTAAAGATATAGTGCTCTAATTTGTGATCACACCTTCTGGAAAATAAGAAATAATGAAAATATGTAAAGTTGTTTAGCTATATTTTAGGTTCAAAAAGTGAACACAATAACACGTTCCAAATCTCCATTAACACGGGGTTTATTCTGGTACTGATGTAAATTTGCTCTGCAAAAAAAAAAGGTTCCAGTGATTTCGTGTTTCAGCAAATGGCTCAATACCACCATCAGGGCGGATAAGTGAAATAAAAATGGCCATCACAGTATTTACTAAGGATAATATTGTTCAAATTACAGAAATACTTGTATTTATTTTACAAAATGCGCTGCACTCACCTTTGGAATGTCCACCTCTTGTTCCATTGAAATGTTTTGGGAGCTGATCATTATATGCGACGAAGGCAACATTCTGTAGTAATTGAATATTTTGCATGGCGTAAATATTATTTTTGTAAACGACTTCACGATTGTACACAGCATATCATAGTAGAGACAATTCCCCTATTCAGAGGCAAGCATTATTCAACTCATCATGAATAGCAGCAATACTCAAAGCGCAAGCTCATATTTCTGCCCGATTGATGAACAAGTAAAATAAATTAAGAGCAAAAATTACGATATAGACAAAATAAGTAGTTATCCTTTAATTTCGCTTGCCTTTTATTAAAGTATATTGGCGAATTTGTATAATAATATCACGGCTTAATGAGAGCTGCCAAAGGTATTTAAACGTTGCGCCTAATGGTACCGGGAAGTGCAAAATATAGACTTTTTACTTAGTTTGACCTTCCCCTTTCATGACATTACCGAATTTTTCTGAAATGTTTGGCCAGAAGTCGCTTTGTGAATTCGTTTGGCGAAAAACCAAAGGACGTCAAAAACGCACTTGTAACCCTTTGTGGAATAAAGGGTTTTGGCAAAGGCTGTGATGCAGCTGAGTTGATAGACATCCAACAGTGCTAGTAATGTAGTTTTATTTTGAAACGCTGGAAATAAATATAAAGAACAGGAGAGCGTACAGAATGTAAATAATGACCAAATTAGGGGGGGGGGGGGGGGGGAGGCAGGGCGCAACGCAAAGAACCCGAAATTTTTGTCACTGGCGGTAGAGCGCAGCACATGCAAGCCAAACCACGCAGCTACACAGAGGTCGGAACTTGGTGGCCCTCGGTTGCTTGTATCGCTGAGTCATTTGCACAGCTGGGCACTTTAGGGGCGTTCGCTTCTTACCGATTTCTTTCTATAGGAAACTAAAACTGGCTGAGCAGAGCACAGTACCATGCGAACCCTTTCCCAGTTTTCAACTGCTAACTGCTGCCCCTACCCTGGTGGCTGTGCGGCGGATGCGCACTTTTATACTTCTTTAGGTAGGGCACGTTCGTCGCACATATAGGCCGGCTGGTGGCAACACTGCCCCTCCGCACAAACTAGACGATTGGAACGACCGCATACACGCCCAATAAGACGAGAACGCTTTTATGTAATGGCTTTTTTCAGCTAACCTCGCAGTGCTGTCTACGCATTCAATCGCCACGCTCACTAGTCCACGTCCGTCAGCACGCATCGCTGCGTGCGTCACGACTCTGTACAGGGCAAGTACTCGGGACCAATTCATTAACAGCGCGTCGCGACCGTCGACTGTCCTATGCGGCGGCGCCGAGGCGAAACTAGACGGAAATTTGAATAGGGCACGATTGTTGGGGTGCAATCGTGCGGCTCGAGCGACTGTCGTCTGTTTGGCTGCTCTGTTCCATCGGAAGCAACCCCTCGATTAAGGTTTCGTGTCCAAGTTCTGAGAGCTTGTTCTGTTCGATGAAGGCGTGTGAGTTTGTACGGTGCAAAGTTGCAAGGTTCCAAGCATTACACATGTCGCAACGATGGCAGATAGTTATTGCGCATGCTGCGTTGTTCATTGCAATCGTGCGGCTCGAGCGACTGTCGTCTGTTTGGCTGCTCTGTTCCATCGGAAGCAACCCCTCGATTAAGGTTTCGTGTCCAAGTTCTGAGAGCTTGTTCTGTTCGATGAAGGCGTGTGAGTTTGTACGGTGCAAAGTTGCAAGGTTCCAAGCATTACACATGTCGCCAGTTCCAACTGTGTGTACTGTCTCGAGGAGTTCGTCTCTTATTTAAAGGTTGCATGTGTTAAATGTGCTCGACAATTTTTTTTTCCACAAGCAACGATGGCAGATAGTTATTGCGCATGCTGCGTTGTTCATTGCAAATGTGCTTTCTTGACAGATACAATGCGCCCTATATGCAGCGAATGAGAATAAGCGGCCCATTTTCTTGGGGTGCAGTGCATACTAGTTGATTGTGGGCAGGGTCTCCGTCGCAATAATTTTAGCAGCTTAGCAGATGACGCTCACTGCAGCAGCAGGTATTGCAGGCATACCCTTGCCCTTGCGTGCCTTGTCATTTTCTATGTCCCCCAGCACAGCAGCATCAGACAGTCGATGATCGCGCGGTGCTTTTAAAAAAGTGGCCAGGTGAACATCATATTCTGTGACATATGACTACATCGTGTGATGACCGAGGAAACACTTCGCCCGCTATCAAGGCTTCCGGGTGAGCCGCTGCCACAAGCATTGCCACCAAAAGATAAAAGTGCGGACGGCTCATGCAGCATCTTGTCCCGCTGCCAAGGTGCTGCCCGTAACTGAGGCACGAAAGAATACAAGGACATAGCGCTGATATGGGTATAAGAGAGAACCCCCCCCCCCTTCTCTTGTCCTCGCGGGCGACAAGAAAGGGTTTAGGGGAATTTATCTAGCAAAACTCAACTAACCCTGAAAATGATCCGGTGGGACGCAGGTTGAAAATCCTTGCTGTCGGCTCTATTTCTTTGACGTAGAATAGCAGGAGGTTGTACTACTGACGAGTTTTCGTTTTCTGAATAAGGTCAATGAACTACAATAGAACATAGTTCAGGGAGCTGTTGCTAAGCGATTCATGTCCAGAGTTCGAATGGATTGCGACACAGAACCAGCATCCAAACGTCGGCATTAAAACCGGCAACATGTTTATATAAAGCATACAAAAGCAACGTCTGAAAGCATGGACAAACCAGTCGCCATATAGCACGAAAAGTCAAAAGGGATTTTTAGAAAGGCTAAGGAGAAGCCTATATCATGAAACAAATTGCGGAAAGGCACCCAGAAGGCGTCACTTCTCGTATGGCGCAAAGTGTGAGTTTCGTTCCTTGAAAAAACAGAATAGCTGGTCGCGGAAACATCAAGGCATGATAGAGAATGCGGCTTCCAGCTGAAATGAAGAAGGGTGTTTAGGAGGGACCATTGAGCAATTCCTGCATGGAATTGTAGAAATGCGAATTCGCACTCAAAAATTTTATATTCTCGAGATGGTTAGAGGGTTTTAGGTGAGGCTAGGGGCATGTCATCTGTCGGTAATTTCCAAACTAGAACCATCACTAATGTTTCAAGAGTTGTGAAGGGCATATATTCTCAGAAGGCATGGTGAAAATAAAAACTGAAAACAAACAGCATGTTCCGCTTCATCTTCATGAATGACATTTACACAATAGGAGAGGGACCTGTTGTGTCATCAAGACAATGTGCGATGGCACTTACTAACTGCTAGAAAGCGCATATGCAATAGGTGAGTGGTTTGGAGTTCTCAGCTTCAAACTGCTCGCAGAAATGAGGGAAATATCGGACTGTCCATTGACTTACACGATCTTTAGTCTTGCCATAGATAGGTTCTAATGTGTTTTTAATAGGGTTATATATAGGAAAGTATATATTAGATTGCAACCATATCCATATCCCTTTGGTATTGCTGTCCACGTAGGCCATTTCACCTCCACCCAGTGGTCTATACCCACGGGGATTTTTTGTCTTTGGCAGCTTGTAGAGAACGAACCTGCAAAACAATATCACCCTTGTTAGCACATAACAAAAAAATGGCTTGGTATGAAAACACTGACATTTTAGGAGTATCAAGGTACCATTTCTTAGGTTTTAACTTGAGCGAATACAGACAGCATAAGTGCAAAAATATGATTCTAAATTCTTTTCTCCAATAAGTTCTCCAAAAATATCTGTCCTGCAGACATCACCTCGCACTGGAGCATAGCTTGCGTGGCAAACGTGTGCGCATTTGAGATCATAATCAATGCCTGGTAATCTTTTCATTCACATATTGTTCTTTTATTATCAGGTGCACGTGTCTAATCACGCCAAACCCAAATGCAATATTCTTCAGTTGCTGATCCTCAATAACTCAGAAAGCCTAATCTAGAATCCTATATAGAATGCATTAACTTGCGTAGGTATGAAATCGCAGCTCTTTAATATCATTTCACGAATTTTGCGTATTACTTGACAGATTCACCGTAGTGTGCCTAACAAACCGCCTACCAGCCATGGCAGATAGTAGAAGTGAGGAACGTGCACGCCATGGCTCGCCGAAGGTGGAGCTGAGAGATAGAAATTTCTTCCCCCATTCTTTTGGTGGGGGGAGGGGGCGATTTGGAACATTTTTTAGGTGACAAGTTACATAGTGGTCTCGGGTGTTTATTTGGTGTTGTATGCCCAATTGAACTCGTACGAAAAAGCCTAAATGGCCAGGGAGCAGCGTGTCTGGTTCCGGCTCGAAGGGCACCGGTGGGTTTATTTTTCATTATCTTTCCATTTCCAAGGAGAAGCCCAAGTTAGCAGCACCACCAAAATTGGCTTTGCCACGTTTGCGCGTAATGTCATGCAAGGCGCTGACCAGTCAGTGCCCGACCACGTCACTAGCCAACTTCCAATGCCCAAAGTTATGCCCTTGATTTCTCGCTCACAGCACCGACGCGCAATTTGCTCAGGAAGTTGACCTTATCAGTCTAGCGTTAACATCTCACGGGACGCAAATAACTCCAATGAGGCCCTTGAACTACGCGCGAGTACTGAATGGAATGCATAGGCATCACCCAGAGATAGGGCATGGAATGTAATAAAACTTAATAATTCCATAGGGAGTGTTAACATTTCCTAGCGTTTTTCTTCGCTGCACAAGCACAGCAATACAGTCTTGAATATTAGTTTTCAGCGCCACACGTCGAAAGCAATATCAAAGATCGTCCTAGAAGCTGGGGTCGGAATTACCCAGACAAGACGCCTTAATCTTGTTCACAAGCACCCAATGCGTCACTATAAAAGAATTAGCTGGTACCTTTAAACAATTATCAATATAGAACCAAAATATTATTATAAGAAGAACGCCGGGCTGTATTGTTAAGCAGCCCCAGTATTGTGGAAGGGAGTTCCTGCCCTGGTTCCATCGTGCTTCGTTGTGTCGTGACATCGATAATAGGTTGCGACGGATCACTGGTCCGAAAACGACGATGTAGTGCAGGAGCAGATAATGAGTATTTGGGAAGTTATAGATGCTTTCAGTGAGCTCGGCAAAGCTGCTTCAGGTGAGAGTGCCGAGTGAAAAAAATTATCAGGGGTTTAGCTTTACTTAAATCCGGTAGGTTGCGTGAGCAAAACCGACGTAGATTCTCTTTCTCTTCTTTCTTCTTCTGCTGCTTCTTCTTCGTCTTCTGCAGCTCGGCGTGGCTAACGACCGGGTTTACCCGACGGCTTAAACAGGGGCCCCATCTGCGGTCGCTTTAAAGGTCAGACGTGGCTACCAGCTGGGTTTACACAACGGGCTGAAACCTGGGGCAGTACTGCTTACGCTATAAAATCACAAGCTATCAAGCCACCCCAGTTCAAACCCCCTAACTAGTCTCAAGATTTCGGTTGGTCTAAGCATTGTATGGCGTACCTAAATTAAACCGCCTGGGCAGGCAAGTATTTTACGAAATTAACGAAAGATTTTCCACTATAGTTTGCCGAATTGTCAGTAGCTCTATACCGGTTGCCCGAGGTCTTTAAACGCATCGCTCGATAGATACAGAGAATCAGGTGAAGTGAATGTAGGCATACGTCCGCGAAACATTCCACAATGCTTTAATACCTATTTTCTCTCTCTACTTTTGCCTGAGAGACCTCCACTCTTACACAAGGGTCAACGTCAACCGCGTCGTCCTGAGAGCGAAAACTAAGAACATGGCAGTCATAAATTAGCAAATAAACTGTAATGAGTTTAGTAGTCTTAACGAAGACAGAACTGAAATCAAACCGCTCCCTGTCAAATGTGCAGCTTATGCTGGTAAATGCAGAACATAACTGCAGTGAGCCACCTTATTAGAGTGCATAAAGATGGATGCGGCAAAAAGCCAAATATCAGTTTAGCGGGGAGAGGGGGGGGGGTGTATGCAAACTTTGTAAAACAATGTTGCTTCCACAGTTGCAAACAACATTCTCAATCCCAGGGAGAATCTCGATGTGTTGAGTCACTCTTGTTTCTGCATCCTTTTGAAGCATGCTAGCAGCAGTACGTTTGACAAAAGTACTTGCCCGCTCACAAAGCAGGCCTCATAGATAACGATACTGAACAGCTACAGACCTTCATCGAGTTTCCATCCTATAAACAGCAGTGGCGTACGTGATCCCATCTTGATGTATGATTCGATCTTATAACACAATAAGCGTGTCTGGCGCGCTTTGAACATCGGTCGGGGGCGGGGGCCCTTTTACATAAAGGACGAAAGTGATTAAGCTCGACGACTCGTCAGAGATATAAATTAAGTGCCGTATGTAACCCATCATATTCTGAAAATTTGGAGAACGCTTAAGCTTCGCCTTCAAGAGTGGAACGCGATAGCGTTATTGCACCTCGTTCGCACCGCCCACTCATTCGCTCGGTATGCTCTTGAGTCACACAAAGACATAGTTTTCATACTCAACACTTCTAAGTGCACTGTACAACTTTTTTCTAATTATTTGTTCAAACAAGTGCTTCTCACAATCTACATTATCGCACTGTGTTGTGTACACTACAACGTTTCTTGCTCCCGTGTTCCTTTAGCGTTCACACGCACTGAGTATGTCGGTCAGTCAGCACACACATACACAAACACATCAACTGGCATTTTCACTCATCGTAGTGTAAGTCATTTTCGACTCCTTCAAATCGCTCTTCTGGCATGACACACCTGGATGAATGTCGTTCGTTGTCTTCAAGAGCACTGTCATCACGCTATGATTGCGGTAGTGTGAACAGCACCCGTATCTGCATCATCCGCATTGGCATCCCTTCTGAATTCGTCAATTGGTGCCTCCTGTGGTCTGCCTTCTATTGCATCTCCGCTGTACGCCGCTGCGCTACGGCGCAGCGATCACGTCAGAGGCGTCCGGCATCAGACGCTGCACCTAGCAATCGCGCTGTGAGCGAAAAGAGGAGCCGCGTCGCCTAAACACCACTGTTCGAGTGACGCACGCTGGATGTTGGAAGGGAAGAGAGCGAGAAAACTTATTAAACGCAAGGGTATTGGGGCATCCTCGCACCGGTACCCGCGCGGCCCGAAGGGGAGAAGCGGGTGAGCGAAGATATTGATCTAAAGAAAGGAAAGACGCTTGATTCCACAACCCGTGAGGGTGCACGGCGAAATTTCAGGGGCGAGTGGCGCGCCACGTGTCGGAGCAGCGCCCCACATTGCGAGGAGGGGTTCTTCTGTGTTTGCCGCAAGATGGCTCTGCCTGTGCGCAGAGCGCAGAAGAAATGTAGCGGAAACGTACTTCGCTACTCGTGTAACTGCGACTTCTGTAAGTTACATGCTCATAATTACCGATATACACCGCAGTATAACGTTCTACGGCAAATTTCTAAGGCGACACCGCATTCACTAGAAGCGCTTTTGTACCGCTTTCAAGCATCGAACTCGTGGCTGAGTCATAATGGCGCTACCAGATAGGTCCTTGCGACTCGTCACAATCAATGTTCGAGGGCTTAAAGCGAGGAGGAGACAACGGCAGTTATATAGGTTTGCAGTGGAATAAGATATAGACATCCTTGCTGTACAGGAAACTAAAATCGACGGCGACGATGAGACCGAGAGTATGGTGCTCCCTTTCACGTCAATGTACTACGCGTGTGTTGGTCATGCTGTCGGGAGATCTGCGGGGTGTGCACTCTTTGTTCGGCAACATTTGGGGCTGGATGTACAGGCAGTGAAGACGGACATGTCGGGGCGCACGGTTGTATGCGATTTTGGTTTTGGCTCAGTAGAGGGGCGGGTGATATGTTTGTATGCTCCTAATGTGCTCGAGAAAAGACGACAGTTTTTTGAGTGTCTCAAAAATTTTGTGAGTGTTGACCGAAAACTTGTACTGATGGGCGACTTTGCGTGCTACCGGCGCGTGATAAAGCGAGTGTTACACCGCACAGAGACGCCAGCACGGCAGTATTGAGCAAAATAACTGACGAATTTGGGCTCGAAGACGTGGCAGAATCCCTAGGAAAAGAGCTGTGCGTTCGCTTCACGCATTTTCGAGCAGCAAGTCATGCCAGATTAGATAGGGTGTACGTGTCGGCCGAACTGATTGCGCTTTGTCGTGAGTACTACGTGAAGTCTGTTTCATTCAGTGACCATTGCCTGGTAAGGGTTGACAATACACATAAGGAAAAAAAGGAAATCTTCATATGGGATCTGTGGAAATTGAACGCGAAAATTTTGGATGCCGATGTTTTCAAAGAACAGGTGTCAGTTATGCTTGAAAAAATTCAGAACGATACAGCTACAGCGATAAGCGAGCAATGGGAAACATTCAAACAAATAACAAAAATGAAGGCATTGGAACGAGCCAGTGCCATAAAGCATGCGAAGAATAAGTATGAGGCAGAATTGCGGAAAACCTTGCAAATGCTGATAAATGAAGAAAATATAGCCCCCGGCACATTCAAGGCCGATATCTGTGAACTCAAGCAAAAGCTGGAGCAGATAGATATCGAACGTTATCACGGGGCGCTTGTTCGAGCAAGCGCAGAAAAAGAGATAACCGGTGAGGCCCCAACTAAAAGGACCCTGGCAATGGAACGCAAATGGGCCAGCAAGAACATGATTTCTGAAATTGAGCAGGACGGAGTTATCGTAAAAGAAAAAAAAAAGGACATCGAGCACGCTTTCACACTTTTCTATACAGCCTTACTCATGAGTAGAGGGGTCGACTCAAACAGCTTTAAAGCAGAATTCCTGAATTTGATGCCCAGAATTGATGACAACTCAAAAGAGAGGTTAGAGCGCCCGATTACAGCCGATGAAATAGAGTTGGCACTTGACGACTTAACACGCGGGAAATCCCCGGGGCCAGATGGATTAAGCGCCAATTTTTACAAAGCTTTTAAGCAGGAACTAGTGCCTATATTAAGATCCGTATAACTCGTGCTATGGTCTTTCCAGTTGTGATGTATGGATGCGAGAGTTGTACTGTGAAAAAGGCTGACCGCCGAAGAATTGACGCGTTTGAATTGTGGTGCTGGCGAAGACTCTTGAGAGTTCCTTGGACTACCAGAAGATCAAATCAGTCGATATTGTCGACCATAAACTCTGACTGCTCATTGGAGGGTGAAATTCTAAAGCTAAAGCTCAGCTACTTTGGTCATCTGATGAGAAGAGAGGAGTCGCTGGAGAAAGATTTGATGTTGGGAAAGGTTGAGGGTCGCCGGAGAAGGGGTAGGCAGCGAACGCGATGGTTAGATGGCATCCTCGAGGCACTGCAGATGAAGTTATGCGATGTTAGGTAGATAATGAGAGACCGGAAAGCGTGGCGTGACATGGTTCATAGGATCACGAAGAGTCGGACACGACTGAACGACTGAACTGCACTGAGCGCCTATATTGGTTCGAGTTTTAGATGATGCTTACGAACGAAAGCGTCTACCGCCTTCATTCCTGTCCACTCATAAAGTTCTGATCCCCAAAACAGATGATCGAGCCGCATTAAGGCAAGTGAATGCCTATCGTCCTATTAGCTAAACCAATGTTGATTATAAGATATACATGAAAGCACTCGCTAAAAGACTTCAAACGGTTATGAAGGATATAGTTGGACCACATCAGACGTGCGGTATCAGAGACCGATCAATATTCACGAACATCCACACGGCGAGACGCGTGCTGGATTGCTGCGATGCTCTACACATGCGCGTCGCAATGCTCCAGCTCGATTTGGAGAAAGCGTTCGACCGAGTGCCACATGCAATTCTGTTTACCATTTTGCAACATGTAAACGTCGGAACACACATCACAGAGGGTGTCAAAATGGCGTACAGTGGTTGCACGACGCGGCAAATAATCAACAAGTCGGTGGGAGCGCGCATCGAGGTGCAACAATCTGTGCGCCAGGGTTGCCCCCTCTCGCCTCTACTCTTTGATATGTACATAGAACCCCTTTGCCTCAGTATCATATCAGTATCAAAGGCTTCAAACTACAGCAAGCCGAGATCAACCTCCTTGCATATGCCGACGACGTTGCGGTTTTCTGCGTTGACTATGAGAGCATTTTGAAAACAGTGGATATTGTGAAGCGTTTCTGTGCTGCCAGCGGAAGTGCTGTCAATTGGGCTAAGTGCCTTGGATTTTGGCATGGTACTTGGCCAAAGACCCCTGGTACTTTCGCCAACATGCAATGGCTTAGTACACCGGCGAAGTACCTAGGCGCTCCGTTAGAGTTTTACCGCGACAGTGAGCCCTACTGGCGGAATCAAGTTGGGGAAATGCGTGACAGGACGGAGAGGGTGAAAGGTTGGGACTTGTCCATATTCGGACGCAGCACTGTGTGCAATGTGTTTTTTGTTAGTAAATTGTGGTATGTGCTAAGTGTTCTGCACTGCTCGCGCGCTAATGTGCAAAAGTTTCACCGCATATTCGCTGTCTTTGTGTGGGGGTCGGTATGGGAGAGGACAAGCCGTACAAACCTCTTCCGTAGTGTTGGTAATGGAGGCCTTGGCTTGTCGCATTTATACCTGCGGCAGGCAGTTAATCGTTTCTGCTTCCTTCGAGACGTGAAGGACCGTTTTTTACGCACTGTGTTACAGATCAGATTAAGCAAACTCCTACCCGATTTTGTTGTTTCTACCGAACACGTAACAGCACGTGTTGTTTTTTTTTCTCAAGGAGGTCGTAGCGGCCTGTAATTTCTTAAGTGCGCGATTCTGACGCGATTATTTAGCTGTAGTAAAGCGCAAAAAGTTGTACAAGGACCTTAAAGACGTAGTTTTTCCTGTACCACGGTATCGCACCATGTACAGTGCCAATCCCGGTAGCGACGTTTTAAAGCGCGTAAAGAGAATGCATGTGGCTCCAGGCGCAAAGTCCTTTTTCTTTAGGCTCCACACCAAAACCTTAGAGGTAAAAACCTGGATGGAGGAAAAGGGACCGTACGTTCCCTGGGGTGTGTATTGTTTATTATGCAGAAAGCCCGAAACCGTCGAGCACTTCTTCTTGGAGTGTTTGGGTGACGTGTTCTTTTGGGACATACTGCAAAGAACACTGAAAAAAGACCTGCCACTAGACCCCCGAGGAATTCGTTTCCTAGCTGTGGAAAATGATGAAGGCGTCCCTTTCGACGCAGTAATGCTGATGGGATTGCACTGTATATGGAAAGCCTGCATGGCAGCGCGACACGCCGACATTGATGCAAGGCCAGTACTACTGCGAATCCGTTGCGGCGTTCGTGGCAACCCACAATAATGTGTACCCGGTGCCCGAATGGGTATCGAGAATTGAGCCCCTTATGCACATGAACAGTTTTTAGCCCCTTTACATCAGTCAAGGTTATGCTAGAAGTTTTAGCCCATACCGACGCTATGTACATTCTTCTCAAGTGTTCTTTCACTTTTCTTGTGTCGCGATGTATGTCTAAGCAGGCAATAAAAAAAAAAAAAAACTCGTGGCTGCGTGGTAGCGTCTCTGTCTCCCACTCCGGAGACCCTGGTTCGATTCCCACCCAGCCCATCTTGGAAGTTGCTTTTTATTTATGAAGTACATGCCAGGATTTATCGCTCACGGCCAACGACGCCGACGACACTGGCTTTTCTGCGACACGAGCTCCTTAACGCTACCGCGTGAATATGCTGCACAGCTTCACCTCTCTTCCTGGTTCTTAAGTAGACGGGATAAAGTTATGATGTGTGCAGGGTGTATCTTGACGTCGCGACCTACATGTGATGCAGACCACAGATACCTAATGCGGTTTCTAATGCCTCTACAATTTCGTCGTGATGCATCGACCACAAAAGGGCGATATTTATGACAAGGTCCACACACCGTAGAAACTCGAGCAACATATTGTGCATGTTAGGTTTTCACTGGGAAGTTGTGTCCTTGATAGCTGTTGCCCTTAAAATACACAGACGTTCTTAGAAGGCCTTTCGTCTAGCTAATGCTTGGTATATATTCATAGGACTACGCCCACAGTGTAGTGAACCAAAACCGAGCCTCGAAGTGCATCCATACCACAAAGGTATCCACAGTTTCGGCCAACGTACCCTGTTCGCAGATTTGTTCATGGAGCTGGAGTAACGTGGAAGCTCCAACCAACTTTGTGTTTGTATATCTAGAGTGGGCTGCTCTAGTAGGAGTGCCACAGAGAGAATGCAGATTCATCACAGTGGCGGCCATTTTGTGGTAGATTGAACGCAGGGAAAGGCTGCAGGCATATCTAAATACTTATCATTATTTGTCTCGGCTTGCTCTACTGGAAGTTGTGTTCTGTACGCATGTCATAGCCCCTCGGACGCATGCTCACAGCCCCTTATTCGGGAACGGGCCTGTGGCCACACTGGAATACATAGGAGGTATTCAAGTGATATATGCGGGGTCAATTTGTGCCACCTATCGACCGTGGCCTTGGCCTCATCGAGTATAGCTGGCTACCTTTGACGAATAATCATTCGCTTTTAACATGGCGCACTTGTAGTGGATAGGTGGAATGGCTGAGGTGTAGCGCGAAATTAGTACTGCGGAGGATGCGCGATCATTAAGTCAAGAAAACTTAGCACCGAGAAAAAAACCTAGGTCAAGAAAAGCATGCAGCGTTACTACAGTCTAGGGGAATCTTGCCCGTAAACCTTTCGTGCTCGGCTTAAAATAATCCAAATTTGCAATCTATGAAAACGGTTATCTATCGGGCGTTGGTAGGAGACAAAACGTGAGAAGCATCGTTCAGAAGGCAATCACGTTACCGAAATTCCAGTCGAAATCAAGAGATAGAAAGAGGCATGGTCATGGCCTGCAATAGAAGTCTATAGATAACAAATGATCGCTCAGGGTGTCTAAATGGATGCCAAAAAACTAAATGTAGCATGACTGACACAGCAGACAACTAAAGGGGAAATGAGTGGATAGTGGATAAGATTGAAACGCTTGCGATAACGTTTACCCCGCTTTGACAAGGACAGGATAATCGCATAAAATATTGGTATTGCCTACCCCTTCAAATATGTGTAGTCTGTCAAGTGACGTTTATTAATGTAGCAGCACTATATTATAGGGCTGCTACATTAATAAACGTCCCTTAATAAACGCTAAGAAAGCGAGTTTCGCATGGTCATGACCTTTTTGGCGTTGTAAAAGAAGAGCGAGTTAGTATATCAGAAATGAATGCTACCATTGGATAGAGGAGGAGGAGGAAAAACATTTATTATGTAAACTTCCTTTTTGGATAGAGCGTCAAGGAAAGGTACGCATACGACTGAATTGTTGATGTGGGGTAACTAGTTAAATAATAAGAGCAATTAAGTTAGTCAGACGTCGAAATAGCTGGGAGGGGTAATGTGGAGTTCTAACGAGGGTCACGTGGTATTCGACTTCCGAAGACGTAGGTCTAACTTTTGGTCGCGGGAAATTTGAAATCTTCGAAAGCGAACGAGCGGGAAGGGGTCTCGTTTGCGGGCACAAATTGGTGGGAATGGTTAGAAAACCTACAAAGAAAAGTAATCAACTAAATGCAGTCGAAAAATTCCGAGAGTACTGCAGAATTTGCAGTAAAGAAATCACAAGCCTGAGCGTTGCGGCGGCACGCGGTGCATCACGCGCCCTTCTCCGAACAAAATCAGCTTTCAGTTGAACGCATCGAATTTTATCGGCGTTTTATAACTGATCTATAGGAAAGGAAAAACTCATAATCTATCACTCGCGAAAGCCCGCTGACACATCTCGCTGACAAAACAGCAACGCTACGGCTTACGCATTTCTGCAGTGATCTCAAAAAATGTTTATTACCACACTCGTATCCATTAGCTAATAGCCGTAGGCCACCGCATTATACGAAATATCATTAGAGAAGATGTAAACACCGATCAGGTCAAGTAGTACGAATGTATCTGCATGGCCCAGGAGTTGAGTCTGGAAAGCGTAAAGCTTGGAATTCGAGGTCTGTTCTCACACCACCCTCCCATTTTTGAGGCGTTGCTGTAACGAGCAGCAGCTTCCAACTCGTTACTGTTATGTGGTGTGATACTGCCGCACAGAATGTTAAGCGGTTAGAGCCCTGCCGTGCCCCATGTAAAATCGCACCCGGTAAAATATTTTGAATTTTCTCTAGAGTGCCTCTGTATTGCGGCAGATTGCGGCCTCTCAGGCGGCCGCAGTAAAAGCAGCAGCACCGGAAGCAAGCTCACCGCCTCAGTTCAGCAGCAGGCTTGAGAAATGCGCGTTGTGGTAATCGTTCAGGAGACACCTTCAACTTGAATGCTTAGACCCTCACTTAGGCGGACGCATGATACAGCCGTTATTATTTACGGCTAAGGCAGCACAGATTTCACATGCTGTTACGGAATGCATTCGTAAACTTCAGACTTCATGCTTAAAGCGCTGGGGAGCCAGGACTTTTATTACATTTCACATCCCCCATTAACAGTTATTTTATTAAGATCTCGTTATTTCACTGGCTGAACACAGAACAACATCGTGTTTGTTGTAGGTAAGCATGCAATGTAAAAAGAAATAATTTCGAAACATTTTGGGCAGTTATAAAATATTTACAATGCCGAATTGAGTACATGAACAGACGAAAGCTGACACATTTACTATTTTATTACTTGAGATAAAATGTATTATTTGCATAAACCCCCGTATAGATACGTGATTTGTGGGTAGTTAATTTTGCAAAATGTCAAGTGTTAAATGCCTACCAAGCTAGCAGAAAAGGCCACTTTTTATGTTGTCAGTGAAGAAAAATACTGTAGACTTAAAGCAGCGTGTAGATGATCATGATGTGGAAACCACAAAACAAAGTGCTTTTTTAGCGGTCAATGCTTCTGCTGGCGAAAACGCCACGTAAAGGGTAAGCCCTCTAAAGATGAGACAGCGCGATGTTTCTAGCGAGTTAAAAGGCGTTTTTATTCAAAAGCGCATCTGAAGGATAACTTCTTGCTTGTTACCCAGGGTACAAAATAGCTGTCCTCACCAAAGCTGAAGTTATTCCAGATGAAGTCAAAGGTGAAATTAACCCCTCCAGGATTTTGTCACCCCATAAGCTTACGAAGTTGCAATAAAACTTTATATACTGGAATGAACTTTGGATGCATCATAATATATCGCAGGTAGCACAAAGTGGGCTCTGAAAGGTGGGCCCCGGTGGGCGCGATGTAGGCAGTGCAGAACAGCCCCGATGGGCTCAATGTGGGTGCTGCAAGTGGGGCCGACGTAGGCCCAAAGGGGGCTGTCGACAAGCTCCAATGGGCCCCACTAGGGGCCGGATGCAGGCAGCCCTTGCGGGGCTGCCCACATTTTTCCGGCGCTGTTAAAAGGGCACATCCCGCCAACTCCCCGCGATGGTCCTACTTTGGACCGATTTGGGCAGCCGCTTTGGAGGAACATGTTTTTTTATTTCAGTTAGCCCCTCAGATAATGACATAGGACCAATGCGGGTTCTATAGGGCTAGCTGCACTTGGGCTTGCCCACATTATTCTCATAGGGGTCCGACGTAGGAAATTGATGGAAAGCCCTAGTCTAAGTTTTCCCAATCAATATTTATGCACATAATTAAGTAATTATTTTATACATGTCTGCACTTTCTAAACAGCCACAATAATAAATTTTACAATAAATCATAACATTCATCTAGCCGAAATGACTTCATGTACAGAATTTTGAATATTTGGGGGCTGGGATTTAAAAAATTCCTATGCAAAATCTACTACCCCATTCCAGCTGAAATGACGTTCACAAAGTATCAAAATATCGTCTACGTTATCTGATAAGTGATTCAACATCGTTACTTGCCTAGATTTTCCGAAATCGAGGAAAAACTGCTCTCGGTGGCGTGCACAATTTTCGCAGAAGAGAGTCGAAACGCTGCTTTGACATGGTGCGTCATCTGTCGAGCAGCGAGGCAAGCTCCATCCCGGCCATTGGCACGCTTGCCTCGCTGCCCGACAGATGAGGCACCATGTCAAAGCAGCGTTTCGACTCTCTTCTGCGAAAATTGTGCCCGCCACAGAGAGCAGTTTTTCCTCGATTTCGGAAAATCTAGGCAAGTAACGATGTTGAATCACTTATCAGATAACGTAGACGATATTTTTATACTTTGTGAACGTTATTTCAGCTCGAATGGGGTAGTAGATTTTGCATAGGAATTTTTTAAATCCCAGCCCCCAAATATTCAAGTCCCTGTACATCTTGTTCAGGCTATGGAGATGTGGGTTCTGAACAGTAATATTGTGCTACGAGTTGCAGGCTGTCCAAAGCAACCAGATAAGAGGCAACAGTTAGCAATCAGTTTGCTTTAGTATTTCTAGCGCGATTTGCATGAGCGCGAGAACTAAAGCCATGTAAATTTTTAATCGACTAAACAAGGCAACAACGGTTACACAAATCATCTATAATAGTAATTTAGGGCAACATCTAATGAAAATAAAGGTTGGAAACAATGATTACGAAATTGCACGCATGCCTTCTAGCCCCATCACGGCCGATGTGGGACCTACAGCAGTTTTGTGTGGGCAGCCCCAATTGGGCTGGACATTGTTTTTGAACCTAGAGGCCACCTGCTGTTGCACGGGCCTTCAAAGTCCCCACAAAGGACCGATTTTGGTACCATGCGGGCACGCCCGCCTTCCAGCCCCATTACAGCCTATGTGGGACCTAAAGCAGTTTAGCTATGGCTGCCTCGTTTGGGCTTCACGAGGGCTTGCCGAAATTGAGCCCTTATTCATATTTCACCTGCCCTCAAGTAACCTACAAGGTGCCGATTGGGGCAGCATGTGGGTATGTCCGTTTTCTTGCCCCACTACGGCCGATGTTGGTCCCAAAAAGATTTAATGTGGGCGGCCTCCTTTCTGATCTACGAGGGCTTTCCCATAAAAAGCCCACATTTAGGTTGGATTGCCCTCAAATATCCGGCAAGGGACCCTTGTGGTCTGGAGGCAGGAATGTGCTCTGCATTAGCCCAAGAAACACCGCTATGGGACCCATGCAGGAGGAGCAGGGGCAAGCCCAAATGGGGCTTGAACACTTTTGCCCCATCGGGGATTGATGCAGGTTTTATGATGGTTGCCCCAGCCCCACTTGCCTACATCGGACCTACTGGGGCCCCACATTCTGTGCTACCTGAGACCTTTCTTCCCGAAATAATGTAGTGCATTCCGCAGCTACAAGGGGCTCTCACTGAAACGTCATATTATATCCTTTGTAATTTAGTCTAAATGCTCCGGAAGATGATCTGCAGCGCTAAATATAAATACTACGAAGCAGTTTATTTCATACTGCCTTTTTTTCCAAGCAGTGAAAGGTTGACACCCATTTAGGCAGTATCATCGCATTATTGGCGCTTCATTGCGTTGTTCAGTACGTCCTTTTTGCTTTCAGCTTTGCGTCACAAAAATGTCTCCGTAAGCCAAGGGCCGCTCCAAAATCGTGTTTATGTGACATCATTAGCAACGCCAACTGTGATGACGTTGACAGCGACTGTCTTTCTAAGTTGCTGACACGCTACATAAGAACCAAACATTCTAGTATATCTGAATACTGATTTCAATGGTCTACACGTAGTTCACCTAGGCACATACACTTTTTTCATGAAGAAGAGCGTTATATGTATGTCAGGTGGCCGTTAGAATATTTTCTTAGCTTATTACCTTATAATAGATTCCTTTATATAGATTCCGTTATAATAAAATTACCTTAAAATAGATAATAAGTGCGAAATAAAATAAGCCAAATAAGGTAGTGGCAATGAAGGAGAGCCAAAGTGCTTACAGTGAGCGATGAACCGTAGATATGAGCCATTACGGTCGTCGCCTCCTATTACAATGACTAGGCGTCCTCCACACAATTTTTCCCCTTTTTTCTTCTAGTTAGCGATTGCTGCTACACTTTTCTTTAGATCTATCTTCTCTTCTCGTTGATCGTTTTCCTCTTGCCTTCATTGTATATTCCGCAGGGTTCAAAACCCAGTTTTCTTCTTTTTTTTTTACATTTCCACGTGGTGTCGCTTTATTTTCAATAATTTTTGTCTTCTTTTCAGCCCAAATGCGTTTGTTTATTTACTTCTGCCAGCATTGATAGCGAACATGTTTACATCATAACCGAAAAGTTTTCAACTTCTCGTTAGCGACTTTGCTACCAAAGAAACAGTGGCCGTTTCCCTGCTTGCTACTTTGCCGTCCTCCACATTTCTTTCTTCAGAATAAACCACCTTTATGGCCCGGTGCATTGGTGATCACACTATCGAAGGTATCAACAAGCGCTTTGCTGAAAACGTTGGCTGCGGGTTCTGGCTGCTCGTATGTTGTTCTATCTCAAACGAAAATTGAAATAAAAAAGGCTACTAATGGCATCCCCCTTCGCCCTTTGCCTAGTATAGACTATGAGAAATGGAAAAACGAGAATTTCTATGTAGTTAAGATGTATCTGTAACAAGAAAATTGTAACTTGAGGTTGTACGAGAGCATATGAATCCTTGGCAAATCAATTCAAGTATGAAATTTTATCTCCGTTATCGGTGCTTGGTTACCGATTGGTGGAAAAATGCATTGGATGCTGCAAATTCGGTTCACTGTTTAAAAAATATATTGAACACTTACCAATCAACAGGCTTTCCGGCCGGATTCTTGCATGTTATCTTCTGGGCCAACACTTGATGACTATTAAAAGACGCAGCTGCGAAAATTATAGTGACAGTTAAGATAAACTGAGACATAATGGCAGTTCCTAACTGCTGCTTCGGTGGCGAGGTTAGGTTCTAAACTTGAAGAGTCTTTATGAAGTGATAGTCATAGAGCTCAAAAAGTTGCCCTGATATCTTTCTTGAAGGGCGACCTTTAGGCAAAACAAGACTCTTTCAAATACTACGTGCACTCTGCGCAGCAGCTTTGCAGCCAAAGAATAAGCGTGTCATGTTGAAGACGGACAGGAAAACGTCCATGACCCCGTGACGAAAAACAGAGAGAATGTCATCACAGACAAAGATGAAGCCGTTCTGGAAAGGCCACAATTCTCTCCAAGATGGTGCGTCAGCAGCGCAGACTAACGTAGAGTGTAAGGATTTCCAAAATGCGGTGCCCGAGATAAAATTATAAAACATGCTTTGGTATCACGATAGGATACCAACTCCGCGTGTCAAGTTCTTTCAGGAAGCGATGTGCTGTTTCTATCAAGATGAGTTGTATTTCCACATGGAGCAGTCATAGTTTGACCATTACAGAGCGCTGCTCGTCGCTGACGCGATTCTGACGTCACTAGAGTTACCAGTAGCCATAAAGGGTCATAGCAAGAAGTGTTTCTGATTTCATAGTAATTATTTTTATATTCTATAGATTATGGGTTGAAATATAGGTAGCACGTATCGCTCAAACCTACAACTCTTTCCTAAAAAGGTGAAGGAGTGATGAAGAAATGCGGCTCTTCATTGCGTGCAAAAGGACACGTACTGTCATGACACCTTAGAGTGAGATGCGTTTTTTGTTTGCTTTCTTCATCGCCTTGTTTAGCCATGAAGAGAGTTAAATTATGCAATGGACATTTTTTTAAGTTTGAAATGAATAGGCAATAATTTTAAAATAACTAAAGGATTCAGATTTTTATAGGCAGTTTAGCGGGCTTTAGTATAATAAAGGCCTAAATTTACTCCTGCACTATAGAAATGATGCGCATTTCGACAACAAATTGGAGAATACAGGGACTCGCTTGTACCATTATCGACACGCACTTGTTTTTATCACAAAAAGCACTACCAAATATAGGGCGAAGTGATATTGCTCATTTCAGGTACTGGCATATTAATTACCTTTAAAGAGCACAACACCACATTGGAAGCTATTTCTCTCAAATTGGAAGCTGCATCGCCACTTCGAAATACGCTCGCCAGCATATATGGTACATAGAAAATGGCAAATAAAACCTCACTCGAGAGCTGTCGCGATAGATTAACGCCTTATAGTAAAGATTTAGGAATATAGAAATTGTAAGGAAGAAGATGATACAGCGCCAAAACTAATGACGATGAAGACGCCGATTAGCTGGCGCGCGCACTGAGAGCTCGGAATGTTTTGTTCGGACGAGATTATGCTTCCCTCTACGATCGTCTTGTGTCATCGGTCGCCGTCTCCAGTACTTCGAATAACCCCCAATAAATCCCTCTTCATTTGGTGGAGGTGCGGGGTACGACCCTTAAGCGATCACCGTGGAGCTCCGCAGCCGTACGATACCTATGGCGACAAACGAGGTAGGCCAACAGCCAATGGCAGCCCCTTCGCAGTCCATCTCATGCTCCGGTGCTATTCGGCAGCGAGATCCCGCAGTTTTCAGCGGGCAGGGCGACCAGGACGTTGAAGATTGGTTGGCCTCCTACGAGCGGGTGAGTCGTCATAACAACTGGGATGACCGCATGAAAATCAACAACGCCATCTTCTACCTGAATGACGTTGCTAACCTCTGGTATCGAAATCATGAGGCCGACATGCCAACTTGGGCCGACTTCAAGGCAAAGCTCACGGACGTTTTCGGTCGTCCCACAGTTCGGAAACTACGCGCTGAAGAAGCCCTGCGCGTACGCGTTCAGCATGAAGGGCAAAGCTTCAGAAGCTACATTGAAGACGTCGTTAATTTATGCAAGCGTGTCGACCAGTCTATGGATGAGGCTGCCAAAATAAAATACATAATGTAGGGCATTGATGCCGATGCATTTCACATGCTGTGGGCAAAGAGCCCAAATTTTTGCCAAAGTTTCGACGAAATGCTCAAGCAACGCCTCTGAACTTGTCCCTCTCCCGCAGTTGCTGCGTCCATATCTGGCCTGGCTGTGAGTAGCGACCTTTTGGCTGACATCGAAGATTTCGTTCGGGATGAGGTCTCCCGACAGGCTGGGCTTTTGTCTGGCCCACGCCCATCATCTAGAGCCCAGCTGCTTAACCCTTCTATCCGACACACCATCACGCAGGAGGTTGCTGATGCCAATCCCAGTTTTGGCCAGCCAGCGCCCTTCACACCTCATGCCGACCCTGTTCCACTGCAGCCCACACCTCTTGCTGCACCATTAATTTACAGCCCCCCTGTTGTCGTGCCGCCTCTACCTGTGCAAGTACAGATGCCTCCCACGTATGCACAAGTTACCGCGCGCCCACCGCCGCCCCAGTCCTTTGCGTACGTGCCGACTATAGCGCTACCATCTGTCGCCCCACGGTTCCGATCTACGACGCCTCCCTACAATCCTTGGCGCACGAATGACAACCGGCCTATTTGCTATGCCTGCGGTATTCCCGGCCACGTCGCCCGCCTGTGCTGTTGCACTCTGCGCTCTGCCCCTGCACGCACTATGGATGACTGCAATTATCAATACAACACCTTGCGCCCACCTTCGGTTACATCTCCAGGGCAGTCACACAACTCACCGGGCCGCCAGCACATTCCACTGCACCGCTCACCATCCCTTCGCCGTCAGTCCGTGTCTCCAACGCGGCGTCGCAGCGTGACACAAGACCCGGAAAACTAGCGGCCACTGTTCCTGGGGCACGAACTGCGCACATATCGCCTACCTTAAGTCCTCGTCTGTCTCCGCCGAACATTCTCGAAGTTTTTGTTGTTGGTGTTCGTACCCTTGCACTCGTCGATACAGGGGCCACTCTCTCCGTCATTAGCGAAAATTTTTATCGCTCGCTGCATAAAGTCACCACCCGCCTTCTGGACTCTCTCTTCGCACCGCCGGCGCCGATTCCGTTCATCCGTCTGCTGCTTGCACAGCGCGTGTCGTTATCGCGGACGTCTTATACATCTTCGAGTTTTTAGTGCTTGCGTCATGCTCGCATGACTTAATTCTTGGCTAGAATTTCCTGTCCCGCCACAATGCTGTTATTGACTGTGCCCGCGCCGACATTGCCTTCTCTGCGCTCTGTGATGCGGTTCTAGATGATGCGCCGTCTTTTTCTTGCGTCAAACTTGTCGTAGCCGACGACACCGAAATTCCGCTCAATTGTGCTGTGATTGTTCCCGTGTGTGTACCCTTTTCCTTAAACGCGACTGTTCTTTTTGCGCCTTCTCCCTTGTTCGCTTCCCGCCGTAAACTCCTTCCCTTTGCTATCATCGATATTACCCGCGGCGCTGCTGACATTGTTGTTGCGAATGCCTTAACCGCTGTGGTTCCGCTACTTCGTGACGAATGCCTTGGTCATATTGAAGTTGCTGACCTCATCTCGCGGTTTGATGTTAACGGGTATTTACCAGAGTGCCCACGTAGCCTCCCTAACGACAATTACTGCGACTTCCGATATACCGAGTTGGAACCTTTTTCAATCATCTGTGGCCAGTGGCATCGACCCGACTTACCGTGAGCAACTGTTTGTTCTCCTCAACCAGTTCCGGTCTTCGTTTTACGTGCAGATGACTTCCTTGGGCCGTGCGACCGAGGTTGTTCACCACATCGACACCGGCAGTCATGCCCCTCTTCGCCAGCGCCCTTACCGTGTTTCGCCTACGGAACGCCGTGTTATTGCTAAGCGGGTTGACGACATGCTAAAACGTGGTGTAATTCAGCCTTCATCTAGTCCGTGGTCGTCTCCAGTGGTACTGGTGAAAAAGAAGGATGGCTCCATAAGATTTTGCGTTGGCTACCGCCGTCTTAACAAAATTACACGTAAAGACGTATACCAATTACCCCGCATTGACGACGCCATCGATTGTTTACAAGGAGCCGAGTTTTTTTCGTCCCTGAACCTGCGCTCTGGTTATTGGCAAGTCCCTATGGCTGAGTCTGACCGCCCCAAGACAGCCTTTGTTACCCCTGATGGACTATATGAGTTCACTGTTATGCCGTTTGGTCTTTGCAACGCTCCTGCTACGATTGAGCGAATGATGAACAACATTTTACTCGGCCTCAAGTGGACCATTTGCATTTGTTATTTGGATGATATCGTCGTTTTCTCTCCCGAATTTCCTAGGCACTTCGTGCGCTTGCACCAAATCCTGAGCTGTCTCACTGGCGCCGGTCTTCAACTTAACCTGAAGAAGTGTCGTTTTGGCGCCCACAAGATGACAATACTGGGTCATGTTGTGTCCAAAGATGGTGTCCTACCCAATCCGGACAAACTACGTGCGGTCACTGAATTTCCAAAGCCGACTTCTGTTAAAGAGCTGCGCAGCTTCGTCGGCCTATGCTCCTATTTTCGCAGTTTTGTCCGCAATTTCGCTACCATCATTGCACCGCTTACAAAGTTGCTAAATGGTCCCGCCGACTTGTCTACATGGACCCCACTCTGTGATGATGCTTTCACTACGCTCCGACGTCTACTAACTTCGCCGCCCATTCTCCGCCATTACGACCCACCCGCTCCTAGAGAGGTGCACACCAACGCCAGTGGTATCGGTCTCGGTGCTGTCCTCGCTCAACGCAAACCCGGCTTTTCTGAATATGTAGTTACTTACGCTAGCCGAGCGCTAACGAGAGCTGAATCTAACTGCACCGTCACGGAAAAGGAGTGTCTTACAATCGTGTGGGCCTTAACAAAGTTTCGCCCCTACTTATATGGCCGCCGCTTCAACGCTATCATCGACCACCATGACCTCTGCTGGTTGGCTTCTCTGAAAGACCCTTCAGGACGCCTCGGCCGCTGGACTCTTCGCCTTCAAGATTTTGACTTTGACGTAATATATCGATCGGGACGCAAACACTCCGACGCTGACACCTTGTCGCGCTCGCCGCTGCTTCTCCGGCACCCTCGGACTCGATATCCGAACCCTCCGTTGCAGCCCTTACTTCCGACGATCTTCCTTTTGAACAACACCGGTATCCCTGGGTATCTTCACTCCTAAACGTCCTCACCGCGTCCTCAACATTTATTTATTTATTTCGACCTCAAAGACCCCATTGAAGGGGTATTACATGAGGGAGTGGGTTACAGGGCATAATATTGCTTCGAGTGATGCTTTGAACATTGATGGGTCTTTATGGAGCACAATGTCGGCAGGCAAGTCATTCCAGTCTTTTGCTGTCCGAACGAAAAACGAATATGGATGCGCAGATGTGCGGGCTTGCGGAGGATGGGTTCTCTATTCGTGGTTCGTGCGGCCCTTCGTCACCAAGCTTCCCATTTTCTTATCTGGGGTGGTCTGCTGTATCGCAAAAGCTATCGCCCGGATGGTCGCAAATGGCTCTTGGTCATTCCTCGCCATCTTCGCACAGAAATTTGTGCCCATCACCATGCCAACCCGCAAAGCGCACATGATGGCTTGTTGAAGACATACGAGCGTCTCCGCCAGCGATACTACTGGCGGGGGATGTACAACTTTGTCCGCCGCTATATTCGCTCCTGTACTGCTTGTCAGCAGCGGAAGTCTACTCCGCGCCCCTCGGCCAGCCCATTACAGGCATTGCCTTGTCCAGCGCGACCCTTAGATCGTGTCGGAATCGACCTATATGGCCCTCTTTCATCTTCGACATCAGGCAACCGTTGGATAATAGTCGCCGTGGATCACCTCACTCGCTACGCGGAGACTGCAGCCCTGCCTACGGCTAGTGCTCGTGACGTCACCTCCTTTATCATACGTCACTTCGTTCTACGTCACGGGGCTCCTCGTGAACTTATCAGTGACCGCGGCCGCGTCTTCCTATCACAAGTGGTCCACGAGCTGTTGGAAGCTTGCAAAATAATACATCGAACCACCACAGCTTACCATCCTTAAACCAATGGCCTCACAGAAAGGTTTAACTGAACTCTTGGTGACATGCTGGCCACGTATGTTTCTCTGACGCGTCTAATTGAGATCAGGTGCTTCCTATGTCACCTATGCCTATAACACAGCGTCTCAGGCAACGACTGGATCTTCCCCATTCTTTCTCCTCTACGGTCGTGAGCCTTCATGTCTACTGGACACCATACTTCCTTACCACCCCGACAGTTCAGAGTACACTACTCTTTCTGCTGTGGCCCGTAATGCTGAGCAGTGCCGTCAACTGGCTCGTTCATTCACATCGGACATTCAAGATCTTCGCCGACGTGAGAGCGATCACGGCAAGCTCGCTCCTGACTTTCCTATCAACACCCTCGTTTGGCTCTGTGTTCCGGCTGATTCCAAATTCTCTGCGAAGTATAATGGCCCTTATCGTGTATTAGAGCGTACATCACCAGTTAACTTCGTCGTGGAGCCGGCAACGCCTTCATCGGACCACCGTCGCCGCGGCTGAGTTGTTCACGGCAATCGACTTCAGCCATACTACGATCCCCTTGTCATACCCTCGCCTTAAGTCACCAGGATGGCTCCCTCTTTCCGCCAGGGCAATTGTAAGGAAGAAGATGATACAGCGCCGACACTAACGACGATGAAGACGCCGGTCAGCTGGCGCGCGCACTGAGAGCTCGGACTGTCTTGTTCGGACGAGATTGTGCTTCGCTCTACGATCGTCTTGTGTCATCGGTCGCGTCTCCAGTCCTTCGAATAACCCCCAATACACCCCTCTTCAGAATAAAATAAGTTAAAAGATTGAAGGTATCAGAAGCTTTACCTTATGTTCCGCCTTCATTTAAGAAAAGAGCACTGTTTACTCTGCAACCTTTCTTACGGTGCTCAACTTCTATGCCCAAAGATAGGGGATCGAATCCCGGCCGCGGCGGCTGCCTTTGAATGGAGGCGAAAAGCAAGGCGCCCGTGTACTGCGCTTTGTCGGTACACGTTAAAGAACCCCATGTGGTCGAACTTTCCGGGGACCTCCACTACGGCGACTTTCAGCCTGAGTTATTTGGGACGTTAAACTACATAAACCAAATATTTACTTGTGATAAATTTCTCTTTTATTGACTGCAACTGCATTGCTCACACTCGTCCTACTACGTCACGGACACCTAGAAGCATTCTCTAGAACTTTGTTATTAAGCTTGGGGCAACAAGCCTTTAGAGCCGATATGTTGTGTGGTAATCCGGCAGGCAGTGGACATGAGTTAGTTAAATCACCAAAACTGAACTTGGAGCTACTATTGTTGAAATATATAACATCATCTGGATTTCTCAATGTGCGGACTTTGTCGCCACGTTTAGTTCCATTTCAACCCTTCCTTGATTAGTTGACTCATTTTAATAATTATAATAATAATTGGTTCACAGGAAGGAAAAGGCACAGTATCTGTCACACTTTCTGTGTAGACATCTGAACCGCGCAGTAAGAAAAGAGAGGAATGAGGGAATGAAAGTGGAAAGAGAGAAAGGAGAACGTAATGGACAGCCACAGAGTCATTTCGACCACCTGGGGATCTTTAACGTGCTCTGACATCGCACAGCACAAGGACGCCACTTCGTTTCGCCTACTTTGAAACGCAGCCGCCGTGAGAATGTCCAATAGTTGTTTTGACACCAGACGCAAGCTCCGGACATAACACAACATACGCCGTATAGTGGCATGAACTTGTTAACACTTCTGGTTCATAAAAATCGTTGACAAGAATTTGCCGCACCATTTTCTAGGAGATTTATAGCTTTGCAGGTGAAGTCGCACACACCCTAAGCAATGCCTGTAGCTTAAAGCTTCTATAGCAAGGTTTACGAAAATGAAATTCAAACCTCATCATTTTACCTGCTTTTAAACCAACGCTTCATTCGTGTGTGGTCTTTCACTTTTCTCTGTCTATCAAGTAGCGCAGTATTTTCCAATATGCTCAACCAACTGACCCCGTGTTTGCATTGTTGTTAAACCAACGCTGTTTTAAACGAACCCAGGTTAATAATGGTCCGCGGTGCCAGCGCTCGGTATTTGACGGAGAAAATAAAAGTGCTACTACTCACCGCAACCGTGGCTACGAAGCGGACGACTGACTGTGGAGTCACACGGGGGAGCAGGAAGAGGAGGAGGACAGTAGCGGAAAGACGTGTCTCAAGCCGGCATGCTTAGGCAGTGCGACCTCTCAGTTTTGCTTCTATCAATTCTTTGACTGACAAAGAAGCTGATCGGCAACGTGTTTTTCTTCGGTGCGCTCGAAAACGACAAATTATGTTTTACTAACAGGCTGCTCATTGGGCGCTGCTTCATTTCTTGGGAACGAACCGCGGATATTGTTTTCAAAGCTAGCACGTTGGCATGGTACCTGACATTAAAATACAGATGAATACAAATTGCTTATTGAAGTCGAGAGGGCAGCGACACTTTCTGAGAGCTTTTAGGCGGCACCTCTTATCTTGTTAAGGTATATGAGAGTGAAGAATAATGCAAACTCCCTTATGTACCTGTCATTGCAGTTCAAGGAAAGGAAGGACGCAGTCTTTATTATTATTTTCAGTTATACTAGGTAGAAATTCTAGAAAAATGGGATTACATAATTTTGCTACGAAGATGATGAAGCGGGCAGTGGCGTGGGGCGGAGTGCTCGATCTAAGCCCGCTGGCCATTAAAGCATATTTCATCGTCATGCCATCACGTCGTTCTGTTTCTGTTGTGTCGCCGTGTTCCATCGCTTGTCATGCCGCCACGTAACATTTGGTTGGAGGTGCGGTTCATCCCCATCCTCGCCTTGCACCGTCGAAGCCAACCGTACGCCGGGTTCATCGGCCGAGAGCCCGTGGAGATCGCCGCTCAGCTCTGCCCCAACCCTTTTTGTTCAGACCTGACCAGGCGCTGTCCTCAGCCCAGTACCCAGCCCTGACCACAACACACGACGACCATGAAGAGCCCACAGCCGACCCGACCGACCCCACAACGAAGCGACCTCACGACCACTCGAGCGAAGACAGCACCCCCGACCAGCCGTTTGGCGTGTCCATGGGCCTTTGCCTTCCGCAAACGGTGAACAACAGACCTGATACTCCGGGGCAAGAATTCATCCCTTCTTCGCATTCACCGTGGTGTCGAGCGTTTCATGTCCTAATCCTGTGTCTGTGTTCATCGTCACTTCATGCATTGGATTTCTAGCAATCGATCGGGACGATCGCACGGTGGCTCCGGGTAGTGCTACGAAGATGACGAAGCGGGCAGTGGCGTGGGGCGGAGTGCTCGCGCTAGGCCCGCTGGCCATTAAAGCATGTTTCATCGTCATGTCATCACGTCGTTCTGTTTCTGTTATGTCGCCGTATTTCATCGCTTCTCAGGCCACCACGTAACAATATTAAGTTCGCAAAGAACTCTCAAATGTGTTAAAATCGGCATGTTCAGCAATAAAAGAAGGTAGGCTATACTATTGTTCTATTCCGTGAAGAAACAAAGGAGTCTTGGAATGTGTTTTTCCTATCATGATAAGGCGAATCTCGTTCGCGTGGTTCAGTCTTGGTAGTTGTGATACAGAAAACATGCATAATTCGCATGGCAAGCTTTTTCGCTTGTGGTCTATCTAGCGCGAAAATGTTAGCCGGGCAATTTGTCTACGTACGTGGAGCGGCCCCAGCTTCTGCTGCACTGCATATTAGCTACGTTTAGAACGTTTGCAATAATTATTTGATATGAACCTGGCAAGCATGCTGTAGGAAACGCTCCAGATGCTCGGTATTGTCGGCATAATATGCATCCAACCCCACAAGTGGTACTCCAGGACTTTTCATGAACTTCACACATGTGTGTGATTATACATCATCACCCTTCACTTCACATGAACTGCATCCTTATCTTTGAATGATCATCAACGCTCGTACGATGCGATTGTGCTTCGACGCTATAGTTGGCAATGTCAGTGGCCCAGCAGCAATATTAGTATAGCACTCAAGATTGGCAGTCATTGTGGGACATAGCATTTATTGTATTTATTGGATTCGACTGCATTTATGCACAGTTTCTAATATTGCGAACGTTATGTCAGGGACATTTCTTTGTTGTGACTGTCATTGATGCTGTCGTTGAGAATGTAATTTTCATCACCATTTGTTCCCACCTGTCAGCGAGTACCATACGAAACTTTTCTATGGTCGGCTATAGAAAATTCTTTGTATGGTCGGCTATATATATTTCGCCCAAAAATCTATAGCCGCTCCTCTGGCTGTCTTTAGGTTTTTCTATAGCCTGTTGTACTGAAGTCTTTATTCTAGTCTATAAACTTATGGTTCCCTATGTACTGCTGTCTTTACATTTTGTATGGTCAGGTATAAACTTTTACGGTCCGCTATAGAAAATGTTTTGTATGGTCGGCTAAAGATGTTTGGTCCAAGGAGCTATAGCTGTTCCTATGGTAGTCTGTAGGTTTTGCTATAGAAGTCTTTAACCGACTTGTTGTTACTTACTTACTGCGGTCTTTAGCATTTTCTATGGCGTACAAAGCTTTATGGCAGCTATAGAAAATCCCTTGTACGGCCGACTATGAATATTAGGCCCGAAAAAGCTATAGCCTGCTATATAGGTCTATAACCTATGGATTAATTCTGGTGTCCTAGTGATTTGCAGTCCGGCATTTTCTGTGGTCAGGTAAGAAAATTCTCGCGCGCGCATGTATGTATGTGCGTGCGTGTGTGTGGATGTGCGTGTGTGCATGTGTAAATAACGGAATAATAAGCCAGCAGTCACGATGACTAAAACCATCGTGGGTCGGAGGTACTCACGGCAGGCGTAATTTCTTCCGGTCACAGTAATTCCACCACTTATACCAAGATTGTCACGCAATCCGTTTGTCACGCAGTATTGCAGTTGATGTTATTTTCTCTCGTTACACACAGTACACAACTATTGGCCAACATAGAGGACAATTCGCACGAAGGATCCAAATCGTCGTTATATGTATCTTACAAGAAGTGTGTATGAGTGCTGCTCTATAGCTTTTGGTATATACAAAATTCTATAGCCAGCTAAAACAGTTTATATGGCGTGCAGTCGTAGCTTTAGAGGCATTGACAATTCTCACCATTCATGACCTTCTTTATTCTCTCCTTCCCCTTCCCCAGTGCAGAGTATCAGGCCAGATTCGAATTATTCCTGCCAACCTCTCTGCCTTTTCCTTTCAATAAATACATCTATCTATCTATATAGAGAGCTAAAGAGCTAAAGCTATTAGTCTAATGCTTAAGGAGCATACACTTTTCTATAGCCAGCAAGAACAGCTTATATGGCTTGCAGTGTTTAGCTTTAGAGGTGTTCAAATTTCTATAGACACCTAATGATAACTGTATGACTATAAGTCTATAGCTTCAGGAGCATGCACGTTTCTATAACCAGCTAAAACAGCTTATATTGCTTGCAGTCTGTAGTTTTACAGGTATTCACCTTTCTATACCCAGCTTAAAGTAACTGCATGAAAACCAACCTATAGCTTTAGGAGCATACACTGTCTATAGCCAGCTAAAGGAATTTGTCTGGTTCAGAAGCTATGAACAAAGTTGCATAAAATTTTCTATAAATGCCTACAGACATGCAAAGGCACTTTGCGGCTGACTATAAAATTCCATAGATAACATCAGTTCAGTTCAGTCGTTCAGTCGTGTCCTACTCTTCGTGACCCTATGGACCATATCGCGCCACGCTTTCCGGTCTCTCACTATCTTCCTAACATCACATAATTTTATCTGCAGCGCCTCGAGGATGCTATCTAACCATCGCGTTCGCTGCCTACCCCTTCTTCGGTGATCCTCAACCTTTCCCAACATCCAATCTTTCTCCAGCGAAACCTCTCTTCTCATCAGATGACCAAAGTAGCTGAGCTTTAACTTTAGAATTTGACCCTCCAATGAGCAATCAGGGTTTATGGTCAACAAAATCGACTGATTTGGTCTTCTGGCAGTCCAAGGAACTCTCAAGAGTCTCCGCCAGCACCACAATTCAAACGCGTCAATTCTTCGGCGGTCAGCCTTTTTCACAGTCTAACTCTCGCATCCATACATCACAACTGGAAAGACCATAGCACGAGTTATACGGATCTTGGTTCGCAGACTAATGTCTGTGTTCTTTACTAGGCGGTCAAGTCTAACCATGGCTCTCTTTCCCAGAAGCAGGCATCTCCTGATTTCATGGCAGCAGTCTCCTTCCGGGGTATTTTTGGAGCCCAAGAATGGAAAATTTGTCACAGCTTCCACTTCTTGTCCATTGATGCTCCAGGACGTGATAGGCTAAGACGCCATGATCATTGGCTTTTTAATGTTCAGTTTAAGCCCAATCTTCTCACTTTGTTTTTGTACGCGCATCAGAAATCTCTTGAGTTCCACTTCACTTTCTGCCAATAAAAATTGCTATCATCCGTATATTAAGGTTGTTGATACGTTTTCGAGCAATCTTCGCTCCAGCTGAAGACACGTCCAGGCCGGCCTTCCTCATCATATACTCAGAATATTGGTTAAGTAGGCAGGGCGACAGTATGCATACAGCCTTGTCTCACTCCTTTCTCAACTGGAAACCAATCAGTAAGACCATGCCCAGTTCTGACTGTGGCCTCTTGCCCTTCATACAGGTTCCTGAGAAGACAGATGAGGTGAATTGAACTCCTATCTCTTGGAGAGCTTGCAACAATCTGCTGTGATCTACGCAGTCAAACGCTTTCGCATAATCAATAAAGCAGAAGTAGATGGGTTTCTGGAACTCTCTTGAATGTTGGCAATATGGTCTCTAGTTCCTCTGCACTTGGGATACCGAGCTTGCACGTCCGGAAGCTCCCGATCCACATACTGCTGCAGCCTACCTTGGAGGATTTTCAACATCCCCTTGCTAGCATGCGAAATAAGCGCGATCGTGCGGTAGTTGGAACAATCTTTGGCACTTTCTTTCTTTGGAAAAGGGATGTAAACTGACCTCCCCCAATCCTGTGGCCACTGCAGGGTATCCAATTTTGATGACATAATGTATACAGAACGTTAACAGCGTCATGGTTGATTGTTAGAAGCACCTCAGCTGGAATTCCATCAATTCCGCCAGCTTTGATATTAGCAAGGCTGGCTAAGGCGCATTCAACTTCACTGTTCAGGATGCCCGCCTCGTGAGCAGTAATCACAACCGTCTCATGTTGGGTTTACAGATCCGGGTCCTTCTTGTACAGTACTTCTGTGTATTCCTGCCACCTCTTCTTTATCTCTGAGGCTTCTTTGAGGTCCCTGCCTCGTATGTCTTTTATCACGCCCAGCTTAGCACAGAAGCTTCATTTGATACATTTTATTGTCTCACACAGAGCTCTAGTGCTCCTTAATTGGCTGTTGTCCTCAACTGTTTGGCACTTGATGTTCAGGAAGGCATTCTTATCTCTCCTTGCTATTTTCTGAAAATCCGCATTGAGAACTTTGTATCTTTCTCTTTCCCCAATATCGTTTTGCCATCCTCCTTTCCTCAGCTATTTGCTAAGCCTCTTCAGATAACCAGTTTGCTTTCTTGCATTTCTTTTGCTTTTGAACTACCTTAGTAGCAACTTCGTGTATTATGTCACGAACATCAGTCCACATCTTTTCGGGTTCTCTGTCTTCTAGATCTGATTCTTGAAATTAATTCCTCACTTCCACAGCATATTCTGATGGAATTTGATCCATGATCATACCTGCAAGGCCTTCTAGTTTCCGGCGTTTTCCACAATCGAAGCTTAAATTTGACAAGCAGCTGATGATCGGTGCCGCAATCGGCCCCAGGCCTTGTTTTTACTGCTTGTATAGCGCTTCTCCATCTCTGCCGGCAAAGAATATAATCAATCTGATTCCTGTACAGACCGTCCGGTGAAGTCCATGTGTACAGGCGCCTCTTGTGCTGTTGGAAATGAGTATTCGCTATGGTCAGGTTGTTTTCTTGACAAAACTCTGCTAGCCTCTGCTCAGGTTCATTTGGCTCACCAATACGGAACTTGCCTGTAATTCCTGATATTTCTTCACTCTCCACCTTAGCATTCCCGTCTCCTATTAAAGTAAGTACATCTTATGATGGAGTGCGGTCTAAAAGGCATTGCAGGTCATCCTAAAATCTCTCAACGTCAGCTTCGTCAGCTGTAGTGGTTGGTGCAAATACATGTTTAAGTGTTATATTGAAAGGGACCTTGGATCTGAAGTGAAATCCTTCAGTAGTTTTGGGGGTTGTACCCTAGCAGTGTTTTGCCCATTCTTCTGTTTGCTATGAGAGCAACCCCATTCCTTCTCCTGAATTCGTGCCCACAATAGAAAAACATAATGGTCGCCCGAATTAAGTTCTCCCATTCCGGTCCACTTGAGCTCACTGATACCCAAGATATCAATGTTCAATGTGTCCATTTCTCGCTTGACGACATCCAGTTTACCTTGCGTCAGAGATCTTACATTCAATGTTGTTATGTGACATATCTCCTTGCAGCATCGGACTTTTCGGTCGCTTCCCAACACATCCACAACTGAGCGTCCTTTTGGCTTTAGCCCAGCCGCTTCATTCGTCCTGGAGCTACTAGGAATCGCTCTTTGTTCATCCCCAGTAACATGTGGGACGCCATACATACTGGAGGGCTCATCTTCCGGCGCCCTATCCTTATTGCTATTGTGACTGCGTATAGGGTATTCTCGGCAGAAATACTGGAGTGGATTGTCATTACCTTCTCCAGTGAATCATATTTTGTGAGAATTCTCTCCCGTGACCTGTCTCTCTTGGGTGGCCCTACACAGCAAAGCTCATGACTTCATGGAGTTTCGCAAGCCCCTCCGCCACGACAAGGCAGTGATCCATGGAGGGAAAGAAGAGTTTTGCTCGCCGCATAGATATACATATATGACCATAAAAGTTTCCATTGAAGCACACAGAAAAGTTTTTTGGGGTTTACATGATGGTCAGCGAGGTGTGTTTCTTTGGAACTGTTCGTAAGAGTATATAAATTACACAGATCTTGGAAATTTGTAGATATGCAGTGATGCGCATGGACACAGCGAGGAATTCTGCCCCGAGCACCGGTTGGTGAGAGCATAAACGATAGGTCAGTGGCTTTTCTTTGCGGCTGCTAGCTTGGAGGCTTAGGAAGTGTTCCCGGCGATGGCACAAAATCTTCGTACCATCTCACACAATTTGGCCAAGGCCGACATTAGTCACATAATTTAGTCTGCTGCTGCGGTGCTGCCGTCCATTATCAAAACCCTCTTTAATTTTAAAGGTGAGAAGTTCCGAACGAGCTGCGGCATTTGCCAGACACGGTGGCATGCCATTCTTGCGGCCATTTTCTCTCCACGTGAGTGCAGCAAGAAAATTTCTGCCGACTTGATTCCGGAAGGAAAGGGTGAAGGGGGTTCTTGGCTCTACAGTCATTTGTGCAGTTTCTGATGTTCACAGCGGTCGCTCACAGTGTGTATGGCAAAGGCACACTTTATGAGCTTAGGAAGCAGGAGTGCGTATGGAATTAGAGCAGTGGGGACGCCTGTTGTTACAGGACGACTTTATTTTAATATAGCCGCTACAGCTCCGTCAGGGCGAATTCTATTGAGTGGTTATTCTATTGTTTTATTGTGGGCTGCCATACTAGTCGCTCTAGAAACGAAGGCCGAAAATCATCCATGAAACTATATTTCTTTTCCACCACGAATTTTATGAGGAAAAACAGCGTAATTTCATTACTGCTGCATTTTTCTTTTCTTGAAACTCAACCTGAACCAGAACCAGAAACACAGCCAGATTATTGCAAGAAGGTCACAGGAACCACCGCGCTCACTTAAGACGAGCGGTCTAATGGAGAGCGGATAAGACGACGCGGCGAGGCTGATCGGAGGTTTTTTCTAGTGTCTCCGCTTAGAATGCTAGCGCACAGAGCGGCGCAGCACCTCATCGCCGAGGCAGTGTCTCATATTTTCAGAGCTGTTGTGCACAAGTTGTTCTATTGCGGTTTCTGGCTAGTAGAACATGATGCCGGTTTTTTCAGGAAAGTAAATGAGCTAGCACGCGTTCCTTTTTCAGACGGTCCACAATCGAAAAATGTCAGTGTTAAATGCATTTCAATTTACCTTACACCCGGGATAATACTGAGAGTAATGACGGGCACGACATCAGAGGCAGAATTAACGCTCCTATTCCCTAATAAATCACGTTTTAATCAAAATAAAAGACGTCATATTTATAGGCGGCTGCAAATGCAGAAATAAAGTCCCTACCGCAACTAAAAAAGCCCGAAAAACGAATTCACTTTAGTACAAGTTGTGCGTAAGAGGCGGGCAACAGGTGTCAACCTGCTAGGCGGAATAACGTCATAATACAGAGTTAGCGGACTCCTTCGGCCTAGAATGCTCCGCCTTTTGACGCAAAAATATTCGAATTTGGTCATAATGTGAACCAAATGACCCTGCTAGAGTTGGGCAATGCATGCAGTACTCACGTGGCGGCTATCAGAGAGCCCGCACTCGAACAAAGTAAATATCCACTCCGCGCATATATGGCTTACAGGTAATGCCAGCAAAGTACGCAATCTCTGTGTGACGCAATCTACAACTACAATTCCGGTCGCCGTTGTCTTACGGTGTAAATGCACGCCCATCTCAAACCCATCTATGGACCGTGAAGCAAGCGCTACAACTTTAAGAGCTTTTTCTCAGCTCTATAATTTTGAGGGCACATTTAAATACTGCAAATGCAATGTACCTACTAAAGTACAAAACTTAGCTGCCACAAAGACAGAGATCCACACGAAAGATAACACAGAGGCACAGAGGCAGAACTATCGCAAATGCCTCCTGGAAGAAGCACACGAGTCTCCATCTCCTTCGTGTATGAGGCGCCACCGGAAACCACAAAGTACGATTATTCCCCCTTTTAAAAAAACAACGCATTATAAAAAAAAACATTTTCCTTATTTGAAGTGCGGCCTTCGTCAGGTGAAATACGGCTCCGTGCACTACGACAGAGAAGGCTGATGGCTAGCAGTTGGAACAGAACCGTTTGGAACAACCTTGTAATTAACATCTGATACGCGACGCAACACGCTGTAGGATCCAAATTAGCGGTTGAGATTCTTTTCCGACGGGCCTGGGCGGCGAACAGGTGTCCACGCCCAGACTTGAATACCGGACAGGAGCACGACGTAGCGGTATTGGTCCTTATATGGCCGTGCATCTGTTGCTTGTTGTTTCGTAATGTGAGTACGGGCGAGTTGGTGAGCTTCCTCAACGTCGTTGGCGAGTTCTTCCGCATCGGATGCAAGCACCTTGGTCGTGAGCCGCAAATGGTGGCATGGCGTCCACCGTAGTCTGTACATCGCGTCCGTATACAATGCAAAACGGAGTGAATCAAGTGTTTCTTGGACGGCCGTGTTGTATGCGAATGTTGCATAACGCCAAATCTTGTCCCTCATTTATACCTCAGGCCAACGTACAAACGTTCAGAGCCCAAGGGCTCTACTTCTGATTCAAACTATGTAGCTTGTGATGCATTCAGATCTTTCCAACGTTGCTGAAGGCAAGATGTTTCGTCTTACCGTCTCCAATGGCTAGGACTTCCCCGATTAAATAAAGAAGTCATACTATATGGCTTAAAAGCAAATTCCCTTGGCCTTAAACTTTTGACAGAGGCTGTACATAGGGAGCATGTCCGCTTTTGTTTTGTTAGTCCCTCTATAAGGCCCTTAGACAGTGAATTAGTCCCTCTATAAGGCCCTTAGACAAGGCCCTTAGACAGTGGCAGCAGTTCTGGTTATGTATCTGGCTTAGTTAGAAAACTTCAAGTCGCGCCTGAAATGCTTTGCCACGATTAGTAATTACGAATGAAGCGGCGCCGTGCCATAGGGCAATCTGCATCATTAATAATCGCGCCAATTTGGAAATTGTTACACACGGCACGCTTTCATGAAATCCATGCAAATTTCCGTCGAGTTAGAGCAGCAAGAAGAAAGTGAGCGCGTAGCGTCGCGAAGAGGATTCCAGAATATATGAGAATCGTCTCCTTATTTTCCGTGCGAGGAGAACTCGTAGCCTTGTGTGCATCAGCTCCCCATCCTCCTCATCACTCGGTGGCGACGATGAGTGAAACAGCAGAAGTAACCGATTTTTCCAGAAAGTTAGGCGGAAACTGACCATTGACAACGCGCGGCTTGGCGGGAGGAAAGAAGGATGCTTGCATTTGCGTGTATGTGCGCGCCTGCCTTGGCGCTTTGTAAGTCTGATGCGGCGTGCCCTATTAATTGCGATCGCGGCGCTCCGGCGAAAAGCCCGTCAGCCAGTGTTAGAGCCAGTGTTGCAGCGATTGTTGCATTTGTACTAGTCAACGCGCTGTTCAGCAAGCCCACTGATCTGCGAGGGTGCGGCATCGGGCAGCGACAATGGCCGGTGAACAGATTGTTTTTTATTCGTTTTGACTCTCTCGAGGATTGTTCCGTGTTGTAAGCCTCTGTGTTATTGAAAAACCTCTTTAGCTGCATGCTTTGCATTGTCTTTCTGTCAACCTGTTTTTGTGTATTTGAGGTGTTAGTGGGAAATTTTATCTACCTTCTATTTCTCTGTATGAAGTTTGCTTTGTTTGTTATTTCTAAACTCCGATCCTTACCCTGGCTTGAACCGGCGAAAGTTGGGCACCAAGCGTTCACCCCCTTCTTTCACTACGGGTAGCTGACTTCCGGCTGAGCTTGCCTGCAAGTCGAGGGAATCTCCTTTCAGACCGGAACAGCTGTCACCACGCACTCTAACGGTGTCTGGGAGTGTGCGCATCAATAGTGGAGCATCGTTAATAAATTATAATTAATAACGGGTTCAACCGGCCATAGTTTCGCGTAAGGTGTCAGATAGTCAGTAGCGACGATAATCCGCCATTGCTGGCTAACAGTTGAGACAAAATGTCGAAAAGGTCTATATCGATTTCTTTGAATGGTACTAGCGGTGCTGGAATAGGCTGCAGTGGCGTCAATGATGGCGTAATGCGTCGCTGGCCCTCACGGCAACCTCTAACATATCGATGAACGGTGGCAATCAGTTTGAGCCAGTAGTACACTTGGCACACTCTAGCCTGAGTGCGTGCAAAGGAAAAGTATCCAGTAATTAGATGGCAAGCCTCAAGGATTTCGTCGTGGAGATTAAAAACCGGAACGATTATTGCGCTGCACCAGTCATAAGGTAAACAGTGCGCCTGTTTGACATTTGATGTAAAAGGGCAAGTAATATAACCACCAAGCATACCGTTTAAGGAATTCCGTCGATATTTCATAGTGGTGACCTGATTTCTTCGAGTCCAGAGACGGCACTTGCTGGCAAATGCCCTCCCTCTTCATGCTATATCGAATATGCCAATGCGTAAATTGTATTACCACTCTAACTCGAATTCTTATCCCTGCTACAAAAAGACTGGAAGAAATTGTGAACAGATTCGCAATGTCATTTTCATCAGCACCTGATCGTCCCTATCCATTACCTCTTTGACTGTGTTCCTCCTCGCTGAAAAGTATTGCCAGAACATTTGCGGAAAGCTTTAGAGGATGATAGTCAGTGCTGTGTTGAAGAACATTTCTTCTAGAATCTACTAACACTTTTTTCAGCTTGTTCTTGGTGTTGGATATTTTGTCGCCCTTTTTATATTACGCTTTAACTAAAATATCTCTAGTTATCCTAGGATTGAGCTAATTGGATTTCTGTGAGCGAGTAGGGATGAATTGATCAATGCAATATTTTAGTGTGCCCTTGAAACGTTGCCACAATTCCTAGACACTTTAACGACGTGATGAATTTTCTAACTGACCTAACTTTGCTTATAAGACGTCTACGAAAGACTTGTCGTCTGCCTGGCTATAATCTTTGATACTTATTAAAACGTGTGATTTATTATCAATGTGTATGTTGGACAGGGCATTCAAGGAGATCATCTTGGGGTGAGCTAAACACGTCTCGACAGATGCAGTGTAGCCTGCCACTTTACTGGATAAGAAAACCAAATGCAATTATGATTGGCCTTGTTGTACTATTGTAAAATCCTTTCCTTTTGATTAAGGTTATACATAAACATAATTTACATCATTTTATTCACACTCCTTATTTCTGCATGCCTGTTGGCTAGGGTTACTAAATATTATTTGGCAAACTGTTGCCAGCAATTATTAGTTTGCAGTTCTCATTTACATGACTGTTAAGGAAGAAAAGCAATTTATCCAAAAATTCAAGAGGTGTCGAAAACGGCCTGCACACAACACCTACTAAATGCACAGAGTTCGGTTAAGACATCTTGCACCACACCATTTTAGACAGAATGCATTCAGGAGCAGCTGTAGATGCAGTACTTTTCATGACATGAGCCACACCCCAGTCTTTAGAATTCCTATCCCGTCTAAACACCTGGTAGCCTGAAGGGAAAATGTTATCGCTACTTATTCCCTCATGCAATCAGATCTCGGTTATAAACACAGTTAGGGATCTCGGGTATGAGCAAATGTACCAAATAAGTAGGTTTTCGCACTGCACTGCGGGCATTTAAGATAATTTTGGGCTATATTTTTGGCGCATTGGTATGAGGATCAGAATCTTCATTTAATTTGGTCGGAAATAGCGATCTGTGACTACATGTTTTATCGTTACCTGTGGATTAACATATTTTACCTTGGCACGGTCTTGCACAGACTCTTGTCGTTCGTAGCCCCGCAGGTAAATGGTGTTGCTAATCTTAAGTTTATCATGTAGCTGCTTTACCTTAGGCCGTTATCTTTGTCCGCTTTACTGCTTTATTTTTTTCGTGCAGCTGCTGTTTCCTTCGAAGAGTCAGGGCTTACACTCAGACCTCAAAGACGCTGAAAAAGTACATAATGACAGGTTTATGGCTTACAGCATCGTCTTGAGTATACGATGAATTCTATCTAGTATTGGGGGGGGGGGGGGGGGGCGAACACCCAAATTTCCATTAAATATTTTCTGACTTACAGCTTCCCTCTGATCTGAATCTGATTCGTCCTTTGCTTTCTTGACACCCAAAACCAAACAAATATTACTCCTGCTTCTGTACCGATATTCAGTCCACTTATCTGCCTGCTTGCGAACAAAGATCTCTAGATTTTGTGATTGTTTGTTCATTTCTTCAACACCGAATAAACCGAATAATTTGATTCAGTTCGGTTATTTCAGTTCGCAGTGTATCTATTTCAGCATTCGATGAGGCCTGGTGTTCTACAGTTAACTGCAACATTTCAGCAATCTTAGGCCCCGGGATTTGTTCAAAATCTTCAGAGAACAACAGAGACAATACCATTGACGAACAGTCACTCAAAACAGTAAAATATCTTATATGGCACAGCAGAACTAACAAAAAGGGGTTGTCACTCCTAAAATTTCCAACAGTAGTCAAATAACGAAGCTGTAACAGCAGAATGGGTGGCTTAGACATGTTTTTATTCGTCCTGGTGCCGTGCCCTCTGCGTATTCCCTCGTCGCGCAGTTCATTTTGTACATGAGCTACTGCTGACGTCAACTGTCGTCGACAGTAGACGCCTCTTGAAGAGGTCAGCACCAATATTGACATCAGGATGTGCCTTGAAGGAAAATGGCATTGAATCTGAAAACAGGTTGAAATGCTTGCGGAAAAAATCGCAAGCAGTACCTGTAACAGCAGAATTGGCGGCCTAGACATGTTGTGAATTGTTCAGGTGCCGCACCCTCTTCCAGTGCTTCTCTTCCAGTGCTTCGCTAGCTAATGCAAACTGCTCTTTTTTTCACTGAATGCTGAGCCTTGCCTTAGTCTTATGAATATTATTATTAGGACTGCAGTTCGGCTTTTTCTGCCTAAAACGCTGGCCATTATTTGCAGGTCGGCCCATGAATTATTTACCAAGGCAATGACATCAGCGATATTCTAAAGCACTGCTCTCTAATTGCTCCCATTTCATGTTTCTGAATACTTCCTCTACGCAAGCTGTAACACTGAGAACTTCGTGGCGTGTTTCTTTATTGAAAATACATTTCCTTTTTGGAATTCTGTTACTTTCTTTATACAGAAATATGATTGCTTTACAGTCACTGAGATATCTTCCAGTACTTTGATATCTTTCTCAACTACTACAACATGATTCCGCAATCCCTACACGACCTCTTGTTTATGACTGAATCAATTGCTTCCTGGCAGGGATATGTAGAGGTTAGTTATAATCCGAGCACTTTTCCATCCCCTGGGTAATGGTACCCATATGATCGATTGTAGAGTAACCTTTACTAAAACCTGTTTGGTCTTCTGGTTGTTACAAGTATAATGTTGCCCTGATTTTATTTGCGAGTGGCTTAAAATATCTCCTACGTAGCGAATAATAAACTGGTTCTTCCATAAATACTGAAGCCCTTAGCATGCTAATTCTTTAAAGGCGTTTAGGAGCTGGTAGTATAAACAACGTTCATGAAGATGTCGAAAATATTACCAATTAACTAGTATAAGAGTTTATGATGAACGAAAATTGCGCGTTTTCTTCACCGTGTGTAATCATTACCCGTTAGAATTTTTCTGCCGATTTAATATTCATTTCGACACCATTTCGAGAAAGTAGGAGCAGAATTCATCATCATGAGCCCGATTATGCTCATTGCAGGGCGACGGCTTCTCCCATATTCCTCCAACCAACCAGCTTCTGTGCTTGATGCATGCACTTAACCCCTGAGATCTTCTTAACCTCATTCGCCCATCTAAATATCTGCCGCCCCATAATGCGCTTTCCTGTTTTAGGAATTCAATTTGTCACCCTAAGTCACCATCGGCTTTCCTCTCTGAGCCCTACGTTCCCTACGCGTGTCCACTTCTTGTTCTTGATTTTCACTAGAATGTTATTAACTCGAGTTGTTTTTGTGACGTACTTTGAACGCTTCCTATGTCTTAACGCTGCACCTACCATTTTTCATTCCATAGCCTTCTGCGTTGTCCTCAGCTTAAGTAGAACAATTTAGTTAGCCTCCTCATTTCAGCCCCCTAGGTTAGTGCAGGTGAGATGCAACTGTTGCATACTTTCCTTTTGAGCGATGCCACTAAGCTGCTAGTCATAATCAGTTATTAGATGCTTAATTCGCTCCCAACCAACCTTATTCTCTTAGATACTTCTATTTAATGGCCCAGATCTGCGGTTATTGCCTGTCCTAAGTAGACACAGTCGTATACCACTTCCAGTGTTTCGCTACCTATTGCGAACTGCCGTTTCTTCCCTAGGCGGTTGAACATTAACTTCGTCTTATGCATATTAATTTTCAAGCTTACCTTTCTGCTATTCTTGTCTATGTCATCAATCATTCTTTGCAGTTTTTTCTCTAAGCTAATCAGTAAGGCAATGCCGTCGTCGAATCATAGATTACTGAAGTATTCTTTATAAACCCGTATCTGTAACGGTTCACATTTCACGTCTCTGAATACTTCCTCGAAGCAAGCTGTGAATAGTACTGGGGGGACCGTGCCTCCTCGCCTAACACCTTTCGTTACGGAAATGTCACTTTGCACATGCACAGCTATGGTTCCTGTGCAACCACTATAGACATCTTCCTGTACATTCACATACCCCTCGTCAACTTCCTGATTTAGCACTGTTTGACGACTTCCGAGGTTTCTACTTAGGCAAATGTTTTTTCGTAATCGATGAACGCTATGTATAAGGACTATGTTTTTTCGATCAGCTTATTCATGGTATGAATATGATCGATAGTTGAGTACCCTTTCCGAAAACCAGCTTGATCTTTTTCTTGATTGACGCCTAAGGTTGTCTTGATTCTTTTACGATTACCTTAGTAAACTTTTTATTATTAGCAGACAGTAAGTTGATTGGTCTGTAATTTTTCAATTCCTTAGCGTCTCCATTCTTGTGAAATAAGATCATGTTAGCTTTCTCCCGTGATTTTGGTACAATTGATGCCATCCACATTGCGTATACAAGATGGCCAGATTTACTAGCACGATATCCCCCCGTTCTTCAACAAATCTGTATTTACGTGATCCTCCCCGGCTGCTTTCCAGTTCTTCATAGATTCCAGACCTTTCTTAACCTCTTTCCTCATCACTGGCTGCCAGCGATCACCAATCTCATTATTGTCCTGACTTTTTGGGCTACTATAGAGATCAGTTAATAATTTCTTGGCTACTTGTACTCTCTTCCCCATATTCGCGATGATATCGCCTGCGTTCTTCCTCAGAGCATAGATTTGATTTTGCCTATGCCCAGTGTCCTCTTCATCGCTTTAAGGCTGCGCCCGTTCTTTAGAGCATGCTCAATTTTCCCCACGTTATACTTCCGTATGTCGGCCACTTTACTCTAGTTGATTAGCTTTGATATCTCTGCCCGTTCTATCCTGTCTGTATGTTCGAAGCTTTCATACGTTCCCGTTTCTTAATCAAATTTTTTGTCTAGTTAGACCGTTTACCGGCATTTCCGCTATTCTGCGCCTACTTCTACAGCGAACTGAGTATTATATCTTTGAAATTTTCGTTCATCGGTTCTAAGCAAGGGTCGTCATCCTTGTTTAAAGCTGTAAGTGTATTCTGTAGCGAAAACGAATTCTCCTTTCCTCCCTCTCACTGCTAATTAATTTATGGAATTCTTTCTAAATAATGTGTTTCGCTCCCTCTTCACATGTAGACTGCTTCGGGACCTTACCATCCTGTGGTCACTGTATTGCACCTTTCCGAATACTTTTACATCCTGCCAAATGCCGTGGTCAAACACATTATGAAATCGGATTCATTTTATGTCTCCCCGTTACGGCTCCTCCGTTTCCACTTCCCGGTCTTCTGTTTGCTAAAAAAGGTATTCAGTATTCTTTGGTAATTTCGATCTGCAAGCTCAACTAGAAACACCCTGATATTCCTAGGACCACTGCCATAGTCGCCCACTGCCTGGTTCACAACTTGCTTTTTCCCTACCTTGATAATAAAGTCACTCATTAGTAAATCACTGTCCCATTACCAATTGAACCGCTTCGTAGAAGCTTTCGACTGCCTGATAATCATGATTACATGTGGTTGCGAAGGCGTATACATCCTTCAATCTATACCGCTTATTAGGCTTACTTACTTTTCCTGTCACCCTCTTATAATTGCGATATAATTTCAATACATTACCTGCAATATCCTTCTTCACATAGAACCCTATTCCTAGTTTTGTCTCTGCCGAATACTTCGATAACACAATACATGTCTACCCTATAGTACAGTATAGGCCTCCATTTTGCCCCTTCCCTCACTAAGCCCTATGGCATCCCATTTCATACCCTCTAATTCCACTAACAGTACTACTAAACTGGCCTCTTTAGCTAATGTTCTAGCATTAAACGTTGCCAGCGTCAGTTTCTAATGGCTGCTTCTCCGGAGCCACAGATTCTTACTACCCTTTGCTACGTTGCAGGTCTGACCGACACCGTGGTAATTTTTTTCGCAGCTGTTAGGGTCTTAGGCCGGGGGTTTGTTGACCTATTCATAGACGTTTCCGGCGAGCTATTGCACCAGGGCGGCCAGGAGTGCGCTCGGTGAGGAAGTGCATTTTCCGGAGATGTTCACCAGTTCTGTCTGCAATTCCATCTCCACACGATTTTTTTTAAAATCGTGTGGAGATGGAAGAATTTTTTAAGAATTGCGCAGCACCGGGATTTTCGAACGACTTTCTTTTTGCGCGTGAGGCGGATGTTCTACATGAATGCCACCTAGCTTACGGGGCCGGAAAAAAGCGTTTTAAACTTTAAGCCAAGAGTTTGTGGAAGTGGGATAACGAAATGACTATTGCATCGGCTATCAGAAGACATCTTTGGGACTACAACAAACCAAGTGTGCTCATTTGGGCAGGTATTCTCTCAAACATCAGTCGAGCTTGTTGCCCTAACGCGATCCTGAAGTAATAAATTTCTCACTATGAAAGTGATCAGCTTGTGACATTCATTCTACGGCTTTAATGCAATGCACAATATGAGAAGACGCAATAAGTTAAAGGAGAACATAACCACACATCTATTTTGTACTCTCCTGAGCAGTGCAACTTCATGGAGTTTTATTAAAAATTACGACAACCCAATAAAGCATTTTAGTCCTTCATGCACATTTGCCATCCCATAATAAATTTTGAGCAAATATATTTGACGTGCATAAGGTGGTTCTTAAAACTTGTACGTTTTTCTACTTACTTCCAAGTCTGTAGTATTAGACTAAGTGGAAAACAAAGCTTTCACTTTTTTTTTTATTTAATATAATATTTTATAAAATAGTGTTTCTTCAGTGTCAGTAATTATATAATAAAGATTGAAAATTACGAAATCTGCAAGATGACTTAAAATCTGCTCTAACTCAATTGTTTCACCCAAGGATTAGAAAAATTCTATAGAAGCAAAAATTGCAGGATAGCGCGTAACTCTGCTTAAGGGCTGAAATGGCAAAAGCCACTTCACATGAATGTGCAACTGCGCGCTCCTACCTCATATTTCACTAAATTCAACGTCGCATCATCAACATAATCATCATTATTACTAACTCCTTCGTCGTTATAATCATGGTTACGTTAGACAACGCGAATTAGGACCTGTTTGTTTATTTCGAGAAGCGGTGCGCTTTGGTGCGGGGAGTGTATGCTGGCCTGGAACGGGCGCTTAGCTGACAATCGCATCTGTATGCTTCTGTCTGCCTCCCTGAATTCTGGCATTTATAATGGTGGAGAATTAGTGCGTTATAGCAGGCTTGCATTATGCAGTCCTGTGACTTGAGGCGTGAGCTGTGTCGGTTTCAATTCCATTGAAGTGTTTCAATGCAATAAATCAAAAAAACAAGATCGGCTTCTTATTAGCCCGAAGGTGTAGTGCATTGCGCACTCGGCGTAATTGGGATCAAAGGGATAGTGGTTCGATTCTCGAAGTAGACAGATTTTGAGTTCTTGCGGAAATTTTCCGCGATAATGCTATTGTCCTAAATTATTCCTCGCCGAGCTGTTTTCTTTATACCTTATGAGGATCCCCTATTGCAAAAACCAGTGCCACTGGGTCCCAGCGCCCCAGCGCCATACCTGATTATGGTCCCAGTATGACGCTGGAAACTGGGCGTACTGGGACACGGGATACTGGGAAGCTCCGCACTGGCGGCACTGTTCGCCCGGAGAAAAAAACGCATGGGATAAAAATTAATAAGTAATAAACAACAAAACAAGTTAGGTACATAAAAAACAAAGTAAAAAAAAGAAAAATCACAAAAGCATTTAGCACGTGTCGAATTTGGTCCGTAGGAACATATTCTATTACTAGCTCACCACGCTAACCACTCGGCCACGTCGAGAACTGGAATTCTTGAAACCATTTCTGCATTTTATGCCATGACCCGCTTTTATAAGGTTGGGACTTCATGGTTCGCAGTCTACAGGCTATTGCTGCCGCTCTAACAATTACAACTTCCTGATCATTGGAGCTTGCTGTATGCTCTCACGACTTGCAACTAATGTTCTGGGTGCCTATGCGCGCTATTTTGTGCACTGGAATCATATTAACATGTGGAGTTTGACGTCGCTGGCAAATTTACTAACGACGACTCTTCGGTGGTGCGCTGCTACCGTGGGCGTAATTTTCGCTGAACACAGAGCTTTAGTACAAACCTTCAAGAAAAATGTGCCACCAAGCTTCAATACCGGCAAGCGCAGCAGCTACGACACTATTTTGCGTATAACTAAACCTTATTTGTATCTAAACATTTCGGGAATCATTGCGATGATCGAGGGCTCGGCTGCTTTACGCAGAGTAAGAAGGAGCTCAAAAGCTTGAGAAACACGCAAAATATCATGCATTACAGGCGTTGTATGTTGTTTTTTCTCTCATGGGCCCATCGCTCGGTAAACTACTCTCTTCCTCGTTTTATTTTTTCTTTCTGCTGTTTATACTGGGCTGTGGTGCAAGCTACGCTCGCCTGCGATTGCGCCCGCATTGAACATTTTGGCAGTAATCATTGTGTCAGAGTGCCCTTACGATCAGCTGTGAAGTTTGATATGCATGGTAGCCCCCAATTATTGAATTCCAGTTTTAGGTGTGCGTTGATCGTCAGTGTGTCATGAGATATCAGAGGCGCGGCGGTCGTAGTCTCTCTCGAAACGCTCGTAACGACCTATCGAAACATGGAAACTCTAGAAAAAAGATATTGCCTTTGTTTTTTTACAAATGCGTAACGACTTCGCAGCAAAAAACGCTTGCTTGAGCCATATTTTTCATATGCGCCCCGATGTTTGATTGCGAGTACGCTGTTGCCCTGTTGGCCCATGAGGGACGCTACTCCGGCTGACGCCGCAGGCCGCACCGGCTATGCTGGGGCACTGGGACCAGTGCAGCCCCAGCGCACATACAGCGCTTCTCCCAGTGCATCGCGGATGCCAGCGACACACCCAGCATCAAAAAGCTAATCCCAGCGCTTTTCTCCCTTCGTACCAGCGCAACCAGTGTCTTCCCGTTACTGCTCCAGTGAATATCGCAGACCTCCAGCGTGCCCAGCAGATCCAGTGCAAACCAGCGAGAAAATGTTACTGGTTTCGCACTGGAAGACGCTGGTTTTTGCAATAGGGGACCACATGAGTCTCGTGCCGAAGGGAATTCTTACGAAAGCTTTAAAAACTACGTATTTGTTTTCCAAATACCTCTTGCTCTCCCATGATCTAGATTAGAGGCAAGCATGAGATGAGTCTGTTCCTGTACCTATCCTGTGACGTGGCTTCATTTCTCGAAAAAGGCAGTTGTGATGGCACGTTCTTTTGTTACTCTGGATGTTTGCAGCCTGTTCAAAGCACCACCGTAATGGCACGTCAGTACGTCAGTACGTGGTGATGAGAACAACGCCTAAATGACAAACTGAATGCTGCCGCTTTGTCTCCACGCACCCCGATGAACCAAACCTCAAAACTCCGTTGAAAATGTATGATTTATACGCAGTGCCCTGCTTACTCTTTGTGCATTCAATTGACAGCAGCGTCACAATACTTTCGCATGCGCAGTAGCGTTGCGGTGTTTGCGCCTAAAATGCTAAAATGGAAGCGTGGTCCTAATCGCGAACAATGGTCAAACGCGCAAAAGGTTTGCTACAGTGCATGTTTAATTTCAAAGCAAGTTTGAATTGGCACCGAGAAACTACATAGTTCGGGCCTTTCAGAATTGCACTTGGATGCTTGAAAATGGTGGCCTAATAACTTATTTGTGCAGCACTGAGCTTTTGCATTCATGTCCTGTATGAGGTTTGGAAGAGCGTGATTATCTTGTTAAGTCTCATTGGTTGGCCGGATTTACCGATTCATTTCCGGATGGGTGGTAATCGCTCGCACTCATAGGTTTAGTCGGCGAGAGCACGGATGAAGAAAGCGGTTCTCTTATAATAACCCGACAGCAAGCTGAGTCTGACCATAGATCAGTAATTGATCACTTGGAGTGTCGTGCGCTGATTTTGTCGCCAGTTTGCTATGGAATCTGTCTGCTTTCTGTATCCGCAATGAAGTTTAGTCAACAAAACGTCCACTACTACTGTCCGAGCGCTAATATGTGCTATTATAAATGGTCAGAGGTACGGAAGCCTGGAATCTCTAGTGAAAAATCCTGTATCGCGCCAAACGGGTTTGAACTGGTCTTGTATTATCCCGTATAATTTTCTTACCAGTTCGACCAGCCCTGTACGAAGCCTAAACAGGTTTATACCGGAGAAGCCATGAACGGTATGAATTTCAGTCGGGACGGTCCGGTCCAGTATGGAGTTAATACAGGACAGACCATTTCCAATATGTATCCCAGTCAGTACACCACAGTCCGGTGTGGATACGAAACAGGGTGGGCCAACCTGTATTAAGCTGATATACAGGACCAGATATGTCCGGTTTACCTGAAACCAGACAAACCCGTCATGATTGTAACTGATACGGGACAGAGTATTTCCGTTTCTCAACACAATTCGGGCAGATTATGAAGCTCAACCAAGGTTTACCACATGCCTGCGCCCTAAATAAGCATGAAACCATACATGTTATACGTTACAGCTGTTTTGTATATGTGTAGTATGCGTTGTTTCATAAATACATAGAAGATATGAAGCCGTGGACGTGTGCGCTAGCAAGTATATAAGCGCATCGCATTGATTTTGCGTATGCAACAGTCGCTGCAGCTTGTACGATATTGCGGTGCATCTTTATATCTGCAGCTAAAGATCATCCACCTTCAACGCGAAAGTGCAAGATAGGACGTAGCGTTTCGTTAGCGAGGATAAAAATACGATCGAGAATAGAGAGTTATAGCTGAGCGGGTTTTCGCGCCCGCTCAGCTTAGCGAGCTATCGGGAGCGCTACTGCTCATGCGGGAGCGCGCATGCAGAACGTCTCCTCGTTGCCGCGCCCGCGCGAGCCAAGCGGAATCAGGAGCGCCACGGCGAGAGGGACTCGTTAAGCCTTGTGGTCTCTTGTCAATCTCACTTTAAGGTTACAGCCCCATTGCTTCGAATAATGTAGTGAAACTACAAAATTTGACTTTATTTAGCAGCTCTACTACAAACAACGAAGTCTTGATTGACAACTTTTTTGCTATAACTTCACGTGCGACCGATAAAGTAGGCGAGCAACCGCTGGGCTAAAACTCTGTTTATGTTCTATGCTCCGCAGGGGTTCTGCACGAAAATTTGAGCGGAGCGGAATGCAGTTATGCTCAGCTATAACTCTCTAATGAAACACATCGCTAAGCACCGAAATATGCACAGGTTACCCGGACATCGGGAGTCGCTTCCTCGAGTGTTACGTATGCAAAACACTCGGTCGGAAGTAAATTAATTTGCGTCGCTGCTCCGCTGCGCAGCAGGTGAAGCTAAAACCAGCAGTATTACAAGCATTGGCGCACTTGTAAAGAAGACAAAGAACAAACAAACCTGCGGCATCGCCATCATCATCGCTTGTCTCCGGCGCCCATCTCCCTCGCGCTGAAGCTGTGCCCTGCAGCTGGTTATTCGATCCTGCTGTACCCGTATTACTGCCAGCGCTAGACGTTCGAACCAGCTAATAAATCCACATTTCACTTGGTGGAGGTCAATATGAGTTCCATGTACCCATCTCGGCCTTGAACATCGCAGCAGAACGTTGACTAGCCTACTTGACTAGCCTAATAACGGAGCCTTCTTCATTGCACCTACCTCCGCCAGTAACCTGCACAGGTGCCCTTCGTCAACGGGACCCCGCTACCTTCAGTGGAAGCAGCGATGACGACGTCGACGATTGGCTGTCCACTTACGAGCGGGTCAGCCTTCACAATAACTGGGACGACAATCGTAAGCTCAATAATGTCATCTTTTACTTGAGCGACGTCGCTAATCGGTGGTTTCGAAACCACGAATCGGACTCTACCACCTGGGCGAATTTCAAAACAAAATGTTATGATGTCTTTGGCCGCCCCGCCGTACGAAAACTCCGCTCGGAACAGCGTCTTCGGTCGAGACTGCAACTGCCTGGTGAAACGTTCACCAGTTACATTGAGGACATTGTTGATTTGTGTCGCCGCGTTGACTCGACCATGACCGAGGCCGTTAAGATACGTCATGTCCTCACAGGAATTGATGACAGCGCTTTCAACATGCTCGTCGCCAAAGGCCCCACTACGGTCAAGGAAATCTACGACCTCTGTCAAAGCTACGACGAACTCCGCAAGGGGCGTGTTTTGATTTGCCAGTCTCAAGCATGACTTGCTGGACTAGCCGCGGAAAGGGAGTCATCTAGCCTCTCTGAAGACATGAAGGCTTTTGTACGTCTGGAGGTGGCGCGACAACTGTCCCTGCAGCCATATGTTAAGGAGTCGTCACCAAGTGGCCTTGTTCTGGAACTTCGCCGTGCAATCCAACATGTATCTGAAGTCGTCCCTAATCCTGCTCCTCAATCAGCTCCGGTCGCACCCTCAATGCCGTTCCCCATGCCCACAATTTCATCGTCCGACGTTGTGCCACTGAGCTACGCTCCAGCATTCGCGCCGGCTCCTCCTCATGTATTGCGTCGCACGTATCCCGAAGTTACTTAAAGTCCACCTCGTGAGCCAGCATATGCCTATGCTTCGCCCCCTATGCGTTCGGTACCAACAGCGTTTGCTCCCCCTTGCGTCAGACACCATCTCCATGGCGCACTGCAGACAACAGGCCTATTTGCTACCACTGCGGCATCCCTGGGCACACTACGCGCTACTGCCGGCGCCGAATAAATATTGCCTTTGCTGCACGGCCTGCGCACCTTATTTGGCCCCCCAGTTCCCCGTCCCATCGGGTTCTCCAACAGCACCCCCTGACCCTCCGGACTTCCTGCCTCGTCGTTCGCCATCACCACGTCGCCGCTCCATTTCGCCAATGCGCCGACGACCCGCTACTCAGCCGGGAAATTAACCGCCGCAGTTCGCGAGGCACGAACTGCGTATTCGACAGAATTTCAAAGTCCTCGTCTTAATCCCGCGAATGTTACTGCTGTCATCGTTGAAGGGGTTCACACGCTGGCGCTCGTCGACAGCGGTGCCGCTGTACCAGTTATCAGCCAAAAACTCTGCCACTCCCTCCGAAAGGTGACTACGCCTCTCGAGGGACTATCGCTTCGTACCGCATCCGCTCACAGTATACAGCCGACAGCTGTCTGCACTGCTCGCGTCATCATTGCTTTAGCCTTGTACATCATCGAATTCGTCGTTCTCCCCACATGTTCTCATGACGTCATTCTCGGCTGGGATTTCCTGTCCCAGCATCATGCTATCATTGACTGCGCCAATCCTCAAGTAGAGCTCATTGAACCAAGTGATGCACCGTCTGATGCCCTGCTCCACGAGTCGTGTCCTCGTTTTGCGGCCAAACTCCTCGTAGCTCATGACACAACCATTCCACCCGTAAGCGCTATTCTGGTTCCCCTCACTGCTCCTTTTACCACCGCCACTACAGTCCTCTTTGTGCCCTCTAAGGTTGTCTACCGCCGCCGCCACTTGCTGCTGCTGTTTGCCGTCCTTGACATGAACAACGGCGCTTGCACACTTCTGGTAGCCAATCCTCTTGCATCTTCCGCTATGTTGATCGAAGGGGAGTGCCTCGGCCGCATCGAGCCCGTGGACCTTCTGATCGCCTTTGATGATGTGTCATTTCCCTGTATGCCAAGTTGACGCCTTGACTCCAACTAGTGTGGCTTCAGATCCGCTACAGCGGGACCTTTCTGACCATTCTGTGGACAGCGCTCTAGAACCGCGCCACCGCGAGCAACTTCTTGACCTTCTACACCAATTCCGCGCCTCCTTCGATATTCCGAAATCTTCCTTGGCCACGACGACGGTTTCCCACCTCATCGACACTGGCGCTCACCTACCTCTCCATCAGCGGCCGTATCGGATGTCCCCGACTGCGCTCCGTGTTATTGCACAACAAGCTGATGACATGCTGCAACGCGGAGTAATTAGAGAATCCTGTAGTCCATGGTCGTCTCTTGTGGTCCTAGTTAAGAAGAAGGATGGCTCCATACGATTTTGTGTTGATTATCGCCGCCTCAACAAAATTACTCGTCGTGATGTGTACCCCCTCCCACGTATCGACGATGCTCTAGACTGCTTGCAAGGCGCAGAATTCTTTTCCTCACTTGATTTGCGCTCTGGGTATTGGCAGGTACCCATGGCAGAGGAGCATCGTGCTAAGACCGCCTTTATTACTCCAGACGGACTATACGAATTTAATGTTATGCCATTCGGACTCTGTAACGCCGCAGCCACATTTGAGAGAATGATGGACACCGTACTGCGTGGCCTGAAATGGAACATCTGTTTACGCTACCTCGATGATATCGTCGTCTTTTCAACCGACTTCCCGACCCACCTGACTCGACTTCGCCAGGTCTTCACCTGCCTAACCCGCGCCGATCTTCAACTGAACCTCAAAAAGTGCCGCTTCGGTGCCCGCCAGCTCACAATACTCGGACATGTTGTGTGCAAAGATGTAGTTCTGCCTGATCCTGAGAAGCTGCGCGCCGTTGCTGACTTTCCGAAACCGACCACATTGAAATAACTGCGAAGCTTCGTGGGCCTCTGCTCGTACTTTCGTCGGTTTGTTCGGAATTTCGCAACGATCATAGCCCCCCTTACACAGCTCTTGAAAGGCGCCCCTAACCTCTCCTCTTGGTCGCCAGCCTGCGATGATGCATTTGCGACGCCGCGAAATGTTTTGACGTCACCACCAATCCTTCGCCATTACGACCCTACTGCACCTGCAGAACTTCACACCGATGCCACTGGTGTCGGCCTTGGTTCCGTCCTCGCCCAGCGCAAGCATGGCTTCTCCGAATACGTTGTCGCCTACGCAAGCCGTGCTCTTACCAAAGAAGAGTCCAACTAATCAGTTACCGAAAAGGAGTGCTTAGCAATCGTGTGGGCTATAACGAAGTTCCGCCCTTACTTATATGGCCGCTCCTTCGAGGTAGTTACAGATCATCACGCTCTCTGCTGGCTCGCGTCTCAAGGATTCGTCTGGCCGTCTCGGGCGCTGGGCTCTCAGGCTTCAGGAATACGACATCCATGTAGTGTACCGCTCTGGACGCAAGCACTCTGACGCCGACGCTCTTGCTCGGTCACCGGTACGTTCGCGTAACTCATCATCCCTTCCTCAAGCATCCTTGTCAGCACTTACCATTGAGTATATGCCTTTCGAGCGAAGACATCCTTGGGTTTCTAACCTGCTAAATATCCTAGGAACTACTTCTGCGGCTATGCATCCTCGGCCACACCGCCGACATTGCTCCCATTTTACCATTCGGGATGGCCTCCTCTACCGAAGGAACTACAACTCGGACGGCAGAAAATGGCTTCTTGTCACTCCGCGCCACCTCCACTCCGAGGTTTGTGCCCACCATCACACTGACCCGCAAAGCGCTCATGCCGGCGTCCTGAAAACCTATGATCGAATTCGTCAGAGGTATTACTCGCGGGGAACGTACAATTTTGTACGTCGTTACATTCGCTATTGTACCGCCTGTCAACAACGCAAGGTTTCTCGCCACCCCGCTGGCCCTCTCCAGCCTTTACCGTGTCCAGCTCGTCCGTTTGATCGCGTGGAAATTGACCTTTATGGTCCGCTACCATGCAGTACGGCCGGTAATCGATGGGTAATCGTCGCCGTCGACCACCTGACCCGCTACGCGGAGACTGCTGCACTTCCCGCGGCGACAGCCCGAGAAGTAGCCCATTTTCTTCTGCACCACTTCATTCTTCGACATGGCGCCCCTCGCGAGCTACTCAGTGATAGAGGTCGTGTCTTTCTTTCCGAAGTAGTCGAAGAGCTCCTCTCGTCTTGCAAATCAATACATCGGGCTGCAACCCCGTATCACCCGCAAACCAACGGCCTCACGGAGCGTTTCAACCGTACGCTTGAGGATATGCTCGCAGTGTATGTTACATCTGAATCTCGGAGCTCCAACTGGGACCAGGTACTGCCACTCGTAACGTTCGCGTACACCACAGCCACCCAAGCGACAACTGGTTTTTCGCCCTTCTTTCTCTTATACGGCCGTAAACCATCTTGTACTCTTGACACATTTTTGCCATACAATCCAGATGCCTCTGAGCACAGTGCTTTGTCCGATATTGTACAGAAGGCCGAGGAATGCCGTCAGCTAGCTCGCACGTTTACCTACAACACTCCAGGCTATCTCTGTATATAGCATATCAATGTATAGCTCTGTGTATAGCAAAGGTTACATGTGTTCGACGGCGATGACAAAACACATCAGTACTAGTAAATTGCGAACTTCTGCGGTTCTTCTGCAAGAAAGCGATGCATTGTAAAGATACGGGACACGGATGACCCTTGATGATGGCCAGGAAAAAGATTCAGCATGGTTAAAGGCCGATCGCTGAATTACGACCAAAAATCTTGCACCCTACAAAAATACACAAAGTACGAAAGAGTGGTGTCGATTACATAAATAGAGATGTAATCACCATAACTGTATTCCGCCGTAGTGCAGTGGTTAGAGTGTCTGCTTGCTAGCCGCAAAGGCCGAAGTCCGAATGCCGACGCATGAATTTTTTCTTTTTTTTTCCAAAGTAGTCATGTTATTTTATAGCTCTGCATGGCTTTTCCAGCTTGGCGTCCAGTTCTTTTTTCTGAAGCAAGGGCCGCGGACCATACAGCAATTTCCGGAAATGAGAGCTCCGCAAGGTTTCATTTCGGTTCAGCCTGTATAAATTAACCAGATACCGGACGAACCCGTCTATGCTGGAACTGATACTGGGCAGGGTATTTCTGCTTCTGAACAGGAGCCGGGCCGATCGATGAAGCTTAACCAGAATGACCATAACAGACAGGCCAGCGCACTAAAAAAACGTGATACCAAACATATACAACTATTCTGTATATAAAGACCACGTTTCGTTTCACAAACGCCTCGAAATTACGAAGCCGTCGAAGTATGCGTTAGCAAGCATATAGGCGCATCGCGTCGCTTTTGTGCGTGCAACAGTCGCTGCAACTCGTACGATCTTGCGGTGCGTCTTCATACTTTTGACTGAAGATCGGCGCCTTCACCGCAAAGTGGAAGGACGAACGTACCGTTTCGCTAGCGATGACGAAAATGTGCTTGAGAAAAAGTAAAAAAACATCGCTGACAATCGAAAGATGCACAGATAGCCGCACACTAGGCGGCGCTTTCACAAATGTTTACATATAGAATCCAATGAGTCGGAAGTGTATTCATCGACGCCGCTGCTCCGCTGGTAGCACGTGAAGCTAAAAGCAAAGTATTACACGGCACTGCTTATGAAATGCCACGGCACACACCGTTCATGCTGTTTCAGGCGCAGCATGCTGACCGCATTATGCTATCAGCCACCCATTTTACTGGGAAGCCTACCGGTTACGCAAGGTGGTGCCGCTGACTGGTCTCTTGACTTCGACAACCGTTCATCAGATTACCTGTACGCACCGCAGCTGTTTTTGGAGGCCTCCTACCTTCTGACCTGGCAACACGCAATGTTATCAGCCGACCAGGACACCTACATAAGGCCTGCGGACTTCACCTCCCACTTGGGCTACGGCACTGCTTATGAAATGCCACAACACTCACCGTTCATGCTGTTGCTGACCGCATTCTGCTTTAGCCGCCCGTTTCACTGGGAAGCCTAGCGGTTACGCAAGCTGGTGCCGCTGACTGGTCTCTTGACTTCTACAACTGTTCATCAGATTACCGCTACGCACCGCAGCCGTTTTTGGAGGCCTCCTACCTTCTGACCTGGCAACACGCAATGTTATCAGCCGACCAGGACACCTACATAAGGCCTGCGGACTTCACCTCCCACTTGGGCTACGGCACTGCTTATGAAATGCCACAACACTCACCGTTCATGCTGTTGCTGACCGCATTCTGCTATTAGCCGCCCGTTTCACTGGGAAGCCTAGCGGTTACGCAAGCTGGTGCCGCTGATTGGTCTCTTGACTTCGACAACCGTTCATCAGATTACCTGTACGCACCGCAGCTGTTTTTGGAGGCCTCCTACCTTCTGACCTGGCAACACGCAATGTTATCAGCCGACCAGGACACCTAAATAAGGCCCGCGGACTTCACCTCCCACTTGGGCTACGGCACTGCTTATGAAATGCCACAACACTCACCGTTCATGCTGTTGCTGACCGCATTCTGCTATTAGCCGCCCGTTTCACTGGGAAGCCTAGCGGTTACGCAAGCTGGTGCCGCTGACTGGTCTCTTGACTTCTACAACTGTTCATCAGATTACCGCTACGCACTGCAGCCGTTTTTGGAGGCCTCCTACCTTCTGACCTGGCAACACGCAATGTTATCAGCCGACCAGGACACCTACATAAGGCCTGCGGACTTCACCTCCCACTTGGGCTACGGCACTGCTTATGAAATGCCCCAACACTCACCGTTCGTGCTGTTGCTGACCGCATTCAGCTATTAGCCGCCCGTTTCACTGGGAAGCCTAGCGGTTACGCAAGCTGGTGCCGCTGACTGGTCTCTTGACTTCGACAACCGTTCATCAGATTACTTGTACGCACCGCAGCCGTTTTTGGAGGCCTCCTACCTTCTGACCTGGCAACACGCAATGTTATCAGCCGACCAGGACACCTACATAAGGCTTGAGGATTTCACCTCCCCCTTGGGCCACGGCACTGCTTATGAAATGCCACGACACTCGCCGGTCAAGCTGTTTCAGGTTAGTTATTACGAATATCCCTGCTACAGAGATGACGATGTCTCCTGTTTTAGCCGTGTCGTACCCGCCTCCCCCCCCCCCCCCCCAAATCCTGAACAGTTTTCGCTCAGTTGCTGTGTACATATAGCGCGTGCTGGTTCTGGGTCGGGATATTGAAAAGAACCTCGCTGTCATGACGAAGGCTCAGGAAGAAACACTTGAGCTAGTTTATCGTATTGTTCAAAAATTTGAAACAAGCCACAAGAGCGTTCTTGAAAGTGTTAAGTTCCTCATCATTCACACTGACTTGCACAAGAAAATGCAGTCTGTAACCAACGTGTGCACGATCTGGAGCTTAAGAACCAGTCAAGTTCAGACCTTCATAATGATATTAAGTCTTTAGCTAAACGTGTGGAAGAACTGGAAACCTAAAAATCAGACAATGCGCACATCTGAAGCATCTACGAGCTGCGCTCATGATGTGTCTAACATCCAAGTTAAAATTGACTATCTGGAAAACCGTTCCCGCCGGTTCAACGTTCTCTTTTATGGCATTCCTGATGATGATAGGTCGGAAACTCCGAGCGTCTTGTTAATGAATTTTGTTCTCAAAAACATGGTATTACAGTGTCTTCATTATTCCAAGCGCACCGCATAGGCCGCTTTTCAGATGACAAAACCCGGCCTATTATTGCTATAATATTGTTCAACGAAAAAGAAGTTGAATCTGTTATGAGCTGGGGCTATAACCTCAAGAATACGGACTTCAGTATTTCACGGGATTATTCGCAAATTGTTCGGAACAAACGCCGCGAACTGTTGAAGTAGGCAAAATCAGTAAAATCTGAAGGTGACAGTGTGCGTTTGGTTTTTGATAAAGTGTATATGAATAGTGTGTCTTGTTTCTGGGATATCGAAGCCAATCGTGCTGTGCGCGTGTCCCAAGAGTGACACAGACCTTCTACTTTACAAATATTTTCAGTTAAACCACCCTCAAGGTCACAAGCACGCCGCCGAACTCTTTTAGGTACTAATTGCTTTTACACCAACGTAAGAAGTCCTCTTTTAAAAATGTGGCTCTTTCTTCTGTCATCGATTAGTGCTGTTCTTCGATAATCGCGCTTAACGAGTCTTGGCTAAATGACATGATTCCTGACAATGTCGTTCTCGTCTTCGATTTCGAATTTAACATATTTCGTTGTGACCGAGTGGGCCGTAGGGGTGGTGGTGTACTTCTAGCCATAAAAAGATCACCGCAGTGCTTATTGAAGTCGCCACGTGCCTGGAGTCAGTGTGGGTTCGTCTGAAATGTGTCCCTTCTGATATCATTTTTGGTGTAATCTACCGGCCCCCTGATATGCACACTTTATCCTCAAGTGAATCTGGTCGAATCTTAAGCGAACTTGCAGCTCGGTTTTCGAATTAAAGCTTCCTGTTTCCAGGTGATGTCAACTTTCTGGCAAATAACTGGTCCTCTTTATTTGCTCCAACTAATGATCCTGAAGCTCAGGCTTTCCCCCAGTCTCGCCTTGACTTCTCATTGCAGCAACTTATTTCTGAACCAACGCATTGTTCCACCACTTCTGCAAATGTTCTAGATCTTGTCCTCACAAATAATCCTTACCTTTGTTCTAATATCGCGCTCTTAGAAGGCCTTTCGGATCATTTATTAAATACTGGTAAGCTTAATTTCACACCACATATACAAACAACTCGCAAGAAGCAAATCAGGTGGTACAATCGTGCTAACTTCGGTGAAATAAACAATGAGTTGTCAGTTTTTGCTGATCACTCTCTTGTGCATTTTGCAACACGTTCGGTTGAGGAAAATTGGAACCTTTTCAGACAAACTTGTCGCGCTTATCGGCCGATTCATACCTGTTATCACTATACATCACACTAACACCGCGCCTTGGTTTAATAGCCACTTACATCGTATGAACTATAACAAGGAGTGTCTTACAGACAGGCCGACAAAAATAGGCTCTCCCCTTCCTGGCAACGCTACAAAGTATGCGATAAGGAATATCAGACTGCGCTTAAATTTGCTCGTCGCCATTTCTTCACCCATGATTTAACATCAATGTCAAAGAACAACCCTCGTAAGTTCTGGCAGACAATTAATCCTTCGGGTCACCCTGATAATACTGTAACCAATACCAAGGGAGGCATGGTTCCCGCGGCTGAATGCGCACAAGCTCTCAATGACGCATTCACGACAGTGTTTACCCGAGAATAGGTTTACTTAGCCTCTCCTACTACAAATAATTCTAATTCCTTCATGTCCGAAATAATTATCAGTGAAAGTAAAATTCTATCTTTACTAAATAAACTTAAAATGACATCGGCGTCTGAACACCTTGGTTTCAGTAACAAAATATTCAAGAATTCATCTGAAGGTATTCATCGCATCTTGTCCCCTATATTTTCGCAGTCCCTTTCATTTGGTTTGGTTCTACATGTCTGGCGCCTTGCCAAGGTTGTGCCCATTTTCAAGTCCGATGATCGTTCTTTAGCACTAAATTATCGATCAATTTCATTAACTAGCACGAATTGTAAACTCATTAAACACGTGATTAACTCGCAGGTATTGAACTTTTTAGAACAACACAACACCATCTTTAAATATCAACACGGCTTTCGCAAAGGATACTCGTATTAAACGCAATTTGCTGGTTTCGTCCATGATCTTCATTCATCTGTTGATGTTGGTATTCATGTTGACTCAATATTTCTTGATTTTTCTAAAGCATTCGATAGGGTACCTCACAACCGGTTATTAGCGAAAGTAAAACTTCTCAATATTCACCCCTTTGTTATTGCATGGGTTAAAGATTTTCTCTGTTCCAAGTTTCAGTTTACTACTGTCAGTAACCATAATTCGTCCCTCAGCCAAGTAGCCAAGTTCATTCCGGCGTTCCACAAGGAAGCGTGCTTGGCCCCCTGCTTTTCTTGATATTTAGTAATGATTTACCGAGCTCAGTCTCTCCTGAAATCAGACTTTTCGCTGACGATTGTGCGATTTATTGCAAAATTTATACTATCGAGGATCACCTAGCCCTTCATTCAGACCCCGACACAGTAACAGCATGGTGCTCTACTTGGCTAATGGAACCTAACCTTTCTGAAACAAAATTTATGTGTTTTACTAGCCGAATGTCCAGACTTCAAACAGCGTATTCTTGAAATAACACTCCAGTAGAGTTGGTAACCAGTATAAATATCTCGGTCTTCACCTTCCTTCAGATCTAACATCGAACCACCATATCAGCCTTATTCTTGCATCCGCTAATCAGTCTCTAGGTCTCTTATAACTTAAAGCATGCTCCCTCCCAGCTCCGATTACGAGGTTACACCACCTTTATTCGACCTAAAATTGAATTTGCTTCGGCTGTCTGGGACCCTCACTAACCATACTTAATAAGTAACATCGAATCATTGCAGAATCGCGCAGTTCGTTTTTTCTCTGATTATTCACGTCATACCAACATCACAGCCCTGAACAAACGCGCCGATCTTCAGTATCTATGTCTCCGTCGTACACTAGCAAGTTTATCGCTTTTTCAATAAACTGTATCATGATCCAACGCTTCATAAATAGTTTTTTCTTCGCCTTCTTCCATTTTTGACCGCCGCGACCATCCATTTAAAGTTAAGTGCTTGTCATGTCGTACATCTAACTATGCACAAGCTCGGGCAACATAGCATAGTTCGATTTTGGCAGAACTACGACCCGAATATGTCACGCGGGCTATTGCAAACGATAAATCACTGATGGATTTGACCATAGCCCCCTTCATACCACGTACGACAACTGTCTGGAGCACTGTGCCTTAACATGTTGCTACTGTCACTGATGCGGATAAATTTTATAATCTATTGGCTGTCACTACCTCTGCCTAAACTAGTGCATCAGGTTTCTGTCTTTATTTCTGCTAATAATAATTCTCGTTTTATTTTCATGCCGTTGTTTGTGAGACATTGTATAACTTATATCAACGTTACTGTCCGCCGCCCTGTTCATGTTTTTTTTGTTTTTTTTTTCCCTTTTAAGCTTCAATGTTTACTGTTGTGTTTTGTAGTTTTTGAAATATTCATATGGTTTTATCTGTTTTCTTGTGTCTTGTAATTACGGTTTATTTGTTTACTTTTGATTATATGCCTGCATCCCCCCCCCCCCCATGTAATACACTCGAACTGAGGGCCTTTAGGGGTATGTTGAATAAATAAATAAATAAATTAGTGCACCGGATATCTCTGTACGTAGAAAAATTTACAAGCGTTCCTAGAAGATGAAAACCTCGTCACTACTAGTAAATTATGATATCTTGAGGTGTGCCTGCAATAAACCGACGCATTACAAAGATACAGGACATTTTTGAACCCTCGTGATAGCCTGGAAAAAGATTCAGCGTGTTTAAAGGAGGATCGGTGAATTACGGCCACAAATTCTACAGTCTAGAAAAATATACAAAGTACGAAAGAGCAAAATTAGCTACATATACTGAACCATAACTCGCCGTGGAGTAGTGTTTTTTTTTTTAGTGGCCGTCTCCAGACCACAAAGACCGAAGTTCGATTCCTAACTTGGCAATACAAGTGTGTTCTTGTCTAGCGTCCTGCCATCTGCAATCCCACACTTCAATGCGCCAACGAACGCCACGAGACAGGAGCGACGGTATACCCTCCAAGCACACATGCCGAGGAAAGTGTAACAGATAGAGCGCCTTTCATTTCTTGTGAACGAATCTTGTGTTTATTTACATTGCTGGCAGCGGGACAATGTAAAGCCTACAAGCCCCCAGAAAAGAAACGCTTCTTCGTCTTCTGCCACAACATCCCAATCCTTCATCGTCGTCAGTAGCGTGACATTTCCCCAGTACTCAGCCGAAGCCATCTGGGCGTGTTCGTCAGTCGTGCGAGGCTGACACGGCTTCAAGCGGGCAACATGTCATAGTTCAATTTTGGCAGAACTACGACCCGAATATGTCAGGCGGGCTATTGCAAACGTTAAATCACTGATGCGTTTGACCATAGCCTTCTTTAAACTCCGTGCCTGTCAACGCGCCGCTCGAACAATAGAGCAGCGCCGTCGAGTAAAGTTGCGCGGTCCCCTCGCTGAGGGCGCCGCTGACGTAGATGTCGAGGCGCACGGGTCGCACGGGTGCGAATGTCGGCGCGGGGCGGGAGCGTTGTTATGCGCTAGCGGGATAACTGTTCCTAAGCATGAGTCGTGCATATTCAGCATATTTACTTGTAAGGCCGGCATCCACTAAGCATAACAAGTGATCATGAATTGTTAGGCAATAACATCAACAATATATGACATTTTATGTCAGGCAATTTCAAGAAATTGCGCATGGCTCGAAAAACTGCATCACTGCTCCGCTAGCACCAATGGTAATAGAAAAATTACAACGCTAGTCTACGCTACAATAAAACAAAATTTAAGAAGAAAGGCACCAGCATTTATTTACACATTTCACAACAGCAATTGCGCTTCAAGAGCACCATGTAGAAGTGGTGTGATGAATAGTTGCCACAAGTAGGAAAAAAAGTTCACGGTGACTGCTGTCACTGATAGCACTTCAGAAGCCAGCTTGATTTACAGATGATTGGAACTATAGCATCGCAGTATGGCATTGAGATCTGTAAGAAGAACAATTTTGGTATCAGCTGTTACTTTCAATGATTCAGCGCGTCGTACAAACATGTTTTTTTTTTTAACTAGAAAAACAAGAAAAGACAAATATACGCATTGCATCTTTCTGTTTTGATCACTCCAAAATAATAGTCACAATAGGCAAAGCTCGTGTTCTTTTTTTTTCACAGACTTTCGCAGTTAGCGAAACAAAAAATACTGCTCTGGAGCACATGTAACATACCACACAGACGAGCTAACCAGGGAGGAAGTTCGCATCGCAGTCCAGAAAGTACACGTGCACATTTAATATTATTATTGCCTTACTACAGCGTAATAAACACACTTCTGGTGCTGTCATTATTTCTCACAGGCCTTAATATGCGGTTGAGTGCGAGAAGAGAAACTAATATAGGCTTTGCAATATTTGGTTTAACTCACTTTAAATTAGTCATCTTCACAATAGGTATATCTTGTGTTTCTATTTTATCACAAATTTTCGTAATTAGCGTATACTGGAAACAAAAAGCTTCACAGGAGCACACTAACACACTACGCAGACGAGCTAGGCAGGGAAGCAATTAACATTGCAGTCCAGGAAGCACAGGTGGGCATCTAACATTACTATTGCAGTATTGACGCTTATTAAACACATTGGTGCTGTCACTATTTTTTACAAGCCTCAAAGCAGCTGAATACTACGCAGCAATTGCCAGAAGGACAAAGCAAAGCTCGCACTTACAAGTTGGTGCAACGCTGTATTCCTGCAGCACCCGAAGGCAGAGAAAAGTAGAAGCACGACCTTGCACACAGCAGAACAGTCCACGAAACAGCGAGACAGCGGCAGCGCGTGGCTATCCGGACCGCTTTGCAACACGGCGCACCCGGCACACTCACGGCGCACCCGGCACTGGCCTGGCGAAGGTAACCCCACGTCGCTGTCGCCATCTCTCGGCAGCCAGCGGCGTAACTTGTCAACGGAGGAGGAGCGGCGGCGACGGCCGCGGAGCGCGGAGTTGACAGGCACAGAGTGTATAAAGGTTATGGTTTGACAACCACATATAGGCCGTCATAGTGGGCCAAGTGTTTTTGATGTAGGCAGGGCGCCGAAATGGACGCCACAGCCAGACTAAATCGCCTGTAGAGTATGTGACACGCCGCTGACTGGCATCGTATCGTACTTCGGAACGTGCTTGTGAAACACAAGATCATAATCGGGCGATTCTCAAGCTTCTTCGGCTAGGCAGAGGATCTCAGCTGGACAGGGATCTTCACGGCCTGAGAAGGGCAGGATAGTATCCAAGGAGTAGCTTGGCGGTCTGGCATAGAGCAGGAACAATGGACTGTACCCAGTCGTCTCATGCGAGGCGGTATTAAACGCATACGTGATGGAAGCTGGTGTGGTGTCCCAGGAGTTATGCCCTGCTTCCACATACATGGCTAACATGTTTATAAGGATTCTATTGACGCGATCAGTCAAGCCATTTGTCTGCAAGTGGTATGGCATCGAGTATTGGGAAGTTACGGCGCATAAACGCATGAGCTCTTCAACAATATCAGCAGTGAATTGTCGGCCTCGATCAGTGATGACAATTGGTAGCAGCCCGTGTCGTAAAGTGACTGAGTGCAGCAAGAAAAGCGACACCTGATGCGCCGTAGCAGATGGAAGAGCGGCTGTTTTACAGTAACGTGTGGGATAGCCTACGCAGATTACAATGCAGCGATTTTCATCCATGGACTTCGGAAACGTACCTACGAGGTCAATGCCTACTTGATAAAATGGAGCTGTCGGGGTCTTCACATGGTGCAGCAAGCCAGATGGTGTTGCAGTGGGACGTTTGTGACGTTGACATTGATTGCAACTGGCAACGTATTGTTCAATCGCCGAGCGCATTCTGGGACAGTAAAATCTTTCTTGAGCATGGTGGAGAGTTCGAACCAATCCCAAATGCCCAGAAGTTGGATCATCATGCCTGACACGCAATATATCCATGCAAAGCGTCTTGGGAACTACGAGTAGGTAGCGCTGGCCGACAGGCGAATAACTCTTTTTCCATAGGAGGCCATCATGCACACAAAAACGTCTTGTAGCTGCGCTGGCGTGGGTGGCTGCAAAGAGATGCTGCAGGCTGGTATCACTTTGCTGTTCCGTTTTGAAAACATTCGTATCGGGGGACGCTAGCTCGAGGGTCGATATATAATTGTCGAAATCGTCGCTGTCAGATCGGGTCGCGGCCATTGATATCCTAGAAAGTAATCTGCGTCTGCATGACGCCTCCCACTTTTGTACACCACGGCAAAGTCATATTCCTGTAACCGGAGGGCCCAGCGTGCTAGGCGACCACACGGAATGTCGAAGTGCCCCAGCCAACAGAGTGAATGATGGTCAGTTACGATAGTAAACGACTGTCCGTAGAAATATGAGTGAAAACTCTGCACAGTGAAAACTACACAGGCATTCCTGTTCGGTGACTGTGTAGTTTCGCTCCGGCTTGCTCTGGGTACGGCTTGCGTACGCGATAACATGCTCTCGTTCATCGTGCCTTTGGACAACGACTGCCCCGAGACTAATTCCACTAGCGTCCGTGTGAACTTCTGTCAAAGCAGCAGGATCGAAGTGACGTAGGATGGGTTTCAATATTAAAAGAAACTTCAGTTGACGGAATGAGTCGTCGCAGTCTGGTGTCCAGCAAAAAGTGGAGTTTTTGTTGATAAGGCACGCCTCTGGGTAAGCAACGTCAGCCAAGCGATGTATAAAGCGTTTAAAATACGAACATAGCCATAGAAAACTGCGACGCGTTTTCACTGTCTTTGGGCGTTTAAAAGACTCAACGGCGGCAGTTTTCTAGAAATCTGGCATTACACCATCACTACTGACAAGGTGTTCCAGTACCAGCACTTGGCGCTCTCCACAGCGGCCCGTATTCGAGTTTAGAACTAGGGCGGCGTTGTGCAGACAATTCAAGACGCGTACTAGATGGTCATTTAGTTCTTGGAAGGACTTCCCAAATATGACGACATCGTCCAGATAGCAAAGACAAAGGTCCCATTTTAAGCCGCGTAAAACTGTGTCCATAAATTGTTCAAATATGGTAGGTGCACTGCAAAGCCCGAATGACATAACATTAAACTCATAAAGGCCATTTGGTATTACAAAGACGGTTTTTTTTATACGCAGGGTCCACTGAAATTTGCCAGTTCTGAGATCAAGACAAGAAAAATAGGACGCACCAGAGAGGAAGTCGAGGGCATCGTCTATGCGAGGGAGAGGATAGACGTCCTTTTTCGTCACAAAATTTAGAAGCCGGTAATCAGCGCAGAATCGTCATGAACCGTCTTTCTTGAGTACAAGAATAACAGTGGCAGCCCAAGGGCTAGATCACTCCTGTATCACCTTCTTTCGTAGCATGTCTTCCACTTGCTTATGAATGACTTCGCACTCAGGCGGCGACGCGCGATATGGCTTTTGACGGATGGGACGAGCCGAACCAGTGTCGATGGTATGATGGGTGCAGGGCGAGTGGTTGGTTCATCTATTTGAGGAACTTCAAACATAGGTGAAAAGGGTAGATTAATATCCATAAGAGTAGGGCGTTGAGGTGAGCTGATATCGGCGCTGATCATGTGGAAGATCGTAGGTTCCTCAGCAGCAAGAGGTGCTGTGGCACTGGCAGCATCTGTGACCAAAGAAACGACGCGGGGCGCATTTGGCATTTGGCGAAAGGCTACACTGTAATCGCTTGTTGTGGTGAAGCCGGCTGTCGATGCCCTCTGGACAGAGACTTTAGCAGATTCTTGCAGGGAAAGTGGCTTGAGCCGCAGAAGTTCTTCCCGCACGATTTGCCGGATAGTCGACGGAAGATCTAGTTGGGCATGGTCATCAAGGTTGGCCACGGTAGACACGTTGGCCAGCCGCAATACGACGTGTTTTGAGAGCTTGAAAAGCGCGAATGTGTTTAATGACATCGGAGACGGTGTCAAGGATGTCTTTGGCGATTAAAATTTTACAGGTCAGCCGCGATGCCCTTCAAAATGTGGCCGGCTCTGTCATCCTCGGGCATGCTGGAATTGGCATATTTGCGCAATCTGAGGATCTCTTCTGTATAAGCGATACAAGTTTCATCGGGAAATTGAGCTCTTTGAGCAATGGTCTGCTCAGCACGCTTCTTTTGCTCGGAACAGAGTCACAAAAACGCTGTTTTATCTCGGTGGCAAACCGTTCCCAAATTGTCAAGTTGTCCTCGTTATTCTCAAACCAGGTCATCGCCGTTTGATTTAGAAATAAAGCGAGATTTGTTAGCATGGTGACAAGGTCCCACCGGTTGTGCCGACTAACTCGTTGATAATTAAGTAGCCACCTCTAAACGTCTTCACCTTCTTCTCCTGCAAACAGTTGCGGTTCCCGTTAAGGCTGGTAGGAACTAGGACTGGAGGGAGCACGCCTGTCACCAGCCCGGTGAGTCGGTGTGGTCCATGATGGTTGAGAGTGGTGGCAGTATAGCAAGGTGGCGACTACGTCGAAATTCCAGTTAGTCTTGCTGCGCCGTAGGTAGGGATCGAACGGAGCACCTTCCAAGAAGTTGTTACGGTGAAATAAGAAAGGGGGTGTTTATTTACAGTGCAGTGAAAGAGGGAAAAGGTTGTTGTTGTTGTTGTTGTCCAAATAACTTATGGCACATACCCACAGAGGGGGATCGGCCAAGAATGGGGTAGCAAAGAATTTTTTTTTTAATATACTTGCATAAAAAGAAATATATATATATATATATTAATAATAATTTGAGGGGTAGAGGAAACGAAACAAAATGGGAAATAAGTGAAATATAATATGAAAAGTGGTAACACTCACGGGAGATTGACACTATATTTGTAGGACAAGTGATGTTTTAATATTTAGCAAGGAAAACGATTTGAGTGCAGTAAAAAATTTTGCATGGCGGTAAAAACAGACCTGTGACTGTGCCCAAGGATGGTGGCGCCAAATGATAACAATGTCGGGCTGCTTAAACTAAGGCCAAGCTGTTGCAATGGCCTTTCCATCAACTGTTTTCTCAGCGTAGTAAAGCGGCGGCAAAACAATAAAAAGTGATCTAATGTTTCTTGTTCACCGCAAAATGCGCAGACGGGAGACATTGCCAAACCAGACCTGTGAAGATAGAAATTTAAAGGTGGGATGCGGCATCGCAGCCTTGTTAGTGAAATCTCAAGTTGCCGTGAATGACATAATTTTCTATTCCAAGAATAATTTAGATGCAGGTAGTCCTCAGATCTTAAAAGATGTCCGTTTTTCATATTTAATAGAACGTTTCTTCGAAACCTCGCTGCGGTGATGTACGTGGTCGCCGGAAGGATAGATAATACGGGGCCATTAAGGGACTCTTTTGCTAAATTGTCAGCATATTCATTTAAATCCACATTGCTGTGGCCTGGTACCCATACCATATGTACAATTTTCAAATGTTTTGGGATCAGGGAGACAAAGGTTTTTACTATTGCAGAATCCACCGACGAAGAGAGAGATGAACACAATGATAGAGAGTCGGAAATTACTGCCACTTTAGAAAAAGAGGAGTCTAATTTACGTAGAGCGAGTACCACCGCCAGAAACTCCGCCTCAAAAATTGGGGTGAAGTCCGGAAGCCGGACAGAAAAAGACCAGTCTAAATGTGGACAATATATACCCACTCCCGCCTTTTCATTACTTTGAGATGCGTCAGTAGCTACAACTAAACTAGCAGAAAGACTTCTTAAATGATCTTCTAATAATCCGTTTAGAATAACGGATGATAAGTTTTTAGCATTATTCGGGAATATGTCGTCAAAGACAATTTTAATAGATGAACCGATGGTTTGTATGGGTAGAATACTAGGAAGGGAAACATTTAAGGGGTCCAGCAAATTTTTGACCATAACAACCTGCGGGGTGTGAAATTTAGACCAATGGACACCGAAAAAGGAGGTCGGTTGACAGCAAAAAATAGACATAGATCGGTGAAACTCTGATTCATATATCCTTAAGTACGTCTGAACGGTTAGAATTTGTAATCTATATATCAAGGGTGGAATCCGGGCTTCAAGGTAGAGCACATTGTTGGCAACAAATTTTGGAAGTCCCATACACAAACGAAGCGCTTCTCGCTCCAAAAGAACAAGCGGTCGAATTTTATAAGCTGCTGATCCAGAAAACAAGACTGAACCGAACTCTAAAATTGGACGCACATACATAACATAAATCATTAAAAGGACATCTCTCCGCATTCCAGACCTGGGACGACTAATTCGGCGCAACATGCCCACGGCCCGAGCCCCTTTCGTAGCAATATGGTTAATGTGGGGCTGCCATGAAAGATTATCATCATAAGTGACCCCTAAATACTTTAATGATTTAACCTGTGGTATTATTTGTTGCTGATACATTACAGACAGACTTACAGAATCTTTTATATTAAATACGAGGACTGCGCTTTTGTTGACATTTAATGTGAGATGCAAGCCACACAACCAATTCTCAATAGAGTTTAGGTACGTTTGCAAGTGGAGATAAAGGGATTGAATATCCGATGCAGTTGCAAAAAACGCAATATCATCAGCATATACGTAAGTGCGAACGTCATGATTAACAGGTATTGAGCTGAGTAGTATATTGAAAAGGACTGGTGAAAGGACTGCTCCTTGCGGCGCTCCCCTGGCTTGCTTATATCTGCCAGAATGGACGCCATTTAATTCACAGTAAAACTCTCGGTTTTGGAGGAATTCGGATATCCAGGCTACTACATAATGTGGAAACTGAAGAGATTTTAATTTTTGCAATAGAATGCTATGCTCAACGCTATCATAGGCCTTGGCTATATCTAGCGTTATCAAGGCAGCGTGCATTTTTTGGCGCCGCGCTAGAAGAACTCGACTCTCGAGATCAGCATGCGCATTCCAGATGGAACACTTTTGACGGAAACCTATTTGGTAAGGACTGAGGATATTTTCTTTATTCATGAATTCCGAAACACGTATAAGTATGACTCTTTCAATTAATTTTACAATGTTTGATGTTAATGCAATTGGTCTTATATTATCAATAGACAAGGCACCGCCTTTATTCTTAAGTAAGGGAATTATTTTGGCAAGTTTCCATTCTGGGTGTATCCAAGCATGTTTAATGGAATAATTTACTAGCTCTAATAACGTCTGAGGTGACTCGTCAAAAAGAATTTTTAACATTTTTGAAGTTACTTTATCAGGACCGGGAGCAGCGGCTGGTAATCTCATAACTATTGGAGTAAGCTCAGAAACGGAAATTTGAGGATCATAATTAACAGGTTCCATTGGCATTACAGATATCGAGCCCGAAGGTAGTGCAGACGAGAAACGTTTCTCCAGTCCTTTGGCAATTTTTTCAATTGTGTCTATTGCTTCATGGGGAGTCAAAATAAAGGAATGTAGATTTTGTGCTTGCGGAATCTTTCTCCGCGAGCGTAAAAAACCAAAAAGTGCAGTTCGATTGCCTGATTTAGAGAGGAAATCAAAATGCTTTGCATCATACTCGTCCTTCGCTTTTGCAACTGTACGTTTAAATGTAGCTGCAATGAACTTGTAATCCTGCCAGTTTTTCGGGCACTGGTTGTGGAGAAGCTTTTTCCATGCCGCCTTTCTACGTCTGTAATCTCGGGAACAATCAGCATTCCACCAAACAGCTGAAGTATTCACCTTTGAGCTCCGTACCAAGATCTCAGACTTCTTACGGCAATCCTCAATCACCGAGCATAAGCGTTTTGATTTTTGTTCTTTATCCGTGTTAGTCAATGATTCAAGATTAGAGCGTAACGTTGACTGAAAGTTATTATAGTTGATAAATGACCTCAACTGAGAAGTCGCTGGAGTTACAGGGTGATTAACCTCAAACGCAATCGGTATGTGGTCACTAGAGGTGCCACAATCAAGTGTTGACCAATTATTAACGAAGAGACTGGGAGAGGTAAAAGTTAAATCTAACACAGATTGACTGTGTTTTCTTATAAAAGTGGCCGAACCCGAATTTCTACAGGAAAAGTTATTATTTGTTACCCAATCCCAAAGACGCTTGCCACAACTATCTGTCTTGTAGCCCCATGACACATGATGCGAATTAAAATCACCAGCCAGAAGAACTGAGTTTCGACAATTAACTAATAGCAGATCTAGAGGTTTTGTATCTTGTACACCGCTAGGGAAATAAGCATTCACTAATGAAAACGGACAGTGCCCTGGAATTTCAAAGTCTAGGGCCAATAACTCACAATCTATAGAAGATAACTGGAAAGAAATCCTAGCCCTGTGACAGAATTTTGTACAGACAAATATAATTAAACCTCCTCCTTTTGATTGGCGATCTTGTATGAATGAATTATAATTTTGTAAATAGAAATGCTTTTCAGCTGTTAGCCAAGTTTCTTGCAAAATAATTATATGTGGATTATATTGAGAAGAAATGTAAACTAAATCTGTTGAAGCTGTTAGAATTGAACGACAGTTCCACTGGATAACTCTTAGTGCCCCTATGATTGTGGAATCTTGGCAGCCGCAACTGCCTGCCCCAAAATATTATCCTTTGGCTTTAATGTATGCTGATGTTTCTTTGATTTTGGTTGGGACCGCGGAGAAGAATGATTGGACATGGGAGACCCACACCGTTTTAAAATTCTTACATCTGATTCTACCATCTCTGCGTCATTAATGTTTTCATCGTCATCTGGAGGAGCAGCCCTGTTAGGCGAAGCAACAGCAGTGCTTTCAATCGGTTGAGAGCTTTAAGAGGGCATATTTGCTATGAAAGGGGCTGTTCCTGATTGCAGGGCTTGCGTTAGCTGAACTGCCAGAACGTTAGAGAAACACTCTGTGACAGTAGAAACTATTCGGTCGACCATTTTAGTCATTGATGAATCCACTGCAGTCATTATCGCCTTTGAGATTGATGCATCCAGAGGCACACCTGATCGGGCTGATACACCTGCATAACCGTGTAATCGTTCCTTAACCTCTGTTAAAGCGTCACGACGCGAACAGCGTTTTCTATCTATTACCTCTAGAATTTGCAGCTCCTGTTTTCGAGATGGACACTCCAAGGAGTTTGCAGCGTGGGCTCCACCGCAAAGGCAGCATTTATCGTTTTGTTGTGAACAAGATGACGAATGATGACCATCGCCACATTTGGAACACCGCACGGAGGACTTACAACCGCGAGCACTGTGACCATATCGCCAGCAATTAGTGCACTGCAGTGGCTTAGATTTAAGAGGATCCACACGGAAGATCAATGGCCATGCTTTTATCTCTGACGGGCATGAAGTTCCCGCAAATGTGGCAATCACCGACTCTGTTGGTACCCGCGTATTATTAACCTCCCGGCTGCAACGATACACCGCTACCACACCAGCCGCCGAAAGAAGGTCGAGGGTCTCAGCTGGAGTTAAAGAAGAGTCTACTCCTCGGACTAATCCCTTTGTGCATGCAAGATGAGTAGGGATAAAGCTGCTCACCTGAAGCGATCCAAATGAATTGCATTTAAGCAGATCCTTCACGCAATTGAGATCTGGAGATCGGCACAGTATCCCGCCGCGCCCAAACTGCCTCACTTCTGTGATTGAGTCATACAGGGTAGAGGCTGCCTGGAGAGCAGCTCGAACAGTCCCAGGGTTATTCATTTTAATAAATCCGCCATCCTTGGGCACTAGCGCCGCAGGAATGTTTGGAACGCCAGATCGTTGGAACGCTTCCAGAGGTAGATCTTGAGGAGTAATGAAAGCCGACCAGGGGGAGCGCCCCTGGCCGGGAGACTGCGTAGACATCACTTTACAGTTACAATCTCTCTGCGAGCGTTATCAACTCGGTGAAAAGCGCAAATGCGCAGGGGAAAACAGAAAAAGAGGACTAGCCGCCCAATACTTAGCCGAATCACGCCTTCTGCTCGTAGCGGTGCCCTAATGTGCTAACAAGCTCGATGTGGTTGCCGACGACGTTGTGCAGTGTCCACTCTGTGAGCCTCGTCCTCACAGGGAAAAGGTGAAGCCTACTAGCCCTAGAAAACCAACGCTTCTTCCTCTTTTGCTGCCACACCATCGCAATCCTTCATCGTCGTCAGTAACGTGACAATATAATTTAAATACTATTGCAGTGAGTTTAGTTCATTTGCAACGAAAGCGCGCCAAGGAAAAAAAATTCACTGCGTGGCACGAGGCCCGGCCTTGCTAGCAAAACCGTCAATCGATCCACAATAAATTTAGTTGTGGGGGACTAGATATAAAGTCAAACAGGATATTCACACCGTAAGAAGAACGCGACCGTTGCGACCGTGGGAAGAATGAAAGAAAATGCACAGGCCTGCTACTGGCTCTGTAGCTGAGCCGCCTCCGCTGCCTCGTGCGCAGAGAAGAGAAAATAGACAAGACAGAGAAAGAAGTGGGAGAGAAAGACTTATGTCGCAGCAGTCGTCGTCCTTCAGCATGGTGGCGGGTGTAATGACGGCCTACAAAATAGAAAATTTCGTTGGCAGGCTGACTCTGCCCCCTCCCCCCCTGAAAGCGGCGGTGACCTACCAGTCCTAGCCCCGTAGAGCCAGGAGCAGCCACCTTTCACAACAACTTATGTGGGAGACAATCCCGTTCCTCTCGCTCGTAACGCCTCCCACGGCTCTGACAACCTCGCGAAATACTTGCACAGCCCTCGTCTTTGAGAACCAGGCATCAGTGCAGTGTGTCGAGCACATATTCGTCTGGTTCTCCGACCACAAAATTCTTTTAAGATAATCAAGAAGTGTTAGGGGAGTGTCTCTTGAAGAACGGATATGTGTGAAAAATAAAATTGTAGTCTGTAATTCAGCATACATGCCTTGCTCGAATTCTTTGCATCAATCTATTGAAAAGCTGGAACAGCTGATGGGCAGCTGCCTCAAATTTCGCATCATGAAGGTAATCGTCGGCAATTTGTTTTCCACATCCAAAGTTCTAAGTTTACCCACATATTTAGGGATATACTAATCACATTTACACTGTCCCTCTGTTTTTGTTTGCAGTTGATCTCTTTTCTGGTGTTCTACTGGCCAAGACTTCCTCCCTCGCAGGTAATACGGGTGCAAAATGTTCTTGTGCTTTCAAAAATACTCCTTTCTAACACTATTCCCTCACGAGCCAGTGGATATTCGGTTTATATTGTCTACGACGGCTTTTTTCCCCAAAACGCAAAATATTTATTAACCTCCATCATAAATGGATTGCCCGAAGATCTTTAAAGTCTGCCGATAAATGTAACAATACCAAGTGACGCCTCCCAATGTTGGGAAAATGCAGGCATGGAAATATACTGTCCGCTTCGAGACTACATTTTTTCTTTTCCGCGTCAAAATTTTAGCCCAGTTCTCCATGTGGAATTTCTGGCCGTGATGCTTGCTCTGCGCAAATTAAACCAACCATTCTCAGCAATGGCTGTCATTACGGACTCTTATTTATTGGTGCTAGCCGCTTGCTTCGATTATATATTGTCCCATTTTAAACATATTTCTTAACATTGCTCCCTTCAAATCTTAGAGTTGTACATAAGGTATAGGTGCCAGGTCATTACAATGTGACACTCAATGAGGGTGCTAATAGTTTCTCAATGGTCCATGGTAGCTATACTCCCGGAAACAGCGTGTATACCGACAGCGCTGTTTTCTAGGCGCATTTAATTAGGCACGAAAACTTGGTCTCTTAAAACAGCTACAAGGTCAGTTGTTGGACGAGTTGGTGACGATCTTCCATATCTACAGCGCGATAAACGAGACAAGAGACAAAACATGCTTGGTGTTTGTGGTTATATGGTTTCTCTCTTGACTCGTTTGTCGCGCTGTATATAAGCAACATTAAAACATCAATGACTACCTGCATGTCAGACGTTAGCAGAACAAAAAATCTTGTCAATCACAGCAGATTGAGGTCTGACTAACAAGGCCACAATGTCGTACGCCGCCCCTAAATTTGTATAAGTCTGGTTTTGCGCTTACTCCCGCGTTCGCATTATGCAGAGAGCAGGCGTTGACGAAGTTGTATGAAAGATAGAAAAATTTAGGATCATCTGTGCTTCTCAGATGTAACATTCCGAAACTTCTAGCCTTTACATTCCTTAATGGGGCTCCACACGGCCGCTACAGGCCGGAAAGGAAGGTTGATATGAGCCTCCAAAATATATGAGGGTTCTGCTATATGCAGCAAGGAAAAATGAAAACACTGGGAGACAGCGTGTTCTGGTCATTAAACACAATGCTTATACTTTCTCCCGGATCGGCTTTGAGTATTCGCTCGGGCCTATATGTGCATTATGTTTTTCCGACAAAAAATGATTATGTGCTCTAGATTCTCCACAGCACGACAACTCAACTACCTAACCTTCATGTCAGTTTTGAAGGTTTCGTGGCATTACTCCCCTCTTAAAAAACATTGCCTCGATGTTCAAAAACAAAGCAACTTAAACATAAACAATACAAAGTTTAAACACCACAGATTCGTTAACGCACGTAATATAGCTTCAGTCGTACGACATGTACGATTTCTGGGCGTGCGCGTAGCCATCGTGATGCTGATCTTCCGTCGGGAATGACTTCATAGTCCAGTGGTTCGACGCAGCGAATTATTTTGTACGGCCCAAAGTATTGACGCAACAACTTTTCACTTAGTCCGTGACGGCGAATTGGTGTCCATACCCACACTTAGTTTCCTGGATTGTATTCTGCGTGGCGACGTCCTAAGTTGTATTATCGGCTGTCGGTGCGCTGTTGGTCTTTAATACGCAGCTGTGCGAGTCGTCGGGCTTCCTCTGCACGCTGCAGGTAGGTGGCGACGTTCAACTTATCCTCGTCGGTTACGTGTGGCAGCATTGCGTCAAGCGTCGTCGTGGGCTCCCTGCCGTACACAAGGCTTAAAGGGGTCGACCTGGTTGTCTCCTGGACGGCGGTATTATAAGCGAAGATGACCTAGGATAGAATGACGTCCCATGTCTTGTGCTCGTTGTCGACGTACATTGCAATCATATCCGCAATAGTTTTGTTGAGACGCTCCGTAGGTCCATTTGTCAGGGGATGCTACGCAGTAGTTCGTCGATGACTTGTATGACTGTATTCTAGGATAGCTTGCGTCAGCTCTGCCGTAAATGCCGTTTCCCTGTCCGTGATGAGGTCTTCTGGCGCGCCGTGTCGCAAGAGAATTTGTGCGACAAAAACTTCGCGACTTCTGCCGCAGTACCATTGGGCAATGCATGTGCTTTGGCGTACCGGGTAAGATAGTCGGTGACCACGATGATCCACTTGTTATCCGCAGATGAAGATGGAAAGGGCCGAGAAGGTTCATCCCAATTTGCTGAAAGGGCGGGGTTAGGGGCGGTATCGGGTTCAGTAGCCAGCTGGCCTGATCGGCGGCGTCTTGCGTCGCTGGCGCTCACAACATGTCTTCACGTAGTGGGCAACTTCGGCAGGCAGTCGCGGCCAGTAGCACTTCTGGATTCGACGCAACGTGCGTGCAAATCCGAGATGACCTGCTGTAGGTTCATCATGCAATGTCTGCAGAATTTCCTGCCGGATAGATAGATAGATGGATTTATTGATAGGAAAAGGCAGAGAGGTTGGCCCGAATAATTCAAATCTGGCCTGCTACTCTGCACTGGGGAAGGGGAAGGAGAGAAGAAAGAAGGTCATGATGGGTGACGATGTGGGAGAAGGCATATGAAATATATATACAGACACAGCAGCTTGCTTTACAAACGTGAATCAAGTCCACTGGCGCTCAAGTAACGGCAAAGAGCGCGCACTGCCTGGATGCCCTTCCCCTTGTCCTGCCAAGCGCCCAGCAGCAGTTCCTCCGACAGAGGCCTCTTGTCTAAATGCTTCAAGGAAGCAGCTAGCACATTTCTTTCGTTCGCATACTCTGGGCACACCAATAATACATGGTCCACAGTCTCTGGGATGCCACAAGTTAAACATTCCGGTGAGTCCATCTGTCCAATTAAATGTAAGTACTTGCGCGTGAAAGCCACGTTTAAACGAAGTCGATGTATCAAGCATGCCTGATGACGCGGAATATCACGCGGAACAGTAAATTTAAATGTTCGATCAAGCTTTCTTAGACGCATGTGTCGGGCGTCTGGTTGAGCCCAGTAAGTCGCTGTAGCAATATTCATACAACTCTTTAGAAGACACGTCGTATCCGCTCTTGAAAAAGGCACAGCTGTTTGGAAGCCATTGATGAGAGCGCTTTTCGCTTCAACATCGGCCTGCTCATTCCCATGGAGGCCGCAGTGGGCAGGAATCCATTGAAACATTATCATGTGGCCTTGCAGCTGGGCAGATGTGATGAGCTCCGTAATGTTTAGTGTCAGGGACTGATAGGCAGTGTGGCGTAAGAAGTTTTCCAAAATTTGTAATGCAGTCTTCGAGTCCGTGAATATACACCATTTTTGAGGTGGTTCCCCACATATATAGCGAATAGATTCCCGAATGGCTACAAGTTCGGCAGAGGTTGATGTAGAGTTATGTCCCAAAAGGAAATGCAGAGTCGTTTTCTGAGCTGGTATGACCACAGCTGCAGCGGATGCCTGTGCTGACACAGATCCATCGGTGTATACGTGAATATAACTGGGATATTCTGACCAGATGTGTGCCAGAGTAAGTTGTTTGAGTCCACTAATTGGTACCATAGATTTTTTTAGTATTCCGGGAACACGAAGGTGCACCAAAGGTTTATCCATCGTCCATGGTGGTTGGGTGGGACGATATGGGAGGGCATATCCTGTCGGTACTTGCGACTGATGGCAGCGGAGTGCAGTTGTAAAACTGCAGTCCGGCCTCTCATCCAGAATCTTGCTGAGTGGGTGAAAACGGTGTCTTGTAAGTGCTCGTAAATATACACGAAGTGGTTCGTGTGACAAGTATATGGACATTGGGCGAGCGTGTGCCTCTTCAATTGTGCCTTTGTTAGAGGTGCATCTGGGCAGTCCAAGACATATTTTCAATGCCTGCGCTTGCACGCTCTCTAAAGTCCGCAAGCAGGAAATGCTCATACTAGAAAGTACTGGGAGACTGTACCGGATGTAGCCAACAAACAGAGCCTCGTAAAGCCGTATTAAGGAGCGCTCAGTTGGACCCCATTTGATGCCAGCTATGTAACGAAGTACATGGCAAAAATTAATTAGCCTCTTCTTCACCATAGCAATATGTTTCGACCAAGATAGTCGGTGGTCAATAATTACTCCCAGGAATCTGTGCCTGGAGACGTATGGTATTACGACTCCATGAAGGGTAATCGGGTAGCGGCTGACACATTTTCCCGTAAACGCTATCACTGCACACTTTTCTGCCGCTAAAAATAAACCTTGACGCCGTAAGTACATCGATGTTGATGACACAGCTCGTTGCAGTCTCGCACGTAGTTGTGGGCGCGTCGAACCAGAGGCCCAGATGCAGATGTCGTCAGCATATGCACTGATGTGGATGTTAGTTGGCAGTTCACTCACCAGGCCAATTAGCGCAACGTTAAATAAAGTTGGGCTGAGAACTCCTCCCTGTGGAACTCCACGACCGACCTGAAAGTGGGTAGTATCTCCTTCAGGCGTAGTCATGTAAACAGAGCGGCCGCTGAGATAGCTTACAATCCACAAGTACAGTCGGCCACCAACTCCCACGTCGTCAAGTCCATCAAGAATAGCTTCATGGAGGACGTTGTCGTAAGCTCCCTTTATATCTAAAAATGCAGCAGCTACTAGTCGACGGTGACGCTTTTCGTGTTCTACTGTCGCCACAAGGTCGATGACGCTGTCAATGGAAGAGCGTCCGCGGCGAAATCCAGTCATCATATTCGGATAAAGATCATTACTCTCTAGATACCACTCAAGTCTTGCCAGCACCATGCGCTCCATAACTTTTCCAACACAGCTTGCTAGGGCAACTGGCCGGTATGAGGTAAGTTCGAGAGGAGGCTTTCCAGGCTTCAAAAGAGCAACCAGGCGGCTAATTTTCCAGTGTTCAGGAACAGTACTAGAAGCCCATATATCATTGAAGTAATTAAGTAGTGCAGTTCTACCATCCTTGCCTAGGTTCGATAAGGTTGAATATGTAATCCCGTCAGGACCAGGTGCAGATGAATGCCGACAAGAAGCAAGAGCGGCGTCTAATTCAGCTATTGTAAAGGGCACGTCGTATTGATCATTCGGCGAAGGTGGTGCAAAAACCTCTGAAATTGGTAACTGTGCCTGGTTTGTGCCCACAACCATTTTACAAAAATCTTCAGCTACGTCAACTTCATTGCGGCGTTGGTAAATTCCTGCCGGAGAATTTTAAGCACTACAAGAAGTTGCGCGGCACTGTTGGGTGCGAAGGTCTTCCTCACGAGGAGGCCATTGCTTGACGGGAATGATGATAAACGTCGCCTGAACACATCAGGAGGGGAAGCGGTCTTACCTTCTAAGTAATCGACTAGCGCTGTTAGCTCAGGATCTGATCGGTGCTCTGCGCAGCTGCTGGCGCTTACAGGCCCCAAAAGACGTCGTTGTCATCGTCCTTCGGGGGAGTGTCGACGGGAGCATCTGATAAGCAGTCTGAGTCGGAATGCTTCCGCCCCGACTTATAGACTACAGTCAAGTCAAATTCTTAAAGTCGTAGGCTCCATCTGGCAAGGTGGCCGGAAGGATAATTCAAATTAGCCAGCCAGCAGAGTCCGTGATCGTCGCTTACCACCTTGAACGGTCGGCCGTATAGGTATGGACGAAACTTAAAATTGGCCTAGATGATCGCGAGGCACTCCTTCTCGGTCGTCGAGTAATTGACCTCGGCTTTTGTGAGGGCTCTGCTAGCATAGGCGAATATTTTCTCCTGTCCAGAACTCGTCTGGACGAGAACAGTTCCTAGGCACACACTGCTCGCGTCGGTGTGAATTTTGGTCTCGGCGTTTCCATCAAAGTGGCCAAGTATGGGGGGGCACTGCAGGCGGCGCTCGAGTTTGTCAAAGCCTTCTCCTTCCGGTGTTTCCGTCTTCTCCCGGTCTCTCTCATCCATTTCTATTTGCCAGTACCCACTTTTTAGGTCTAGCGACGACAACTATCGCGCATCTCGCAGTCGATCGAGTGCTTCGCCTATGCGGGGAAGTGGGTAAACGTCCTTTTTAGTGACGTGATTAGGTTTTCTGTAATCTACACAGAACCGCAGTGTTGTCCTTCTTTCTGACGAGAACAACCGGCGAAGCTCACGGGCTTGTAGACGGCTGATTGACATCGTCGGAAAGCATTTCGGTGACCTGTCTCTGAATCGCTGCTCGTTCCGTTGGAGAAACGCGGTATGGGCGTTGGCACACGGGGCGCGTGGTCTCATCTGTTATTATACAGTGCTTGGCGACCGGAGTTCGGCCCACTTTGGAAGACGTTGCGAAGCAGTCTGCAAAATCTGCCAAGACAGCCGAAAGCAGACCCTTCTGAGCCGGTGATAACTCGGTGTTTATTTCGACAGGTGGCAGAACGTGGCGAGGTCCAGTGTCGTCTTGAAGGGCTTCTTCCACGGTGCACAAATGTGGACACTCCGCGACGTCTTGGAGGAAGGAGACCACCGTGCCTTTGACGAGGTGCTGAAATTCGTTCGAAAAGTTGGTGAGCAGAACTGTAGTGCAGCCATTCCGTAGGTGGACGAGACCTCAGGCAACAATGAGACCCCTCTCAAGCAGCAGCGGGATATGACCCTCCGCCATGCCCTCAAAGTCATGAAATAGGTCATTCTGCACGCGCATTACGACACTGCACCATGGAGGCTCCATGGCATCATCCTCCACAATTCGAAGAGCGTGGCTACAGGGATCGCAGGTGTCTAAGCGTGCCACTGCCCGTTTGGTCGAGAATGTGACTCGTGCCTCGTGTAGGTCGATCACAGCACCGTTTGCCTGCAGAAAGTCGAGCCCCAGAATCAAATCTCTCGAACATTCGCGCAAGACAACGAATTCCCCGACGTAGACGAAACCGCCGATGCCGATTCGGGCTGTGCACCTTCCGACCGGGCTAATGAGGTGACCTCCAGCCGTGCGAATGCTAGGGCCCTACCGTGGCATCACAACTTTGCTCAATTCCTGGGCGAGGGCATGGCTCAATAACTGAATAGTCTGCACCGGTGTCAAGTAAAGCGATCGTGTCAGTTCCGTCAAGTGTCACGCACAAATCAGAAGTGTCGCTACCCTGCCCCTGTGAGAAATCGGCGTATCGGTGTATCGGCGGCGGAGGATCTTCAATTCTTCCGACAGCAGCGGCCCTGCCTCCGGAGACCGCTGGAATTAGTTTTCCCGGTGTGGACTAGGAGAACGCCGCTCAGTATTGCCGGCGTCTCTGCGAGGGCTTGGGGAACGGTACCGGAGCGGAGATGACGATCCTGAGTCATAGCGCCTGTATCTCCCAGGCCTCTGACGTGCCGACAGATGAGCTTCAATTTCGAGCGGCCGTTCACCGTTCCGTGGACAGGGCGCATCGGGTTCGAAGCCGCGATGTCTCACTCGGCGATACAGGCATGCACGGGAAAGGTGACCGGCCTCCTCGCAGTGGTAGCAGATTGGCCTTCGGTCCCGCGTACGCCACACGTCCGACTTGCGAGGGCGTGGAACAGGCACCACAGCTTGAGCCGATGCGTCATACGGATTGATGTGGCTAACCACCGGGTTCGGATCAATAGGACCGCAGGCAGCTGCTTAACTTGCAACGAACGCGTACGTTCATTTGTCGTCGACCCGTGGAGGCATGGTAGCGACAGGATCGTAGGCAGCTCCCTGACGAACAACGGATGTGTGCGTGAGCGTTTCATCGACGCGCTGCAGTACGTTGGTGACCGGGAATTCACGAGCAGCCTGGCGTACTTCATCTCTGATGACTTCGGTCAGTGATGTCACTGGAGCACTCTGAGGCAGACGGAAACGCTCGAGTTCCTCTCGAAAAACCGGCCGAATGAGGTCACGTAAGGCGTCCACACCGCCTCTTTGGCATGACAAAAAAACATCTGGTGCCAGGCTGCTGACACCTCGGTTGTATTGCCGGGCCCTTCGTTGGAGTGTCGTTTCCATGGTCGTTGCCTCCGCGAGGAATTTAGCAATGATACGCGGTGGACTGCAAACGAGGCCCGCAAACAGCCCCTGCTTAACTCCACGCATGAGATGGCGAAGCTTCTTCTCCTCTTTCATATTGGGGTCTGCGCGCTGGAAAAGACGGGTCATGTCTTCACAGAAGATGCGCACACTTTTATTTGGCTGCTTGTTTCTGGACTGAAGTGCAGCTTCAGCTTTCTCGCAGCGGTCGGCGTATGGGAAGGTGGTCAGAAGTTCACGGCAAAATGCTTCCCATGTGGTAAGGGCGCCCTCGTGGGTTTCGAACCACGTACGCGCAGACTCTTTTAGGGCGAAGTAAACATTATTGAGCTTTCGCTCGTCACTCCAGCCGTTGTACCGAGCCACTCGCTCGAAGGTCGCCAGTCAATCCTCAGCGTCTTCGAAGACGTCGCCGTGAAAAGATGGTGGTGTTCGCGGCGGGTGGCAAAGGATCGGATCTGAGAGCCTGGGATTAGTGGCCATGTCGAGGTGGCTCGAGAGTTGCGGCTGCATGATCCACGTAGGGGTGGAAAGGGGCCCAACTTCAGGCGACTGTCCGCGGAGGCGACGACTGAATCGCTGGTGAACCGGAGTCAGGTCCGTCGTGAAGCGTGTACACGTGGGAAAGCGCACCCAGCACCTCCACTGCACTGTAACGGGCATTGCGCCAAACGTCCAGGCAACGCCCTGACCCTAGAATACTGCCGAAGTCCGAGAGTGGTCCGAGCAGCGGTCTGAGCGCGGTTCCAGGCAACCAACTTCGTCGTCTATGCCAACCAGCAACAACTTCATCGTCTACGCCAACTAGCCACTGATTGTCTCCGCTTCGTCGTCGACTATAGCTTGTATCAATATTTAATTTCCTTTTAGGTCACATCTGGCTGTTATTCACTTCAACGAAAATTATTCAAGGCTCTAGGCGCAGAAAAAAAAAGGAGAGGACCGCTGGAAAGTGAAAATGGCAAAATCTAGAAAAGAACCTTTCAGTGCCGCTCCAGTGAAAATGGAGCCTACGTTTTGTAAGTTTAAGCTTTGTTCCACTTTTAATATTACACCAAATATATAAGTGAACTGTTCTAATCTCGATGACTATTTCACGCAGCGCACATCCACAGACTCCTCCAGGATGCGGAAAAAGGTCTCACGGCTCTTCACACAAAGAGACAAGAGACAGCTGCAAGCATAGATTCAGAGCGTCACTTTATGACTGATACCTATGAAAGACCGTCAAAAGAAGAACTAATTACTGCACGCAGGTACAGATTTGCGCTTTATCACGAATATTCAATTGTACAGTACAATTGTCAGTATACTTGACCCAAATGCTCAACAGACTGGCATCAGCGCCACAAAGCATTGGCCGCTGGAGCCGAAACAATTGTTTCATTGTGTTTGCTGCGACTAACAATAGCTGGAGCCCAATTTCATATAAATTTTTCTGTCGCAGTGAGTGCAGTCTTGTACCCCTGTCTCTGTGTTTCGCTTCTGGCTGCGGCCAAGCAAAAGTGCGCACAAAACATGATGCTATTTGCTTATCGCGGAAACTCAACATAGCGTGCGACCGCCCGCAGGCCCTTCAAGTATTGCATCAAAGCTGTTGCTTGAAACAAAAAGTAGGAAAGGCACAGCAACTGTGGGTTCAAGGTGTATGTAAGGCTAGATTGCGAATAATTATGCCGATCAGATTTGTCCAGCTTCTAGAGGCCGAGCTAGAAGTAAATGGCAGTAATTAAAGTGACCCGACTTCACAACTGACTATGTCACATCTCTCTTTTCACGGGCTCGCAGTTCCCCATCAGTTAAGCTACACAGTTTGCAAGACAACGGTGTAATTGCGATGATTATTATTATGTGCGCGAAATAATACTGCGTGCTTAGGGGTAATTTATACTGCTGAGCGACTAAGAACACACAGCGCTTTGCCGCGCAGAGAATTTTTTTTTATTAACGTTGTTTACTGCCTCAGACCATGATGGCATATGCTCTAGGACTTATCTAGAGAAATGCTGTAGGCCTTCTCTCGAAATAAGTTTGTTTTCTTTGTTTCTTCGAGGACTTCTTATCAGCATGAGTATCCAGCATGCGTATCCTAATACGTGTTTACCGCGGTGGCTTGTATCTCTCCGGCTCAACCGCTCAGTCGTTTGTGGCGAAACTGCACACGGAGCTTTGATATTGCGGTACCTTTTATTTGATCGTAGTACGTTAGGAAAGGGCGCTTAATTCGTTGCTGCTGCGTAATATGCGAACCCGCAATCTGCGCCAGTATCAGGGGCCGAAAGCTGCCAATGCCGGCACACGATACCGCGGGTCTGCGCATCGCACACGGCCGAGCCAGGTAGGTAAAATTGTCTTAGCTAATTTACTATAAGACAAAAGTTTAAACGCTACAAACTTACTACAGGCCAAAACGAGCTTGACGCAATCAAGTCAACAGTTGAGACGGCAGGATTTTCAAAGCTGCCGCAGTAATGATGCATCACAACAAACTCTCGTTGGGCCTGTGAAACCGTCGCTTATCTGTGCTCTATATTCAGGCTAGTAAACACATTACTTACCAGCGTATGTGGTTGCCTTGACTCGATCCGAGGTGCGTATTTTTGTTTGGTGGACACGGGAACGGAGCGGTTGCTTCCGAAAGTTTGCTGCACTACGTACGGCACGGTGCACTGGCGCACGGCATTTAAGGCACCGACATAATGCTGGAGACCGGTAAGCCGACTTCGAAGTCCATTTCGCATGGGAGGCACAAGAAACGAGAACATACACAGGCGGAAAGCGCCCCGCAGAGAACTGAAACGAGGTCGCCGCCGTCCCCGCAAAGGTCGCCGCGCCCGACCGCGCCGTAGTCACCGTGGTACCCGCGCGAGTCCGAAAGTGCAAGGAAAAAAGCTTTTAAAAAATATTTCTGTGTACAAAACATTCTAACTTCATTTCCCAATAACTAAAAGTTAAGCGTATTTCACTTAATTTGGCATAAGTGGAAGTTTATTGCCTGCGTGACGTCGCAAGGAAGGAGACCAATAGTCATTCGAAAACACATGTACGTAGCAGCGTTGCACTGACGAGGAGGACCGCAAAAGTGGAAGGAAAGAGAGCGCCAACTTTCTAATAGGACTGTGCGACCTGTACTGCGCGTAGAGTGCAGATTATGCTGCGATACACGTTCAAATGTGTATCGCAGCATAATCTAGCGACTGAGATAGTTTGTGAGCAATACTCAGGAGGTGTTTGTGGGCCCCTTTAAAACTCTCGTAGTTTTGTCCCGCGATGTCAGTAAATAAATACATTTCTCTTAATATGTCATAGGCAAATTATCGTATGATTCGTACGACACAAATTTCCTCTACTGCGTGCATAAATACGCGAGTCGTGCACATAACGTATATTGCCACGAGCCGAAATACGAAAGTTGATTTGTTTTCTGCTTTCTCTTCTTTTGCGCAATTTGGCACTGGAAACCTCTCTCGAACCCTCTGAATACCTCTTCTTGTTTATTTTCACGATGCACGATTACTTAACACAAAAACCCTTACGTTCTTGAATGCTCTATATGTCCAGTAGCATGGACTGTCCTAAAAATGACTCAGCAAGTGCAGTACTCCAAGGGCGCTCATTGGTGACAAAAATTGGAAGGCAGACAAGGTATTAAATATCCTTGCTATCACCACTTCAAGCAGCAAGCTATATTTTACTTACGTTTATTGCAACATCATGTGGCCATCTAGCTCTCCTGGCTGTCTTCATAGTAGGCGCGTCATTAGCATTTCACTGGCTTGTAAGCAGTTCTGAAAGTTATTTCTTTCTTTGTGCATCTCATGGCGATAAAATTGAAAAACCTTTACTATCAGTGCGCAGCCCTGTCATCCCTAAAAAGGAGCATTTCGTGAATGCAAAGTATTCATGACTTGCTGCCCTCTACGTGCATTTCGCTCAAAAATAGCCAGAGCTGCAGGTGACAACGGCAGGTTTTCTTCCTGTATTCGAAGATAAAAGGTCAATATCCAGCGGTAAAAAGTTTTCGTCTCATCGCTCAGGTATAGTTACTAAAATAGAACGCTTACCTTGCTCGAAAGCTAATTTGAAGCTTGCTTTTCTGACAATGATTTGTCCCATATGCCCCCTCCTTAAATTGATGTTCTTAGTGCTACGAATGGGAAAAAAACAACTTTTTTTGTCATTCTCGACTGCACAGGGTAGCCAAACGTTGTGCTCATTATTGACTATAGGTCAAAGCTGCTGGGTTCGTCATCAGATCTCAGCTACCAATGTAGTGGCACCACTAATTCAATAGAACCCTGTTAGAAGCCACATGTCTTCCACTTGTTTTGAAATGTCACAAAAACAATTATGGCTCTATACTTAAGCTCTGCCGGTAATGATATTGTTACGGGGTGGCGAGAGGTACGGGGATCGATACCCCGCACCTCCACCAAATGTTACGGGGTGGCATTACAAGCGATGGAACATGGCGACACAACAGAAACAGAATGACGTGATGACATGACGATGAAATATGCTTTAATGGCTAGCGGGCCTGGCGCGAGCGCTCCGCCCCGCGCCACTACCCGCTTCGTTATCTTCGTAGCAATATGATGCGACAGCGTTTCCGCACACACATGCACATAAACAAGCACAAAGGATGTTTTCACTTTATATTTCTATTTTCTACGTTTTTCTGTTCTTCCCTGCCAGGCAGTGAAGTCCCCACTAAGCTCGGACGTCACTTCTAGAAACTTGGTGTGTACCAGTGCGCTCAGCAGATTTCACGTTTTGCTACTCCCTTCTGTCGCATTGCCTGCGCCTCTCATGGCCGCATCTCGGCATGTTCGCGCCGCCTAAACCTCACTGGCCCCACCGTTGTGGTGCAGTGCTTAGGGTGCTCGGCAGCTGTGGCACAGGATGTGGGATCGAAATATGGCCGCAGCGGACGATTTCTAAATGCGCCCATGTGCTGTGAGATTTCAGTGCTCGTAGAGAATGCCAGGTGTTCGAAATTTTTGGAGCCATTGATTGTGGCACCTCCTACAACCTGAGTATCTTTAGGACGTTACACTCCACAAACAAGCCTCTAATAAAAAGCTAGTTGTTACTACATTTTGGTGTAGTAACTTTCCGTCACATATATGACTACCCATGTATTAAATTCAAGGTAGTGGCGTCTACTCCCCTTCATGGATCACTGCCTTATTGTGGCGGAGGGGCTTGCAAAACTCGATGAAGTCGTGAGCTCTGCTGTGTAGGGCCACCCAAGGTAGACAGGTCACGGCATAGAGTTCTGATAAAATGTGATTCACTGGAGAAGGTAATGGCAACCCACTCCAGTATTTCCTGCCAAGAAAACACTATGGCCAGTCACAACAGCATTAATGATATGCTGTTGTGACTGTCACAACGCCACAACGCCAGAAGATGAGCCCCCCAGGTTGGAAGGCGTCCCACATGTTACTGGGGATGAACAAAGGGCGATTCCTAGTAGCTACAGGACGAATGAAGCGGCTGGGCTAAAGCCAAAAGGACGCTCAGTTGTGGATGTGTCGGGAAGCGACCGGAAAGTCCGATGTTGCAAGGAGATATATCACGTAGCAACATGGAATGTAAGATCTATGATGCAAGGCAAACTGGATGTCGTCAAGCGAGAAATGAACAGATTGAACATTGGTATCTTGGGTATCAGCGAGCTCAAGTGGACCGGAATGGGAGAATTTAACTCCGGCGACCATTATGTCTTTTACAGTGGTCACGAATTCAAGAGAAGGAATGGGGTCGCTCTCATAGTAAACAGAAGAATGGGCAGAGCAGTGCTAGGGTACAACCACAAAAACGACCGAGTAATGTCACTTCGGATCCAAGGTCACCCTTTCAACATAACAGTTATCCAAGTCTATGCTCCAAACACCACTGCTGAAGAAGCTGAAGTTGAGAGATTTTATGCGGACCTGGAATGCCTTTTAGACCGCACTCCATTATCAGACGTCGTTTTTCTCATAGGAGACTGAAATAATAAGGTCGGGAGTGAAGAAATATCCGGAATTACAGGCAAGTTCACTCTTGGTGAGCCAAATGAAGCTGGGCAGAGGCTTGTAGAGATCAGGTAGCTCTAGGGTACATGAGCCGAACTTCCTCCCAATCGGACGATCTACCCGAGCGAGTCGGCCCTACGTATTCAGACATTCTGTACTACTATAAGGGGGTACGGATCCGCTATCCGCCGCCTCATTGGGATTTAAAACAACAAGAGGCTGTGTACTGAAGAAGACTGTAGACAGGAACATTCCCTAACCTGCATATCCTAAGCAAAATTTGCCCGTCACAATATCGGGACACCTGCCCATGGTGTGGTAGAAAACCTTCGTTATACCACATCATGTGGCAATGTAGAAATAACGATAGCTTTCGTAAAGACCCGAGTGCGGAACAGTGGGAGAGCCGGCTCTCCAGCGGCGATTTGGATTGCCAACTAGGCCTAATCTAGCACGCCCAGCGAGCAGCGAAGCTCAGCGGAGCCCTGGAATAGGGACACCGACCTTGTCAGAAGACGGAAGATCGACCTCTTCTGCTACTAGCACAAGACCTTCCTAGAGAAACTAACGTATTTCCTATCCTATCCTATCCTAGTACAGTTCTGTCAAGAAAACAACCTGACCATAGCGAATACTCATTTTCAACAGCCCAAGAGGCGCCTGTACACATGGACTTCACTGGACGGTCTGTACAGGAATCAGATCGATTATATTCTTTGCCGGCAGAGATGGAGAAGTGCTATACAAGCAGTAAAAACAAGGCCTGGGGCCGATTGTGGCAACAATCATCAGCCTCTTGTTGTCAAAATTAAGCTTCGATTGAGGAAAACGCAGAAACCTAGAAGGCCTTTCAGGTATGATCTGGATAAAATTCCATCAGAATATGCTGTGGAAGTGAGGAATCGATTTCAAGAATTAGATCTAGAAGACTGAGAGCCTGAAGAGATGTGGACTGATCTTCGTGATATAATACAAGAAGTTGCTACTAAGGTAGTTCCAAAGCAAGAGATGCAAGAAAGCAAACTGGTTATCTGAAGAGGCTTTGCAAATAGCTGAAGAAAGGAGGATGACAAAAGTTATGGGGGAAAGAGAAAGATACAAAGTTCTCAATGCGGATTTTCAGAAAATAGCAAGGACCGATAAGAATGCCTTGGTGAACATACAGTGCCAAGCAGTTGAGGACAACAGGCAATTAAGGAACACAAGAGCTCTGTATAAGACAATCAAATATATCAAAGGTAGCTTCTGTGCTTAGCTGGGAGTGATAAAGGACAAACGAGGCAAGGACCCCACTGAAGCCTCAGAGATAAAGAGGAGGTGGCAGGAATACACAGAACTGTACAAGAAGGACCCGGATGTGCAAACCCAACATAAGACGGTTGTGATTACTGATCTCGAGCATGGCATCCTGAACACTGAAGTTGAATGGGCCTTAGCCAGCCTTGCTAAGAACAAAGCTAGCGAAATTGATGGTATTCCAGCTGAGTTGCTTCAAAACCTCAACCACGACGCTGTTAACATTCTGCATACATTAATGTCAGAAGATTTGGACAACCCTGCAGTGGCCACAGGATTTGAGGAGGTCGGTTGACATCCCCATTCCAAAGAAAGGCAGTGCCAAAGATTGTTCCAACTACCGCGTGATAGCGCTAATTTCGCATGCTAGCAAAGTGATGTTGAAACTCCTCCAAGGTAGGCTGCAGCAGTATGTGGATCGGGAGCTTCCAGACGTACAAGCTGGGTTTCGCAAGGGCAGGGGAACTAGAGACCAAATAAGAGAGTTCCAAAAACTCATATACTTCTGCTTTATTCATTATGCGAAAGCGTTTGCGTAGATCGCAGTAGATTGTGGCAAGCTCTCCAAGAGATGGGAGTTCCAATTCACCTCATCTGTCTCCTCAAGAATCTGTATGAAGGGCAAGAGGAGGAAGAGGAGGAGGAGGAGGAGGAGGAGGAGGAGGAAAGACATCTATTATATAAACTTCCTTTTCTTCCTGATTGGAGCCCTCAGTCCAGGGCTCCATGTGCCGCCTCAATCCTGCAGGCCCGCCAGAACAGCTGTCGCTGGTCTTGCGGGTTGTTGCAAATAAAACGGTCTCAGAAAGAATAAATACAAATCAGTCCATAAGCCCATGGGACACGGCAATCCTCTCGGCCCGCTCGATTAGCCGGCGTTGTTCGGTCAGCTCCGTGCGGGGCAAGGCATCTTCCCAAGATGAGAGGGTGGGGTGAGGTACAGGTGGAATGCCGCTGGGTGGCTTTGGGCAGGCCCAAACAGAATGATATAGTGTAGGTCAGTGTTGTTGGCAGGTGGGGCATTTATCTGGGCATCGGATGGGGAAGAACAAATGCTTGTGGTACAAATTTGTATACGTGTGAGTCTGCAGTTGTCGCCATGCCTCAGCTTTGGCCTTGGTGAGTGTTTGGTGCGGCGGTGGCAGAGTTCTTCTTTGTGTACGGTAATATAGTGTAATTTGGGTGTAAGACTGTAGAACTGTGCTGGCGTCCTCTCTGTCTATTTTCCCCTCTGCTTCCGTCGACAGCGCCCGGAAGGTAGCTGCTCGGGCGAGCGCGGGCGCAATCTCGTTGCCAGGAAGGGAGGAGTGACCGGGAGTCCAAACAATTTTAACAATGGGAAAGGTATCATAGTTTATAAGTGAGACCACGCGTGAAGCCTCGAAAGACAATGTATTCTTCGCGAAGGCGCGACACGCAGTTTGGGAATCTGTGATTATTGTGTATGTCGGACTGGTGGGATGTTTGCAACATGTGTCCATGTGGTTTATGAAGGCGAGTGCTGCCGCTATGGCAGTCTCCTCAGCCGTCGTGCTCGAGTTCCTGCCACGATCGGAGCCCGTAATCTTAATTGAGCCGTTGGCGTCCGTAACAGCTAGTGCCATAGCGTCTGTGCCCGATGGATATCTCGCCGCGTCGACATATAAAACAATTTGGACACATCTGTACTTGCGCAGGAGTGCCTTGACTCTAGCGGTCCTACGACCAGTGTGGAGTGCCGGGTCCATATTCTTTGCGATTGGCGCGACCCTGATCGTAGCTGCCAGTTTGAGCGAGATGCCATGGTACCTCTGTTGCAGCGGTGTTGTCGGCTCCGGGTAGCCTAGTCTACGGAGAACAGTTCGGCCCCCTCTAGGGTCTCGAAGGCGCGTGATTTGGCCATCCCTTTGGGCTTCTATCAGCTCTTCTGCGTTGTTGTGGAAGCCAAGCTGAAGCAGGCGATGCGTCGAGGTGTACGGGGGAAGTCCGAGGGCTGTATTTACTGCCGATCGTAGAAAGATGTTCAGATGATTGAGTTCAGTTCGATTGAACTTGTGATAAGGGGCGTGAAACCTCATACGGCTGATTAATAGCGCCTGCACGATTCGCATGGTATCCCTTTCCTCGAGCCCCCCACATCTGTTGGAAATACGGCGGATGAAGTGCCCCACCTGCGCGAATTGCTTCCTCAGCAGCTGTATAGTGTAGGTCTCTCTGCCGTTGCTCTGCAGATACAGGCCCAGTACCCTTAGTCGATCCACTCTAGGGATGGGAATTCCTTCGAGATGCAAGTCGATTTCCGGGTCGACTACTTGGGTCCTCGCTCGTGCACGAATCACAAGCAGTTCTGATTTCTCAGGCGAGCATGTAAGCCCGTGCTCAGTTGCGTACTGCTGTGTAATCTCAATTGCTTCTTGAAGGCTGTCTTGGATGTGGCCGTCAGAGCCTTTGGTGATCCATAACGTGATGTCGTCAGCATAGAGCGCATGATGCAGATCAGGAATTCTTGACAGCAGCGGAGGAAGTCCTGCCATCGCCACGTTGAACAATGTGGATGACAACACCGAACCCTGTGGGGTGCCTCGACCAGTGAGACGTATCGGTTCAGAGCGTACGTCTCCGATACCCAGGGTAGCAGTTCGATCCACGAGGAAAGCCCTAACCTAATTATAAGTTCGTTGACCACAGTGTGAACTCGCTAGGCCCTCTAACATATCATCTTGCGACACGTTGTCAAAGGCCCCCTTCATATCTAAGGCCAGGACAGCACGGGACTGTTTCCTGCCGGGATGATCTATCACTTCCTTTTTAAGCTGAAGGTGAACATACTGAGTAGAGAGATGCGACCGGAACCCGAACATGGTGTCAGGGAAGAAGATGTTGGTTTCCAAGTGTGGGTGCAGCCGCCGGAGCACTACATGCTCCATCAGTTTCCCAACACACGACGTCAAGGATATGGGTCGAAGATTCTGAAGGGCGAGCTGACTGCCTGGTTTCGGAATTAAATTTATGTCAGCATGACGCCATTCTTGCGGGAGTGTACCGGTCTTCCATACGTCATTATAATAACTGGTTAAGGCAGTTATTGATTCGTTGTCAAGGTTCTGGAGGATCTTATATGTAATACCGTCCGCCCCAGGGGCAGTGCTCCTTCTCAGGCTCGCGAGTACTGCTCGAACCTCTGATTCCGTGATGTCCTCGTCCAGGGGTGAATACTCATTTTGATGGGGGTAGTCTCTATATTGCGGTCTGGGACCCGTCAGTATATAGCGCGCCTCCAGGGCATGCAGCAGTCCAGTGCTATATTTCGCTTCCTTATGGAGGAGTTTGGCAACCGCTTTAGAGGTTTCCTCTCTGGTCTTGGATGGGTCGAGAAGGCCTCGGAGGAGTGACCACGTTTTGGCCTTTCCGAGTGTTCCCTGCATCCTTGTGCAGAGCCTGTGCCAGTTGGAACTCGTGAGCTCTTCCGCATAGCGCTCTGCCGCAATTGTAAGTTCCGCTATACGTTTCCGCAGCTTGCGATTGTGTCCCTACTTCCGCCATCTTCGGACAAGTCCTCTTCGAGCTTCCCACAGATGGAGGAGGTGCGGGTCGATCTCAGGTGCCATTTCTGTGGCCTTCACTACGGAGGTGGCGTTCTTTAAATCCATGTGAAGCTGTCTCACCCATTCAGCCAAAGAGAGTCGCTCGCCTTCTTTCATAGCAAGTCGGAAGGCCTCCCAGTCCGTGAGGCGCAGCTGACGACCAGACACGCGGCCCACTCGCACTTGCATCGCCGTCTCATGGATAAAATGGTCACTGCCCAGAGACTCTTCAAGGTTAGTCCACGTGCACGGATGTTGCGTGCGAACTAGTGTCAGGTTTGGGCTAGTGTCCCGGTTCACGCTGTTGCCCATACGGGTGGGTTGGTCGGTTTCAGTCAAAAGAGTCAGTTGGGTGCGGGCAATAGCTAGGGCCAACTTACGGCCCTTGGGAGTTTCGGTTTTGTAGCCCCACGAAGGATGGAACGCGTTGAAATCACCCATAATTAGTAAGGAGTTCTCACGTGGCTTCACAATCTTGAGGGCGTCATGAAAGAGCTCTTCAAATACGTCCCTCTTGCCCTTTTTGGGAGGACTGTAAACATTAAACACAAATACACTGTCATGGCCTCTTTCTCTAGGCAGGAGCTCGAGCAAAACGTGTGAAATATGTGAGTGTTGCGTCATTGAGCAATCAATCGCGGTCATATCACTGTTAACCAAAATGGCTACACGTGGTATTTCGTAGGGATCCAATATTTGTTGCGTGAATTTTGAATATCCTGTGAGTGTTGGTGTGCAGTTCGTTTCTTGGAGGGCGATAACATCTGGTTTGCGTCCGCGAGACTCTACGAGTTGCTGCAGATCTGCCTTTTTCTGACGAAAGCCTCTGGCATTCCACTGCCATGCAACCATGGTAGAAGCCGGCTGCGCACTTTTTGACCGTTGTTTGTGCTTAAGGTGTCCCGCCATAATTAGTTCGGGTGCGAACACGGGCTACGCTGTCCACATCATGGCCTGAAGAGTCGGATGGCTGGATGGGTGACAAAAACATGACGTGATCAGGACTGGGGATCACAGAGGACAAGGTGCCAAAAGAGTCAATAGGACTAGCAGACGGAGTTACAGGGACGCAGCTGCCGGCATCCGAAGTATCCTGAGTAGGCTGCTGGCGCACCATCGACGCAAAGGATCGAGGAGCCGGTGTTCTACTTCGGAGGGCCCGCAAATCTTCCACAGCCTCCGTGAGCCGCACTCGTTGCTCCGCAACCAATGATTTGAGGGCCTCAACTTCGCGGTCTCTTTCGCGCAAAGTGGCGAAAAGGACATCTAACCGTCCACGCTCGCCAACTGCAACAGCGAAGAACCTTGATGATTCTCGGTATAGCTCGCTGACGGCCGTGATAAGCGTTGCACGAACAGTGGCCTGTACTTTGTGCAGTGGGTTCAGGATCGTTGCTATTATACCCTCGTGGAGGGCCATGGCCTTCGCAGAACTGCCGAGTTGAATACGGTCCGGGAGAACAGACGAAGATTCCGGAGAAGACTGATGTGTGTTACCGGCAAGTGCATCATCCGATAGAGCCCGCAGCTCAGAGTTCAGGGAAGAATGAGCGTCGTGATGACGCGCCTGCAGTTTTCCAGGTGGTAGAGGTCCGTCCCGAGAGCCAGAGCTCCCCGCCAGGGCTAGGCCACCAGAGGCATCTGCAGGGCTTGGTGACCGGCCGTGGATTTCGTTCGAGGCGGTCATGCTAGGCCTCGAAGAGGCCCTGTGGCCTGCGGGCACCGGGGACGAGCTGCCCTTCAACGAATCTAGGGCCGTGCCAGGATGAGCCCTACAAAAGGTCCTTGTTCAGCGACAAAAGCCGCTAAAGAAGAACAATACGTTAAACACAGCGAATAAATCCAGTCAAATTTCAATTACCGGAACCTCCATCTTCTTTTTGTGCGGAACTGCTTGCAGTGCAAGAGGCGCTTCGCTCTGTGACCACCACTCCCATGCTTCCCACGGCCCGTATTATCATACGTACAGATGCCCTCCAGGTGACAAAGCTACTTAGACGAGTTAGTAGTAGCCCGCAAATCTGCCAGAACATACACAGTCTAGCGGCTCGCATACCAAATCCAATTCGTATTGAATGGACCCCGCGTGACCTTTTAAGTGCTCAAAGCCAAGTAGATTCTGCGACCCGCCTTTCAAACTCAACATCGACATCGCCAAACCTCATAAAATTGGACAATGCCACCCTGCTTTTAACAAGAAAGGAGCACCTCCGGCGCCGTACACGTGCTCTTATACCTCCGTGTACGGTAAGCCTCCCCCGCGGTCTAACCCGTGCAGAGGAGGTGGCGCTTCGGAGGGTTAGAGTTGGGGTGGCCCTAACACCAGCAGTGATCCGAAACTGGCCACAATTTCGGTATTTATATCCACACCCTTGGTGCCCCATCTGCAAGTCAAGAAATATAGAGGCTGACATCCATCACCTACTGTGGGATTGTCCAGCGTTAAAGCCAATGCGGATCCGGCACCTGGTGGCAGCTGGCCTCTCCCCCCATAATCCGCAGTCATAAGCTGTTTGGACACTGGGACCGCATCATCGTTCACTCCTCGATTTCATTGCATCAGCCAACCTTTTTTCATTTATTTGACCACACCCTTCATCCATCATAACATTTCTTTTATGCCCTGAGGCAATAAACTTCGCAAAAAAAAATCCAGTCACTGCAGGAACAGACAGCGGGTATACCTGCTTCTTCGTCCTTCACTTCAAGAGGCCAGAGTCAGAACTGGGCGTGGTCTTACTGATTGGTTTTCGATTGAGAAAGGAGTGAGGCAAGGCTGCATACTGTCGCCCTGCCTATTTAACCTATATGCAGAGTGCATCATGAGAAAGGCCGGTCGTGACGAGTCTTCAGCTGGAGTGAAGATTGCTGGAAAACATATCAACAACCTTAGGTATGCGGATGATACCACTTTAATGGCTGAAAGTGAAGTGGAACTCAAGAGACTTCTGATGCGCGTACAAGAAGAGAGTGAGAAGTTTGGGCTTAAACTGAACATTAAAAAGACAAAAATCATGGCGTCTTGCCCTATCAAGTCCTGGAGCATCAAGGGACAAGAAGTGGAAGCTGTGACAGATTTTCTCTTCTTGGGGCTCCAAGGTTACCCCGGAAGAAGTCTACAGCCATGAATTTAGGAGACGCCTGCTTCTGGGAGAGAGAACCATGGTTAGCCTTGACCGCCTAGTAAAGAGCAGAGAGATTAGTCTGTCAACCAAGGTCCGTTTAACTCGTGCTATGGTTGGCGACACTTGATTGGCGACACTTGGCCCGACAGCGGCCAGAGGTTGCAAATGCGCTGTCAAGAATGGTAGAGCCATGCGATAACATTGATCAATCTTGGACCAGTGATTTACGTGATCCCCCATGTTGCCGTTCAGCTGGCCAACAGTGGGCATTATAATCGTTCATATAGAATTACTTGTCAACATTGTATACACTGGGAAGAGGAAGAAGAGCACAAGCAACATGCCAGTCAGTGGCATCGTGATCGCTGCGCGTGCTGGATCTGTGTTCGCTGCCGCTGTGTTCGCCGCTGATCTGCTCAGTCCTGCTGATCAAGTCCTGCTGATCTGCTGAATAAACTCCCCATTCTTACATTTGGTGGAGCTGCTGGTCAAGATCTATCCTCTCGCCCTGGAACTCCGCAGCCGTACATTACCACCTCCTGTGATGCCTGAGGACGTCAACCACCAAGCTGTACAAGTTGGCTCGGCCATCATCTGTGCCGGCTCCCTCCGCCAGCGAGACCCCGCCATCTTCAGCGGCACTGACGACCACGATGTCGAGGACTGGCTCACATCCTATGAACGAGTGAGCGTTTACAACAAATGGGACGCGGAAACAATGTTAAGGAACGTCATTTTCTATCTCACCGGCGTAGCAAACCTATGGTTTCGAAACCATGAAGCGGACATTCCATCATGGTCCGCGTTTAAAGCCAGCTTCTCTGAAGTTTTCGGCCGACCAGCTGTGAGGAAACTCCGCGCTGAACAGCGCTTGCGTACGCGGTCTCAGCAAGTTGGCGAAAATTTCACGAGCTATATCGAGGACGTCGTCGACTTGTGCAAGCGCGTTAACCCACACATGTCAGAGGCCGAGAAGATCAAGGACATTCTGCAAGGCATCGATGACGGTGCCTTTCAGATGCTGTCGGCTCGAGATATCCGCACCGTCGCGGAAGTGGTCACACTGTGCCAAAGTTATGATGAACTGCGGAAACAAAGGGCCATAACGCGCGCGAACACCATGCACTCTGAGTCCCTTGCTGGCCTGACAAATGCAGGCGAACATTCTGCGCTCCTGTCACAAATTAAGAGCTTTATTCGGGAAGAAGTTGCTCGACAGCTCTCCCTTATATCCTGCCATCAAGAGCCTTCCTCACAGCTAGCTCCCAGTTTACGCCACATTATTCAAGAACAAGTAGCTGAATCTCTTCCTCCAGCCCCTCAACCCATGCCTGTTACAGCGCCGTTAACATATGCGGCTGTTGCGGCCCGACCGCCACCTACATATGCTCCACCGCCACCTGCCTACGTTCAGCCGCCTCCTGCGCCTGCGCGAGAACCTGCGCAGTTTATGCGACCGGCTCCAAGACCACGTAATCCCTGGCGCACGACGGATAACCGGCCAATTTGTTACACTTGCGGGCTTGCTGGACACATTTCTCGTTATTGCCGCAACCGTCTCCCGGTGTCGGCACCACTTACTCATGGTTCTGCATACTGGTCTCCGACGCCTCAGTATTCTGCGCCTACTGAGCCTCCAGCCCGCCCTCAGTTCTCCCCAGACCGCTAAGCCCCATCCGACCACCGTTCACCGTCGCCGCGACGCCACTCTATCTCTCCGATGCGACGACGACAGAACGCTTCACATGAGGAAAACAAGAAGCCGCAGTTCCTGAGGCGAGAACTGCGACCCAGTCGAACTTCCCAAGTCCTCATCTGTCGCCGACAAACCTAATTGAAGTTTTCGTCGAGGGTGTTGCTGTCATGGCTCTAATTCACACTGGTGCTGCTATTTCGGTTATGTACGCAAAACTATGCCGCACTTTAAAGAAAGTGAAGACGCCAATTGCGGGACTTTCGTTGCGAACGGCCAGCGCTCAGCATATCAAGCCTTTAGCGGCGTGCACCGCTCGAGTAGTTATCCAGAATTCCCTTTATACGATTGAGTTCGTCGTGCTGCCAAGTTGCTCGCACGCTGTAATTTTAGGGTGGGATTTCCTGTCGCGTCATGCTGCTATTATCGATTGTGCTCGAGCTGAAGTGGGGTTCTCGACTGTGCCCGATGCCTTACCAGACGCTGATCAATCAAATTCCGGTGCTAAAGCCCTCGTCGCCGAAGATATCGACCTTCCTCCCTGCTCTTCAGTGCTTGTTCGTGTCGCTTGTGCATCTATTAGCGATGACACCGTTCTCTTCTCACCAGCCCATACTTTCCTGCGCCGCAAGTGCCTTCCATTGCCCTATGCAGTGCTCGCTATTTCCGCTGGCCTTTCCATGTTATGGGTCTCTAACCCATTTAACTCCCCTACTGCTTTGCGCCATGGTGAATGCCTTGGAAGTATCCAGCCAATCACATCTCTTCTGATCTCTGAAGAACCTGACGACGCGCCGCACTGTGCCGTGACTGCGCTCAGCCCCCCTTCAGCTGCGCCCGCTCCCCCCTCTACAGACTTGTTCCTCCGTTCCATCGATGCCGATCTTCCTCCAGAGCAGCGCACTCAGCTTTTGAACCTACTACATCACTTTCGCTCTTCCTTCGACTCTCATCAAAGTTCTTTGGGTCAAACTTCTACAGTCACTCATCGAATCGACACCGGCACCCACGCACCACTACGACAGCGCCCCTACCGTGTGTCTGCTACCGAACGCCAGGCTATTGAAGAGCAAGTCGACCTAATGATCCAGAATGGCGTGATTCAGCCCTCAAGCAGCCCTTGGGCCTCACCTGTTGTCCTTGTAAAAAAGAAAGACGGTTCTATCCGCTTCTGTGTCGATTATCGCCGCCTTAATAAGATTACGCGAAAGGACGTTTATCCTCTCCCACGCATCGACGACGCTCTCGATTGTTTGCAAGGCGCCGAACTCTTTTCTTCCCTAGATTTACGTTCCGGGTACTGGCAAGTCCCCTTGGAAGCGGCTGATCGCCCCAAAACTGCCTTTGTAACTCCCGACGGCTTGTACGAATTCAAAGTTATGCCGTTTGGCCTTTGTAATGCTCCGGCAACATTTTGCGTGGCCTAAAGTGGAAGACATGCCTCTGCTACCTCGATGACATTTTCGTCTTTTCTCGTGACTTTGACACACGCCTCTACCGTCTGGAGCACGTTTTGACCTGCCTATCTGACGCCGGACTGCAGCTGAATTTGAAAAAATGTCGTTTTGCCGCCCGCCAGCTCACCATTCTCGGCCACGTTGTTTCCAAAGAAGGTGTATCTCCAGACCCTGCCAAACTTCGTGCCGTAACAGCCTTTCCCAAACCGACTTCCATCAAAGATCTACGTAGCTTCCTCGGGCTGTGCTCTTACTTTCGCCGCTTTATTAGCAATTTTGCTTCCATTGCTGCTCCCTTGACAGAACTTCTGTCCGGCAGTTCCGACCTTTCGTCGTGGTCACCAGCGTGCGACGATGCCTTCAATGCTTTACGACACATCCTCACGGCACCGCCTGTCCTACGTCACTTCGATCCCACAGCGCCTACTGAGGTCCACACAGACGCCAGTGGTATTGGTCTCGGCGCCGTGCTCGCTCAGCGCAAAGCAGGTTATACTGAATACGTGGTCGCCTATGCTAGCCGTACACTCACGAAGGCTGAATCCAATTACTCTGTTACTGAAAAAGAATGCTTAGCGATTATTTGGGCTCTCACTAAATTCCGCCCTTACCTCTATGGTCGCCCTTTTGACGTAGTGACGGACCACCATGCGCTTTGCTGGCTTTCCTCACTGAAAGACCCGTCCGGCAGACTGGCAAGATGGGATCTTCGCCTTCAGGAATATGATGTCCGCGTTGTTTACCGCTCTGGCCGCAAACATCAGGACGCCAATGCACTTTCCCGCTGCCCCCTTACAGCTGAGGTCGCGAGCCTTTCCCCTTCCGACGATTCCCCGCCATCGCTTCACATCAATGACATGCCGTCAGCGCAGCGGCAAGATCCTTGGGTAAACTCTATCATCGATTTTATCTCCAATCCTACAGCTGCTTCTCTATCGCGTGCTCTCCGCCGCCATGCTTCCCACTTCGCCATTCGTGATAACCTCCTCTACCGCCGCAACTACTGCGCAGATGGCCGCAAGTGGATGCAAGTTATTCCCCGGCAGCTACGTTCGCAAATTTGTGACTATTTCAACGCTGACCCACAATCCGGTCACGCGGGCGTCTTCAAGACATACACTCGTCTCCGGCTGCGTTATTACTGGCGGGGTATGTACACCTTTGTACTCAAGTACGTTCGCTCATGCCTCACCTGTCAACGTCGCAAGCCATCTCCTCAACGTTCTGCTGGAGAGTTGCTGCCGTTACCCAGCCCACCACGTCCTTTCGACCGCGTTGGCATTGATTTGTACGGGCCGCTTCCCTACACTGCGGCCGGCAACCGCTGGGCTATCGTAGCCGTTGATCATCTTACGAGGTATGCAGAAACCGCCGCACTTCCATATGCCACAGCGTCAGAAGTAGCTTCCTTCATTTTGCAGCGATTTGTTCTTCGCCATGGCGCGCCTCGAGAGCTGCTCAGCGACAGAGGACGCGTTTTCCTGAGTAATGTTGTGAAAGCCTTGCTCACCAAGTGCAACATTATTCATAGAACCACCTCCGCCTATCATCCCCAGACTAATGGACTCACTGAGCGTTTCAATCGTACCCTTGGCGACATGCCCTCTATGTACGTCTCCTCCAACCACTCAAACTGAGACCTCGTCCTTCCGTATGTCACGTACGCATACAATACCGCAACGCAGTCTACTACTGGCTTCTCTCCTTTTTTTCTCCTCTACGGCCGTCACCACTCTGCAACAATCGACACCATACTCCCGTACCAGCCAGACATATCAGAGTATACACCTGCGTCTCAAGCAGCCCAGCATGCGGAAGACTGTCGACAAATCGCCCGCGCATTCACGGCTAACACCCAGTACCACCATAAATCCAACCATGACAGCCAACACTCGACACCGCACTTCTCGTCTGGCGCTCTTGTGTGGCTATGGATACCTTCCAATGTCCCTGGACTGTCTTCAAAATTTCTTGCTAAGTACCATGGCCCATATTGTGTTCTGAAGCGCACCTCTCCGGTTAATTATGTGGTGGAACCTGTTACGCCGTCCCATGATCTACGCCGGCGCGGACGCGAGATTGTTCACGTCCAGCGCCTCCAACCCTATTACGACCCTGCCGTCTTGGTCACGCCGTAAGTCGCCAGGATGTCTCCTTTTCGTCCCGCGGGTAATTGTGAAGAGGAAGAAGTGCACAAGCAACATGCCAGTCAGTGGCATCATGATCGCTGCGCGTGCTGGATCTGACTGTGTTCGCTGCCGCTGTGTTCGCCGCTGATCTGCTCAGTCCTGCTGATCAAGTCCTGTTGATCTGCTGAATAAACTCCCCATTCTTACAACACAATAATATATGCTGGTCAATGATGCAGCGCCATCTGCGATGTCTTGCCCATATTGCGCAAATGAGGGCATAAATTGGTAAATATTTCCTTCCAGTACATATCGCTTTTCGCCATTGGATATATAATGACATTCATTGGTCAATATAATCCCGCCAGTCGTAATGGCTTCGCAACATTCTATACACCGTTTGTTCCCGTGGTAGATATTGCCCAACGAGCGGTGGCCACTGGCCAACATTGCACATACTGTGGCATGCATTGGTAAATATTGTGCTGCAAGTATTGTGGCTTGTTAATGTCGAATATATCTTGGCATACATTGGTCAATATCCCCCTGCCAATCATTATGTTTGCCCAACATTGTGCATATCTGCAGTTAAATTCGTTGTTGATGGCATACAATGGTAAATATTTTCCTTCCAGTGTACTTGACTTGTTGACATCGAATATATCCAGCCATATATTGGTTAATTTCATGCCACCTGTCTTAGTGACTTCCCAACAATGTATACTTTGTTGGCTCCAGTAGGCGATATTGCCCAATGAGCTATTGCGACAGGGCTGCGCGATACCAGTTCACTATAACGAATGCTAATTGGTCGAAATTTCCGAAGTTATGCACTACGGTGTCTCTAATGACCCTAATGTCGCTTTGGGACATTAAATCCAATAAAAAAAATAAGCCAATCACTATTATTGCTAATGAATATTTAGTGGGCTCTCTGCGCGGAAAGAACAATATTTCATTAAAAATTTGCGAAAGAAAAACAAGAAGAGGAATTTTCATCACAGGGCCTCATGTGATGCATTATGGATGAAGGATATACAAAAAGCGTGCGATTTCGTATCACCTTATAGACATCTAACATCGATAAAGAGAGCTCCTAATTTGTATACACTTAGAAACGGCATTTAATGCAAGCTATAATGTTGCCAAAATTATTCAGAAGCAGCCTAATATGCCACCCCTCAACAGTATTTCTTCCAGGCGGAGTTTATCGGTGGTTAGAGCGCTTGCCTAAATAACGGGGCCTTCAGACCCAGCGCCACCATGGAGGACTGCATTTAGGGCGTAGTTACATTCGAAGCAGTTGAAGTTGGCTTGACTTCAGCCCATCTTACAAAAATAATCTTAGCTGGAATAAATCAGGAGCCTAATTCTAGGACGTGTCTCATAGCCTGTGTCAGTTTAGGACACCAAGTTTCCTAAACAATAAAAGAAAATAGTGCAAAAGAGTCAAAAAAAGAAATCGCGGCTCTCTTCCTCGAATTTCGGAAATTATATGAAGAGATACAAACAAAAATGAGAGAATTTAGTAAGCGGGCAGAAGGTACTTAGTCGGGCAGGCCATATATTCTCAAGAAAGAAAGTAATGTCTCGCAGAACTTCAGACAGCTGATAGCAGCAGCCGCTTCAGATTCGTTATTTTCATCAGGGGTCGTGACGAAAGATTCTCCTGAGATTGAGTTTGAGTTTGTTGCCGACTACAGGTACAATTAGCCTTCCTAGGTTCTCCTGTGCATCGCGTGCAGATTATCTTTCTTCACTGCAATCGGTGTATTTAAAACGAATATGCGGATATTGCATTGCAGTCGGAGCGTTTGTCAGGGTATGAAATGTCTTCATTGCCGCAGACGTTAAAAGCAGTGTTGTCAACACTGCTGATAGCAAATAAACTGGTATGTGAGGTACGCAGTGGATACTGGAATTACACTTGATATTATGCATGAACCAGCAACATGTCTGTAATGACTGAGTAAATACAAATAAACTGAATAAAAACTCGCTTTCTTCGGCAACGCGAAAATCTCGAAAGCGATTAAGCTCGCAGTTTGAAAGTTATGAAAGATGTAGAGGTAATGGGGAAAGTGCAATGCAGTGACCACGGGATGGTGAGGTCCCGAATTAGTTTAAATCTGAAGATGGAACGCAACAGATTAGTAAAAAAGAAGTTCATCAAAGATTTAGCGCTGAGCGGGAGGGCAGAAGAGTTCAGGATCTTGCTACAGAATAGACATTCAGCATTACCCCAGCCTAGCGGCATTACCCCAAAAGCAATAAAAAATAATTTCAGAGATATCATTACTGAGTGCACTGCAGAACTAGGAGGTAGGATAGTTCTAGAGCATACCGGTAAGCAGTCTAAGGAGACAAAAGATTTTATTACAGAACGCCAGAGCATCAGAAATCAGATACCAAAGCGAAGACATGTTAAAGGGTGTAATGAGTAGCGGCTGACGGCTGAAATGTGAAGTTCAGAGTGAAAATGAGCGAATGATGTTCGGCCGGATTCTCATGAGGCTGTAACATGTTTTACAATACCGAAATTACTGGAGGAGCTTCGGAGCTTTTTAGGACTGTGTTTCTATTTTAGGCGTTTTGTACCCAGATTCGTTGACATCGCCTACCTGCTCACGTGCTATTTGCACAATGATGCACGGTTCAGTTGGACTGCTCACTATGATTCTACATTTCGCCACTGCAAATTCTCTCCGACTTTGGGACTTATTCTACGCCACTATTGTCCTTCTCCCATCTAATTTCAGCCGACGCTAGCAGCGTGGTCGGTGGCGCTGTGCTTATCCAGTTCCATGACAGCGACCAGTACGTGACAGGTTATGCTAGTCGGTTGAGCAAATTGGAACGTAACTACATCGTTACTGAACAAGTGTGCCTCGCAGTCGGTTTCGCGGTGCAACGATTGCGTTCCTACCTATAAGAGAATGTTTTATCATCGTCACCAACCACTATTCGTTCTGTTGGCTCGTAAATATCCGCGACCCTTGAAGCCGCCTTTCCCGATGGGCTTTGCGGTGGGAATATTTCAACTTCCCTGTGGCATAAAAAAGCGACCGTTAACATGCTGACGCTGACTGTCACGCTTGCCGCTTTCATCAAGTGGTAGCGATGGTGACACCTTTGATGACTCATCATCATCATCAGCCTGATTATACCCACTGCAGGGCGAAGGCCTCTCCCATATTTCTCCACTTAACCCGGTTCTGTGCTAGCTGCATCGACTTGACCCCTGCGAACTTCTTAATCTCATCCGCCCACCTAACTTTCTGCCGCCCCCTGCTACGCTTTTCTTCCCTTGGAATCCAGTTTGTTACCCTCAGCGACCATCGGTTGTCCTCTCTTCTTACTACATGTCCTGCCCATGTCCATTTCTTATTCTTAATTTCTACTAGAATGTCGGTAACTTGAGTTATTTCTCTGACCCACTCTGCACGCTTTCTATCTCTTAATGTTGCCCCTACCATCTTTCGTTCCATAGCCCCCTGGGTTGTCCTCAACTTGAGTAGAACTCTCTTGGTTAGCCTCCACGTTTCAGCCCCATAGGTGAGTACAGGCAAGATGCAACTGTTGTATACTTTCCTCTTGAGTGATACCGGTAAGCTGCTAGTCATAATCTGCGAGTGCTTGCCAAATGCACTCCATCCCAATCTTATTCTTCTTGTTATTTCCTTTTCACGGTCCGGATCTGCGGTTACTACCTGTCCTAAGTAGACATATTCGCCTACTACTTCCAGTATGTCGCTACCTAATGTAAACTGCTGTTCCTTCCCGAGGCTGTTGAACATTACCTTAGCCTTCTGCATATTGATTTTCAAGCCTACCTTTCTACTTTTCCTGTCTAGGTCATCAATCATTATTTGCAGTTCATCCCCCAAGTTCCTTAGCAAGGCAATAGCATCAGCAAATCGCCGATTACTGAGGTAATCTCCATCTACCCTTATCCCTAACTGCTCCCATTCCAAGTCTCTTAATACTTCCTCTAAACAAGCTGTGAATAGTACTGGGGAGATTGTGTCTCCTTGCCTTTGATGACTACATGGCGTCTACCTCGGCAACGTTTCCTGATATTCAACTGTTCCAGACAGAACAACGCAACGATCAGGCTTTGGAACCACTTTTCTTTGCCCCTCATGCTTCTAGAGATGCACGTTTCTGCGTTCGTGCCGGCTTATTCACGAGAAGAGTTTCAACCCCGGAGGTGCACGCATACTTCTCATTGTTCCGGACATTCTCCGCACTCAAGTTCCTGAAATGATGCACAACAATGCCACATCGGCCCATTTGGTTGTCGCCCGGACCCTTCATCGCAGAGAGGAACGACATTATTGGCCGAAATGTCTACATCCATTCAGCGCTATGTAGACTGCTGTGTCACCTGCCAGCTATGTAAACTCCCTACTTCCAGCTCAGAAGAACGCAGTAACCTATTGAGTTACCAAACGCACCCTTTGAGCAGGTGGCAACCACCTCCTGGGTCTTTTTCTGCTTTACTCGAACGGCAACCGGTGGATAGTGGTATGTGTTGACCACCTCACTTTATATTCAAAAACATTCCGCCATATCGTCAGCTACCACTTCCGAAGTATCCCTATTTCATCTTCGATTTATCATCCTGCTATATGGCCCTCCTCAAGTTATGATTACTGACCGTGGACGCAAATTTACAGCTGAGGTTATTGTCTCTATGTCATTCATCACTGTCATTCTACGCTGTATCACGTCAAACGAATGGGCTTGTTGAACGCACTATCGCACTCTGACGACTATGTTGGCGATGTATATGTCGATTCTGATCTCAAGAACTGGGATGAAATCCTCGCATTCATTACGTACGCGTATGCACAGCATTAGACGACGGGCTACAGTCAGTTTTACCTCCATTATGCTCGATTTCCTCGAACCATTCCTCCTTTCTCCCTACAGAACGAAACGTCTATCGCCGCTACTCTATGTCAACGAAGAAACTCGCCGCATTGGCCGCCTACGCATACTGGACTCACAGGGACGTTCAAAAGAGCGTTATTACAACTGACGCCCAGATGTTTATGTCCACGGTATTTGGTGTTGCTGTGGACACCGCTGCGCAAGCGCGGTTTAGCCCAGAAGGTGCTGTTTGACTTTAACGGCATTTGGCGCTGTGGAGCGCCTGAGTGACGCGAACTATGTGATATCCCGCAGCACTGAAAGTGGTCGATCTTCACGCAGGCCCCAGGTGGTGCATGTCACTCGGCTAAAAAGGTTCCATCCTGGTCACCTTACTTAAACAGCTCTCTCTGGGGGCTTCGTCGGCGAATACCTTGGGGGACCCTGAGAAGGAAGAAAAAGAAACATAAGCTGGCGTGCCCTGCTGAATCGCTATGCCTAGACTTCAAATAAACAGCCCCGTTGCGTGATGAGTACGTAGTAATACTAAAGCTTGCCTGCACAGCACGACGGCTCAGTTGATAATATTTTTGAAAGACACGCTATTAATTCTTGCAAATTTTTTGCCTTCTGTTCAGTGTCTTTTTATAGCACATCTCACGGATTCACTTGGCGTAGCTCTATTATTTGCTGTTTTCTACTAACGAAATTTCATGTCAGCAAAACAAACAACAGCAATATATTTGAGTTATGCTCCTGCTAGGTAGAAACATATTTTGCCTAGCGGTAAACTGGCGGCCATTGCTTCTACTTTGAGAAAAAGAAAAGTAAACCTACATTTCCTTGTGGAGTGGCAACATCGCCGATCTTCAAAGTGCGGTCAGTGCTAAAGACAGCTCGGGCTCAGGAGAGATGTAATTTGCGTTCAAATATGTGAGGACTGTACATCTAAGCATACCTGTTCGACCTCTTGATTCATATCTTAGATTTTCTTTTACTTTTTATCCTTTGGATGCTATATAGTTTGTATCAAATGCAAAGTATTCGGCCGGGCCTGCTATTAATGCGCTCTTGTTTGGAATCAGGCTTCTCAGAGGACATACGTATAAAAGAACAGAGATAAAAGCGACAGAGGTTATGAGTTTGAACATGCTAGCCCATTTTTAAACGGATGAACTTGAGCATCTGTCTAAAATGCTCAGTGAAAGGTCCCTAGCAGAACAATGATGCACTTCGTTAATCCCAAAGCAAAAAGACAGCAGCTAGCATAGTGTATCCCGGGCAACAGTAACGCTGCTGCTTATACTAAGAAAGAGCTGACTCGACAGCAACATACCTTTCTAAGCAAAATAATCGCAACCGCAGCTTACGCATCGAATACTTTAGAAGCGGTTTCTCAGCACACAAAAAACTGAAACAAAAATGCACTCGCTATCACGAATAGTGTAGAGCAGACATACATCTTTTATGGCACTGCACAACTTTTGTTTTACATAATTCCACATCTCAAAATGTCTACCAGAGCGCACCAATGCGAACATGCGCCACATCACAGCATCCAATTTGAAACATGACAGCGAGGGCAGCCTGCTTGGACTAGTGTAACGGAATTCCACTAATATCGCGCAGGTAGGCAGGATCGAAAGAATGAGAAAAGATAAAAAAACTGAAAAGTTGAGATGACCCTCTTACGAATTCCGTGGATATTTGAGCGCCACCGTTAAGTTGTGACCGACAGCATTTCACACGCACGGATGATATCTTTTGGTTTTAAAATATTTTGGGAGCAGTGCGCGAACCTTCACCTCTTTCATCTGTATAGGTCCATCATCATCATCGGACACCGCTGCTTGGAGCGGAGCGCGCTGTGTGCCAGCTTGTTCTGAAAGAGAATAGACGTTCGTTCAAGTGCTACCTTACAATGGCAGATGTGTGATTCGTATTCCCCACCTCTCGCTTTAGACCCACCTTCCTTTCTCCCTGGAGCTTCGTTGAGGCCTTCGCTTACGTCAACGGCCCTTTGCTATGGATGAGGGCAACAGTGCACGTTTACCTACGGCGCCTCCTGCTTCTACTGCGGCTGCCCCTGCATGGACAGTCTCCAGCCGCCAGGACAATCCCCATATCTTTGTCGGCCTTCGCGGTGAAGAGGTCGACTACTGACTCGACAACTACAACAGGGTCAGTATATTTAACCGCTGCGATGACGCTCACAAACTGCTGAACGTCGTCTTTTACTTCGCCGACGTCGCCAAATCCTGGTTACTCAATCATGAGGATGACATCGCTGACTGGCCTACACTCACGAACCAGCTAAATAAAATTTCCACCACTCCGGATGGTCGCTCACCACTGGCCATGAAAAAACTCGAAGCTCATCTCCAGCAGCCCGGCGAGTTCTACACGTCATATATTGAGGACGTTCTTGCCCTTCGCAGCCGCTTCAACGCTGCTATGTTGGAACCTGAGCATGTTAACCACATAATTAAAGGGACACTAAAGAGAAAAATGATGTGGGCTTGCATCTATAGAATGCCAGTTCTTGGTTACAAAGAGCCACTGTTATTGAAAACAGAGTTGTTATGAGGTTAAAGGTAGTAAAAAGGAGGAACAGAAATACAGGTATCGCCGCCACAGCTGAAACGGCCGAGGCTCGCCGCTACAAATCACCTGACGTGCAAGAGATCACAGAGGCTGACAAATGTGAATTCCGTTGACTATTTAAATGCGGTCGTCGAGTTTGTCTCGAATATTTTAACTAGTAGAAGGCGGCCACCCCTGAACGGATCAGTCTCACACACTCAGCTTCATCTTCTATTTTCTCGGTTCCGAGAGGCAAACAGCGTTGCTTCGTCCTCTTTTTACTCGGTTCCGAGAGACACGCGGCATTACCCCCGTCTTCGAAAGCTCAGACACGATGCTGGGAGGGTCCTCAAACTAGATACACAAAGGAGAAGCAGGGATCAAAAACCTGCATACGCGCAAAATATCACTCCGTCTCATAATACGCTTTCATCTGCAGTACGTGAAAAGTTTCAGCACTTGAGCGCCACCGTAATTAAGGTCGTTGACCCTGAGGAACCGCTTCGTATGTCACATTACTAAGATGCCGAATGACTTCGTATGGCTCAAAGTAACGGCGAAATAGCTTGTCGGAGAGTCCTCGGCGACGCCCTGATTTCCACACCCATACAAGATCGCCAGGTTGGTAGTGTTGTGCCTGGCCAAAACCGCCCAGAAATTTAGCCGGACGCCAGAATTCTTCGGCTAACGCCTCCTTCACAAACTCTGGATACTTCTCTGCAAAGCACCAGTGCACTGGAGGCGAGCCGTACCAAAGGGAGAGAAGCGACGTGTTTCAACATGAGCTGAACGTCCAGACACCACGGCGCGCCGTGGCCCTGACGGTGAACCCCTTCTCGCCCCGCGGCATATTTGAAGCGAGAGCGCAGCGAGCTCTCCCATTGGCCCTGCGAAAGTGCTGCCGTCGGATTGGACCATTTTGAGCGTCAACGGTTCTCGGCGACGGTGTCTCAAGTGCTTCCGTTCGAGACTCCGAGTGTGAGTTCGTCACGAGCGTCCATCGGGAGCAGTTCGCCCCCTGACAGTGCGGACGCGGCGGAATCTCCCCGGCCGTCGCTGCGCGAGAACAGTCGCACAAGGCTATGTTAGCTTTCGGCCCCAGAGCCGATCTTGTTGTGTAAATACCTCTAAATAGTGTATAAAGCCTTTTCTTCATCTCACCAACGCCGACTCGGATTCATCGCTACCGCCCAGGGAGCTGACAGCCCTCGTTCACGAAACGGGTGACGAGCGCTGCGTTACCAACTCCTTGGCACAACCCTGTTGACGGTGGGCTACTGTGTGATAACCCCACCGGCACAACATTGGTGGCAGTTGCGGGATCCACTGGCACAACCCTGTTGACGGTGGGCTACTGTGTGATAACCCCACTGGCACAACATTGGATGGCAGCGGTGGGATCGACCGGCGTCAGGCACCTCGGCGCGGTGAGTACCTGAAGTTTCCCTCAAACGCCAGACTTCTCTAACACACAGGGTAGCTTAGAGAAAGGCTGAGCGTAGCATTGTGTTAACCTTGCGTGTTTCAAGCCTACAGGAAGTGTTTTGAAAACCAAGGGATGTTGAGAGGGGAATCAGTGTGAGAAAGGCTTGCGCATCTCTTGCTAGGAGCGAGATAGCGAACGTATAGTACTCTATTCTAAAAAGGCAAACAACAAGAGGCCGGTAAAAGATGGAGAGTTACAAGGTCAAAGAACTTCTCCAAATTTGTGATGAGTTGGGCATCGATTTGGGCTCAACAAAAGGAAAAAAGGAAATTCTTGAGATCATGCAGGCAGAAGAAGTGACGGTTGAGGAAGCCGCAGAGGCCTTGGATGATATTCAAGAAAGAAAAGGGGAGGAGGAAGCCAAAAGGCTAGAACTCCAAAAGCGCAATGAACGTGAAAAGCGGTTTTCCCGCTTAAAGAAGCTTATCCAGCTCGAGCGTTCGGCAGATGAAAAAAGTGTTGAAAGGCATGAAGCTTTAATTTCCATTCAAGGTAACAGTTCGAAGCCGCGAGAGTGTCTGCAACCATTCCTCATTGCTGAGGATATGGCAGAGTATTTGGCAGATTTCGAGCGTGTCTGCAAAAGTAAGCGCTTCGAGCGAGATACTTGGGCACAACAATTGGTGGCTCTTCTCTCCGCCGAGGTGTCGGAAGAAATCAAGCGCGTGTTAGGCGTTGACTTGAAAAACTACGATTACTTGAAAGAGTCTTTACTGAAAAGACATCGGCTGGCACCAATAGAGCTTGGGGACAGGTATCGGCGTGAGAAAAATTGTACCAAAACGTTCTTGGATTTGGCGTATCAATTGAAAGCCGATGTAACCGAATGGCTAGACAGCCAGGAAGTCTCGGAGCAAATTGTGCTTGCACCTGAGAATGAGACCAAGCTTGGGGAAGCGGCCGAGCAACGCGACCGCAGCAGTGAGCCGATCAAGCCTCGAACGGAAGTATCTGGGGTTGCCTTGGTCGAGCCACTGGCAGCTGAGACGGTTGGAGCCGACTCCATCGGCGAGAAATCCGCAGTGACACCGTCCTGCACGCCGCCTCACGAAGCTGTAAGCAATCCGATTCCACCAATCGAGAGTGGCGACCTGGCAGTAAATCAACCGCCTGACAACTCAGAAGCAGCAGTTGTACAGCATGGCGGAGATGTAGTCAGGCTAGTAGATGACACGTTGGCGATTTCCTCAGAAGCAGCAGTTGTACAGCGTGGCGGAGATGTAGTCAACCTAGGAGACGACAAAATGGCAATGTCCGAGATCAGCGTTGTCGTAGATCATCACTCGCGGAAAAACGAAGTGGCGCTCATGGAAACTGCGCAGCCCACGAGTGTTAAACAGCTAAGGCAGAACCATGACGCGGACGCTGTCGAGAACCACACCTGTGAAGTCGACAGCGAGCGACTAGATAGGAGCCATGAATCTTCCTGTCCTGACGCGCTCAATTGTTTTGGCGAAAACAACCTTGGTGAGAACATGGACCTCACGCGATCCGAAGCGCCGCAGCTGTCGGACGAACGTGATCGTGCGCCGGTTAGCGCTGAGCAATGCGGCCCACTGGCAGATCAGTGTAACTTGAGTGGCGAGCCTGCAGAGGATATGCCTAGCTTGGGGGCTGGCGTGAGCCTTGTCCTTGTTCGGACGCGACTGGCAGTGAGTCACGCGCTGCTGGCCGCGATGCAGGCACGGCGCCGCACTCCGACGATGTCGGCGCCATACTAGCTCCGGTTACCGGCAGCTTGGAAGAGCTGGCACCAAAAGAAAGAAAGCAAAAACTCAAGTGCCGCCGCCGAAACAAGCGGAAAGGCAGGTGCATGAAAGAATGCTCTCATCGAAAGGTGAGAAAACGCAAACGATCGCGAAAGGAAAAGAAGCGGCGATCCCAGCGGCGCAAATGCACCCGTGCTGAGAAAATTCGCGATTGGTGCGCAAAGCGTAAGGAACGAGACAGATCCTTCAACAAAGCTAGTAACTTGTGCTCGTCTGTTCTTTCACGCACAAAGTGGAAAGAAAGGTCTCGCAGAGAAATGGACAGCCGAAGCTGTAGCGGAGGGAGGAGAGCCAAACCGCCCGAATACTGCTACGCGTTCTGCCGCTTGCGGAAGAGAGCATCACAGTGCGAACTCGGATGCTTTGAGTCATGCATTCGAGACATAGCTACCTTCAACGAGCATTTCGTCGCTAACGGTAATGCTCTAGGCAGATCGGGGCAAAATTTAATGACCTCCTTACTTCCTCACTTATGGTCTACGGTGCAAGTGATTTCAAGGAGACTCTTTTCCATTACTGATTAATAATTTTCCTTGCTGCTTAATGTATCCTTAATGTGCAAAATTGTTGTTTGAACCTTGTGTACTGCATCCTATACACTTGTCTCTTGTTGTAGTGGGAGCAAAAAGGGGACAACAATTTAGCTAATTCAATTTGAAATCTTGCCTCTGTCTGGTGTTTGATGGGTGACCGAGGGTACTTGCTTGAGTTGGGTGTTGCCTGTGGTCGGTCGGTTTTGCAAGCCGCAGAAAAGTCTACCGTTACCAGTGGCGAGTGGCAAGGGCATCGGAGCGACCCGAACGAAGTTGATCGGCGTGCCCCGGAAACAAGGCTGTCGGCAGAGGTGGCGAGTGGAACCCGAGGCACGTGAGGCTACCTGACGCCCGGACACTGTACGTGAGCTTGGAGGAACCTGGCGAACGAGCGCGCCCGGCATCCGAGCCACATGCGAGCAGCTCGTCTTCCCGGCGCATTGTCTGATGGCGGGGGTGCTGTTGTGCCTGGCCAAAACCACCCAGAAATTCAGCCGGACGCCAGAATTCTTCGGCTCACGCCTTCTTCAGAAACTCTGGATACTTCTCTACAAAGCACCATTGCACTGGAGGCGAGCCGTACCAAAGGGAGAGAATGAGCTGAACGTCCAGACACCACGGCGCGCCGTGGCCCTGACGGTGAACCCCTTCTCGCCCCGCGGCATATTTGAAGCGAGAGCGCAGCGAGCTCTCCCATTGGCCCTGCGAAAGTGCTGCCGTCGGATTGGACCATTTTAAGCGTCAACGGTTCTCGGCGACGGAGTCTCAAGTGCTTCCGTTCGAGACTCCGAGTGTGAGTTCGTCACGAGCGTCCATCGGGAGCAGTTCGCCCCCTGACAGTGCGGACGCGGCGGAATCTCCCCGGCCGTCACTGCGCGAGAACAGTCGCACATGGCTATGTTAGCTTTCGGCCCCAGAGCCGATCTTGTTGTGTAAATACCTGTAAATAGTGTATAAAGCCTTTTCTTCATCTCACCAACGCCGACTCGGATTCATCGCTACCGCCCAGGGAGCTGACAGCCCTCGTTCACGAAACGGGTGACGAGCGCTGCGTTACCAACTCCTTGGCACAACCCTGTTGACGGTGGGCTACTATGTGATAACCCCACCGGCACAACATTGGTGGCAGTTGCGGGATCCACTGGCACAACCCTGTTGACGGTGGGCTACTGTGTGATAACCCCACTGGCACAACAGTAGTGAACGTCTCGGTGTCGGAGGTTGTACCGATTGGCATCGCGGCGTTGTTGATGTTTTTAATACGGCACCGTGCGAGCTAGCGCGCTTCTTCGGCCCGCTGCAGAAATATGTCGACGTCCGCATAGGCGTTGGTGGCATCGTCACCGTAACTTATGGGTAGCATAGCGTCCAACATTATGGTGACGAGACGACCGTAGACTAGCTGGAATGGTGTAAGACGCGTCGGCTCCTGTTCAGCCGTATTGTATGCAAAAGTTGCATACTGAAGAACTTCATCCCACGATCGATGTTCAACGTCGACGTACATGGAAATCATGTCTGCAAGTGTTCTAGTGAGGCATTCAGTCAGTCCGTTTGTTTGTGGATGGTAAGCAGTAGTCCTACGATGACTTGTGTGGTTAAGACTGAAGAGAGCCTGCATTAGTTCGGCCGCAGAGGTTGTACCGCGGTAAGTAATAATAACCGGTGGAGCACCGTGGCGCAGTACGATGGTCTTGAGAAAAAACTGGGCTACTTCAGCAGCAGTTGCACGGGAAAATGGCTGTGTCTCGGCATATCCCGTTAAGTAGTACATCGCCACTACTATCCATCTGTTCTCTAATGCGGACGTTGGGAAATGGCCCAGCAGTTCTATGCCCACTTGCTAGAAAGGGGCTGTTGGCAGAGGTATTGGCTGAAGAAGCCCTGCAGGCTTTAGCGGCGGCGTCTTTCACCGCTAGCAACCTCGGCATGTTCTCACGTAGTGTTGTACTGAAGGCAGCAATGTAGGCCATTTGTACGTTTTTCGAATGCGTGCTAATGTTCGCGTGACTCCTAAATAACCAGCCGAAGGCTTTTCGCGGCATGCATTCAAAATTTCTGGCCGGAGGTCAGACGGCACAAAAAGAAGAAAGGTTTCCTTGTTCTGAAAGTTTCTCTTATATAGGACGCGATTGCGAATGCTGTAGGAGGATAAACCCCGCGCCAAAGCACGTAGGACAGCTACGTCAAGGCCTTCGAGATGCTCAATAAGCGGGCGTAAACCGGGGTCAGCCCGTTGACGGTGGACCATGTCGGTGGTCATGACTACAGCAACAAACAGAAAGTTGTCTTCGTGGTCGGGAGGCGCAGCATCAACTGGTGCACGCGACAAGCAATCGGCGTCATTGTGTTTACGGCCGCACTTGTATACAACCGTAATGTCGCACTCTTGGAGAGAGAGGCTCCCCATTACAAGCCGTCCAGAGAGGTCTTTGAGGTTGGCTAGCCAGCATAACGAATGGTGGTCGCTCACAGCCTAAAAGGGCGTCCGCAAGGATAAGGTCGGAACTTAATTATCGCCCAAGCTACCGTGAGACATTCCTTTTCCGTGGTTGAGTAGTTTGCCTCTGCTTTTGAAAGAGAGCGACTCGCGTAAGCGATAACTTTCTGATTGTCATTTGGCCACTGAATCAGAACGGCGCCGAGTCCAAAATTACTGGCATCGGTATGGATATCCATAGTAGCGTTTTCATCAAAATGGGCAAGTATCGGGGCGGCATGCAGTCGCCGGCGTAACTCGTTGAAGGCATCCTCTTGACCTTCTTGCCGCGCAAAAGGAACTGTCTCGGGTAAGACGCGTAAGATGCTCGGCAATCGCTGAAACAAAAACACTTGTAATAGGCACAAAGCCCCAAAAATCTCTGACTGACTTTTTTTTGGTTGGGCGCGGGAAGTTTTCCACACCAGAAGTCTTGCGGGATCAGGTTTCATGCCCTCAGCACTAATAACAAGGCCAAGAAAGCGGAGCTTATGGAATCCAAAATGGCACTTCTGCGGTTTTATGGTCCGTTGGGCTTAACGCAGCGCCTGTAGTAGCATTCGCAGCCGGTATAAGTGCTCCTCAAAAGTAGACGCGAAAATGACGATATCGTCTAGATTCACTAGGCACGCTTGCAACTTCAGTCCAGACAGAACGGTGTCCATCATTCGTTGCAAGGTTGCTGGCGCATAACAGAGACCGAAAGAAAGAACTTTAAATTCATAAAGGCCGTCGGGGGCGACGAACTCTGTTTTCTCTCTGTTCCTTTCGCCCACTTCTATCTGCCAGTAGCCATTCTTGAGGTCAAGAGACGAGAACTATTTGGCATTGCGTAACGGGTTCAATGCGTCGTCGATGCGCGGGAGCGGCTATACGTCCCGGTCCGTTACCTCATTTATTTTACCATAATCGACAAAGAAATGCAAGGTATTGTCTTTTTTTCTTCCCCATCACTACAGGCGAAGCCCAGGGACTGGTAGACGGCTGCACCACGTCGTCGGTAAGCATTTCTTGCACCTGGCTTGCCTCACGTTGCGTTGACAGCACGCGGTATGGGTGTTGGCAAATCGGCTTGGTCTCCGCGTCAACCATAATGCGGTGTTTGGCTACTGGGGAGCGCCGAACATTCGAAGACGTTGCAAAGCATCCAGTAAAATCCAGAAATAGCTCTAGGAGTAGCCGCCGCTCAATCACTGAGAGATTGGGGTTAATGTCCACAGTTGATAAGATGTCGGGTGCATAGCATCCGGCTGACGACGGCGGCGCCAGAGTACAGATATTTGCACACATAAAAGCAGGCGACTGGTTTCCTAGGCACCACCACCTCACTTCCTTTGGCGGCGGTCGCTCGCCGGTGTCCAGGTTCCCTACTGTCTGCTGTCGTCGCCATGGGCGCCAAGGGGGTTAGTGCCCGTAAATGCATCCCGTCTCCACCCTGAAGGGAAAAAAGGCGGGATGGGTTGGCCGCCGGAGCCTCAAACAAATCGCCACTCCGCTGCCGTCGCCGCCGCTTCGCTGCTTTGGTGGCGGTCGCTCGGCGGCGTCCGCTATGTACACCTCCGTTTTCAGCTGCTGGAGTCTGCGCGTACCTCGGCCGGAACCTCGGTCACCACAACAGCTTTCGCACAAAACATACGGACAAAAGTATAATTTTCTTCAAGAGCAGGATGACCAGGCAACAATAACTGTATGACAAATATTTCGGTAGTGAGCACGCATTCATTACATCATGCGTCTTTTTTTCTTTTTGTAACAAAAGATTTCATCTCCACGTATTTCCGGTCTCCAATTTTGGATTTTCTATGCTTCAAACTTCAATATTCGCGTATTGAAATCTATCTGCAACCATTGCCCCGCCGGGGTGATTGATTGAATGTCCTTTATTGAATGGGAAGGCTCATGGCCATGGATGGGGATAAAGGGGAGTAGACATAATCTTCATTGTTTAGGTCGTCACTCCAATCACATTGCTCTAACCAGGCCACTAAGCGAGCCATACTTGGCAAATATCATCTGTGTGTTTGCATCAGTTTCTAGAAGTGAACGGTAGTTCAGGCGGTAGGGTTCGATCTCGGGGCGTCCAGTAGAAAAAGCAGGGCATTCCCAAAGTAAATGAGATATGCCGCCGCAGGTTAGAGTCGTACAGTGGGGGCACGTAATCATTTTCTCCTTATACTGACGCCAGCGGGCCATAATACGTGGCGTGTAAGCCGCATGGGCGATGAGCTTATTCAAAAAGACTTCTTGACTTCGGGTGAGATGGGTTCTTCTCGTAAAAGGTGGGTCTGGTGTGGCCACCTGCCTGCGATGCTGACTGAGGCTACGAAGACTTGTCCGAGTATAGTGCATAAGGGCAAGAGAAGGGGTGAGTTGCCCGCCCAAGGTCGAATAAGGATGAAGCAAGGGGGGTGGGGAAGTAAATGTGGACATCCCACCTGCCAAGGCAGCCGCGGCGTGTGCCGCCGCATTGCCCCCTGATTCGTCCGAGTGACCTGGGGTCCAGTGAATAGCGACAGTTCTGGTCGCGAGTTGGTGGCGTTTAAGGAGGCTCTGTATAGCCGTAGCTGTTGCATCTTGTGAACCCGGAGTAGCGATTTCCTTGTAAGCTTCAAAGGAATCAGTAAGAATACGTAGTGACCCAGTTCCGGTGCAAGGCACTCCTGACAAGGCTCCCCAAATCGCGAGGAGTTCAGCGTGAAGAGGGGTACCCTGAGGTAGATGGCAGGCATAAGCGCCTGAAAGGGAAGGGTTGTCATCGCATACCCAGGCCATAGATGCGAATTCGCTTGTAATGGATGCGTCGGTATATATGTCAGTCGTATCGGGGATTCGCTCTTGTGGGTGATGGGCAGCTAGGAGCGCCCGGGGAATGACAAAATCGCGGTTTATAGGTCGGCGATGGACGCGTGTGACTACTGGCATCTCCCAAGGGGGAAGTGATGCATATAGGGCTGGTGTTTTGTCGTTACGCTGTTCATCCCAGGCCAGCAGGCGACGCCCCTGGACAGTGTTCTCTAGACATATTCGATGACGCGTCTGTGACTCGGTAACGATGATAGTGAGCGGTGGAAGAGCGGCCAAACGCAAGATTCGCTATATATGCCGATGATATTACCGTCTGGACTGAGGCAGCGGATTACGTAGACAAATATTCTATGGAGACTGAACTTCAGGCGGCCCTTCTTTGTCTTGAAGATACACTAACCAAAATTGGCCTCGAACTCGCATCACATAAAACAGAATTGATTAGTATCGACGGAAAACATAAAACCAACCCCAGTATGCAGATCCATCTTCACATCGGAGGCAACACCATCACCTCCTCAAATGGGCAAATCCGCAATCTTGGCCTGCCCATATCAAGCTGCAACAGCCCCCAGAAATGGGTTCATCAGTTACAACGCCTTTGGCCAGCACTGCTACATACTATTCGTCGCCTGTCCAACCGGCACGGCGGTGCGCGGCAGCATGCCTGCCGTGCGATGGCCAGAGCAGCGGGGGTCGGAAAAATTCTCTATGGCACACCGGTCCTCCAACTGTCGAAGACTGACTTCGCTAAGGTCGAAAGCCTTCATCGCGCAACACTACGCACTATTACCGGTCTACCTAAGCACACTCCTATAACCCGCCGGGGTAGTGCAGTGGTAAGACGCCCGAGTACTGTGCCGGAGTACCCGGGTTAATTTAGAACCCGACCTCGGCGGGTGAGCTTCAATGGAGGCGAAACGAAGTGGCGTCCGTGTGCTGTGCGATGTCAGCACACGGTAAAGATCCCCAGGTGGTCGAAATTACTCCGTAGCCCTCCACTACGGCTCCTCTTTCTCTCTTTCCACTTTCATTCCCACCTTCCTCCCTTCCCTTACGGCGCGGTTGCGGTGTCCACAGTAGACAAGTGAGACAGTTACCGCGCCTTTCCCTTCCTATAAATAAATCAGTTTTTTTATCTGCAACCATTAAAGTTAAACAGCTGCAACCACAAGTACACAACCTATAGTAAAAAGTTAGCGCTACTGAAAAAATCCGCATAATATGGATTCCGTATTTTCCATTCATACGCAATTATTGGAATACGGAACTCTGTATGATACAGAAATCGTATCGTACAGAAATCTTAAGGAACTTCGTTGATACAAAAATCGTTCGGACTTCGTATTGTCACGTAGTGGTGACAAGGCCGTTGGCACCAAAAGAAGACACAGGCTTGATGATACTGAAATTAACTCTTTATTGGGCTGGCTTGTGCCCGCAAAAGAGCTAAGCAACTCGGCGGCGGCGACAGCAACAAACGTGCCGGTCGATCGTCGAACAAAGAATGCCCGTCACACTCGTCAACGCTCAATTTGAAGGCTGCTCAGAACAATCTCGATAACGTCGCAAACAGCTACCATCACAAGCTGGAGCATTGTAGAAAGACACACGAGCGGCCGGAATCTTCGGGACAGATCTCTGTGCATCTAGCGCTACAACGAAACTGATAAAGGTGTGACTCGCGACATCGAGCATTAGCAAACAAAGATTACGGAACTGATACGCGATCCAGAATCAGAGTGATAAGGCCGTATGGCGGCGGCTGTTAAAAAACAAGAAATGCAATTTTGAAGGGTTCGCGGCATTACTCCCCCCTAAAAAAACATCGCCTTGATATTCCAAAACAAAGCACTTAAACAAACACTGCAAAGTTTAAACACCACAGATTCTTTAACGCGCGTAATATGGCTTCATTCGTACATGTACAATTTCTGGGCGTGCGCGTCGCCGTTGTGATGCTGACGTTCCGTCGGGAATGACTTCATAGTCCAGTGGTCCGACGCGGCGAATGATTTTGTATTGCGCAAAGTATCGACGCAACAACTTTTCACTTAGTCCGCGACGGCGAATTGGTGTCCAAATCCACACTTGGTCTCCTGGGTTGTACTTTGCGTGGCGTCGTCTTAAGCTGTATCATCGGCTGTCGGTGCGCTGTTGGTCTTTAATACGCAGCCGTGCGAATCGTCGGGCTTCCTCTGCACGCTGCAGGTAGGCGGCGACGTCAAGGTTGTCCTCGTTGGTTACGTGCGGCAGCATTGCGTCGAGCGTCGTCGTGGGCTCCCTGCCGTACACAAGCTTGAACGGGGTCGCTCTGGTCGTCTCCTGGACTGCCGTGTTATACGCGAAGATCACGTACGGCAAGATGGCGTCCCAGGTCTTGTGTTCAGCGTCTTTACCCGAAATCAATTCTATTGATTCAAAGGTTTCATAGTTTTCCTTTCCCAGTGACGATGCTTTATTCGCAACTGAAGGTATTAGTGCACTGGGCTAAAAACAGAACAGTTTATTTGATCGAGCGAAATAGAACGCGCTCCCAGAGGGAAAAAATGCAGACCATCTGGAAGTACCGTCATACCAACCTCGCGAAGTTACCATTTGTTCTTACACTGAACACTGATTGCCGTTGTCAAGCACTGATATTCGTCCCATATCTCTGAATTCGTCTCGTGCCAATGCAATAATCATGAGAAGGCATTATTCTTAGCGCTTAGAATGCTTTGTAGAAAGTATATAACATTTTTTTATTAATATAGTTTTTGCGTTGAGATGAACAAGACGCAAATGAACGCTGCGAACAGAATTTACACGTGTCTTTTATTAGATATCGTTTTGAAGTGAAAACTCCGCTACGCCAGGTATTTCGATCCGTCGGGTACACGGTTTTTACCTTCAAATGACCTTGACGGGACAGGAGGTGGGTGCTGCTCCGGGCACTATAGGGCTGAGAATGGTAGGCCTGCGTATTTGGGTTTGCTCGGTACGGTGGCTCCGCAAGGGACAAAGCAAGAGAAGAGACGAAGAAACCGGGCTGTTCCGACTAGCATCTATCGCCCTCAGGGGCCGAGCAGCCTAGCGATTAGCGGCGCATCCTTTTTCAGTGGGCGTCGCGTTGGATGCGGCACTAGCTTGAGAGAGCCTATAATACTACTACTACTACTACTACTACTATTATACTACTACTACTAAATAATAATAATAATAATAATAATAATGATAATAATAATAATAATAATAATACACAGTAATTATTCTCTGCTAATTGTTATTATTAATATTATTATTATTATTGTTATCATTAGTAGTAGTAGTAGTATAGAGGAAGACTCGTTTCACGAAGTTGGCACTGAATTGTCTAGTTAACGGCCGAATTACATGGCTAAATATTATCTTCATAGTTTTAATTATTATTAATAATAATAATAATAATAATTGGTTCACAGGAAGGGAAAGGCGCAGTATCTGTCACACTTGCGTCTGTGGACACCTTCATCCTTTGGTGTCCACAGACACAAGTGTGACAGATACTGCGCCTTTCCCTTCCTGTGAACCAATTAATATTGTTATCATTAATAATTAAAACTGGGAAGACAATATTTAGCCAGTTAATTTGGCCGTTACCTACAGACAATTAAGTGGCAACTTAGTGAAACGAGTCTTCCTCTATACTACTACTACTACTACTACTACTACTACTACTACTACTACTACTAATAATAATAATAATAATAATAATAATAATAATAATAGTAGTAGTAGTAGTAGTAGTAGTAACAGTAGTAGTAGTAGTATAGGCTTTCTCAAGCTAGTGCCGCGTCCAACATGACATGACGCCCATTGAAAAAGCATGCGCCGCTAATCGCTAGGCTGCTCGGCTCCTGGGGGCGGTAGATGCTAGTCGGAACAGCCCGCTTTCTTCGTCTCTTCTGTCGTTCTGTCCCTTGCGGAGCCACCGTACCGAGCAAATCCAAATACGCGGTAGGCCTCCGCCATTTACTGGGGGGGGGGGGGGGGGGGGGCTCGCCTGCCACCGGCGATCGTGCCTGTTGTATGCCGTCATTGTACACTCCACCGGTTTGATAGTGGACGACGGCTGTTGCCTCGAGCGCGTCTTTCCCGCTGTGTTCTTTTTCTCCGTTTCTTGTCGACTTTCTCTTCGGTCCGCACGAAGCTGCAGAGCCGGTTTAGCTATATAGCTAGTAGCAGGCATTTGCATTTTCGTTTCCTTCTTCCTACAGTAGCCAAAACAAGTGACCTTGACGGACAGTGCGCCTTTCCTTTCTAACAGGATGGTTGGTGGTTGTTGGGGTTTAACGTACCAAAGCAACTCAGGCTAGGAGAGACGCCGTAGTGAAGGTCTCCGAAACTTTCTACCACCTGGGGTTCTTTAACGTGCACTGACACCGCCCAGCACACAGGCGCCAGGCTTTTTGCCTCCATCAAAAAGTGGCCGCCCAGGCCGGGATTCGATCCCAGATCCTTGGGAACAGTAGTCGAGGGCCGTAACCACTGCGCCACCCCGGCGGGGGTCTTTCTTACAGAAACGAAACCTTGAGAAGGTAGGTACAGCGGGTCTTTGTGTGACACTAAATTTGCCCTTCAAGTGACATTAACCTAGTCATGTGTGGGTGTCCTTGATTTCGTGATGTTCGCCAAATGTACACGGCGCCTTCCTTCCCCAAAAACGTAATTTAAACTTGAGTCAGCCCTGAGTTACGCGAGGATACCTTGAACAACCTTGAAGGTCAAAGGCAGATAATGCGATTTTCTTTTCTTATAAATAAATGCACATTTTACAAGAAAAAGTATGAAAACAATCTTCACCTGGTTAGGTGCAGGCGTCCGCGAATCCTTGGCGTCAACTCAATAGTATAAAGTTCCTTGGTTACACCAAACCCTAGTTTAAATAAAAATTATGAAGTAACCGCTTGATTAAAAAGCGGGTGTTAATATGGCTCCACTTCACACCTCCCTTCGTCCTCGTCTATCAATGGCGTTAGAGGCACGTGGCATACGCCCTCTTTAACGGCGGGGGCTCGACGCTGGCAGTGACCACTTACTAGATTCACAAAGCAGGAGCAGCAGAAACGGGGAGCGAAAGTTGGGTACAAAAATACCACTTCTTTCATTGTACGGATTCATGCGAAAACATGAACAGCTTCGGTATTAAATTCCACCTTGGTGACTTTCATTCATCCTAGGGAAGGGTTTCGTAAGTCACGTAAAAAATATGCCGAATTACCTCATATGGGTCAAAGTAAACGTGGACTATGTTCTAGCAGAGCTCTCGACGAACATTGTCTACAGCGAAACTAAATCGACACGATCATATTATACTTACGTCTAGGCTTCCAGTGTTACACCGTTAGTGTCGCGGTTTTGATGGCATGAAAGTGATAGAGCCCGAACTTTCTTGCTTCTTCTGCTCTGTAGACACAAGTCAACTGCTGAGAGGGCATTGCTGGCATCATCGTCTACTGTAGCATAGCGCCCAGCATTGTGAAGATTGAACAAACGTAGACAAGTTGCGATTGCGTAAGATGTGTCGTATTTTTGTAATCGTATTGCATGCAAAGGATGCATACGGACGAACTTCATCCCACGTGTAGCGTTCAACGTCGACAAGTATAGAAAGTATGTACGCGAGCGCCCTGTTGAGATGTTCAGTCTTTCTGTTCGTTTACTGCTGATAAGAAGCTCTCCGGCACGGTGGTATGGAGCGAACATCAAGATATGACCGGCGTCGCTGGTCAAGTGACCCCTGAATGTCGCTTATTTGAAATAGCGCCTTGGTCAGATGATGGGGCCGGCGCAGACTTGAATAAAGCATAGGGGTGTCACCCTAGCAGCGTCGTACGCATTATGCTGCTACCTTTTTTAAACCACAGAAACGTACCCATTATGCCGCTGAAGCACAGATGTGTACTTAGGCGCATTAGGTGGCGGTGGCTGTACAACAGGCACAGCTGATTCATGGACGACTTGAATGACTTTCCTTAGAATGACTCCCGCGAGCGGCAGAAGACTCGACACTGTTGCAGTCCAGTGAAACTCCTTTAAGGCATCAGCGCAATTCTTGAAGTAAGCGAAATCAGTTCGTGACATGACAGACTCGTCTCGGTTGTAGTACTGAGCACTGCGATGAAGTGTTTTTCTATCATCATGGCGTTCGCTAGAAAAGCTGTAGTAGTGACACGGATATTGCACATATGTCTAAGGAATATTTTTGAATTTCCTATACAATATTTCTTAGGGAGCGCGGCATTCTTCTTCTCGAAAAAAATTGTATCAGCTGTCCTATGAAGGTGCATTATGTCCTTGTAATACATTGCGACGCTCGGGTTCAGGTTTGGAAGGGAAATTGCAGATCCTGCTCCACCAATCGTTTTCCGCAATCAATAGGGCGATTTATGTCATCTTGACATTTTCATGCTTATCCATCTTATTTCAATATTAATAATGTCGGCCGCTATGGCGCAATGGTTGGGGCAGGCGACTGCTTCTTTTAACGATGCGGGATTGAATTGAGGTCACACCGGGCGATTTTCGATGCAGGCGAAATGCAAGGCACCACTGAGCTGTGCGATATCGGTGAACATTAACAAATCCCAGTTGGGTATTTATTATTTCGTTACCTCTACGTCGCTTTAAAACTAATAATAATAATATATCTTCATTTAGTATATTCAAAACAACATACAGAAACAGAAGCTCCGAGGCCACAAGTGGGCTTGTGCGGCGACAACTGGCAGCCGCTGCAATATTTGCGCTTCATCAGAGCTCCATCAGAGGCAAAAAAAAAGAACAAGGGAAGAAAATTATTTGGCAAAACACACTATGTAAAATGCACTGAGAATATCAGTACATATTGTAGCAATCCTGAAGAAGAGGAAACATATAGAAGAAGACAGAGAAAAAGACGTTGAGAAAGACGTGGAGACTGGGTCTTAATTTGCCAGATTTCTTTATCGTTCGGAGCCACCATGCTTGGGTACAACCACAGGTCTGTTTTTAACGTCATTCAAAACTTCTTCATAGAATCAAAGCGTCTGCTTTGCTAATATGCTTTGAATTTTGAATCTTTATATATAAATCTCAGTATTCTCCTACTACATGGTCCTTTTATATTATGGTTTTTCATATTTATATTTCCTTCTCTATTCTCTAGCAAACACTTTTATTTATTTTTTTGCGATGTAACTATACATCTCAATATCTAATATATTTGCACCCCAGTTCTTGGCCGATCCCCCTGTGTGGGTTTGCGCCATCAAATTAGAGGAGACCGACAATGACTCTCGTGCACATGCCTGACTTGCAGCGGTTCACCAGCTGAGTGTTCTGCCTCCTATACCTGTTCAGCGCTCCGACGTCAGACCCCGGTTGTAACAACTTGGTGGCAGGCGCTGGGCACGAATACCCTCACGACGCATCCTCAACCGCTGGAGCCTCGCCGGAGCCGCCGCCTCGCTAGTCTTCCTCCCGTTTCTCTCAGAAAGCAGCAGACAACTGAGCAGTCCGGAATGTCAACACGAAGCATTCTGTCCCCGTCTGGGGATGTACCACCTACTGCCTCAAACCCGACGCTACCGTTTTGAGAGCCTCGTTCTTCTGCCGGTCAAGCAGGGGATGATGTTGACGAGTGGCTCACTCATTTCGAATGTGTGAGCCGCTTCAACCGCTGGGATTCGGTGGCGAAACTCGGGAATGTGGTATTCGTTTAGACGCAGACCGCCTTGATGTAGTACGAGAACCACGAAGACTCTGTGACCACTTGGGAGGGCTCTGTAGAAGCTAGCAAAGAATACCTTGGTGATCTAACTGCAAAGAGCATGCAGGCCGAGCAGACACTTGCTCGGAGAGCTCAGACAGCAGGTGAGACATACATCGAGGCAGTACTGAAATTATGCAAGACCATCGACACTCTGAAGACCCAGGAAGACAAAGTAGGCTATCTGCTCAAGGGCATTGCGGAAGACGACTACCAGACCCCCATTACCGAAAACAACTTGAGTTCAGTCACCGACGTTATTCGACACTGCCGGACATTTGAGGCCCCCAAGACGCCGCTATACACCAAATATTGGACGGCTGGCAAATTTCACTACGGTGGCCAGCGTCGAAGAATATCGATTTCCAAGTTTACTGTGCGCCATTCGTGAAATCGTTAGGGATGGAATTTCACGACGTGAACTGCTTGACCGGCCGCCATTTGGCTTCGCGGTGAAGCATACGCTTTTCCAGTACATGCACGTACGTACCCACCAACGTCCAGCTATACACTAGCCAATGACACCGACTTTGCCTTCCGCGAAGACCTGGACGCCCCACGGTCAAGGCCCAACTAAATTTATCAAAAATTCTCTTTTCAGCGTAGAGACCCTCGGTCCTACTTCAACTGTAGACCGCGCCTACCTCGGGAAAGCTACGTCGACCCGGAACCTACATTTAAGTATTCGTCTCGTCCTACTTTCCAAGAGTCCAATAATGCCAGCTTTTTGATTGGCCTATTCTGGTATGCTACCGGTGTGGTGTCGCGGATCACATTTCCCGCTACTGCAATCGACGCGCATTGTTCAGGAATCTTTCGACGGCATCGAACCGACACACCGTCTAGCCCTACATTGACACCTATCGGCCAGAACATGCTCACCGGAGAGGCCGTTTGCAAAACGAAGAGTTCCGCAGCCATTCTCCAGCGTCTGATCGTAGTGTGAAACCGCCTCCGTCATTTCGTGTGCGCCGTTCCCCGTCACCATGGCTCCGATCTCCGCCACCCTCGCAGGAAAACTAGCCAGCGCGGCCATTTACGATGAGGTCGCTGGACAACATGCGCTGCTACCTATTATTCTTCCGTCTGTGTGCATGCTAAAGAAAAATGCTAATGTGCTTGTTGACGGTTTGCCTGCGATGACGTGGTAGTAGACACTGCTGCTAATGTTTCGGTATTGAGTTTAGATTTTTAAAACCTTTTGAAGAGCAAAGCTATGTTCGCTTGGGACAAAACTGCTAACTTTTATGGAGTGAGTGGAGAGTTATTGTATCCGTTTGGTGTATGCAGCGTTAAAGTCTTTTGGGGGCACACTACAGAAAGAAATGTCTTTCTCGAGGCTGAAAAAAGCGACATATATTTCTGTTAAGCTTCAAGTTGTTCTCTGCAACGCACCAGCAATTTGTGAGGTTGCTATCGTGCTCCTCGCGAGTTTTTCGCAAGACTAAATTATTTTTCATAACCATGACTACAACAGCAAGTGCCTCTACTGCTCTGTGCATTGCTCGTTGAAAAACTTCTGAAGTCGACGCTATGCCAAACGGCATCCTCAGAAACCGATATTTGTCGTACGGGGTGCTCATTGTACATGTAAGTGAGCTAGGTGCGTCTACCTCTACTTGCCATAATCCGGAGGATGCGTCAAAGTTAGAAAAATACCTCGCTTCAGACAGATGCGGTACTATGTCTTCTAATGTTGGCATATGGTAATGCTTCCTGAGAATCGCCTCGTTCAAATCTGATGGGTCTAGGCATATGCGCACTTTTGCCTTTGTGACCACCACTACCATGTGGCTTGACCAAAGTTCAGTTACTTTTGCGATGACTCCGCCACTTTCCATTTTTTGGAGCTCTGCTTTCACACGGTCTTGAAGGGCGAGCGCGACTCTTCTTGATGGTTTAACGGTGCCTTGGGCACCAGGCTTCAGCTTGATGTGGTACTCGACACCCTTAAGTTCTCCTAGACCTCGAAATACGTCTTCAAATTCCCGAATACCATTGAAGTCGGTCACATCTATCGAACCGATGCGACTTCTTAGGCCAAGAAGCTCAGCAAAGCAGCTATTAAGCGTCACCGGTGCCTCGAAATTGACAATAAAACCTTCTGCTTCCGTGCACTGCGCTTTGTGGCTAATAGGCAGCTTAATGTTTTTTGATGCAATTCCCTTCTGGCCTATGAACGTGCGCAGAGTAGCGCAGCATGGCTCTGCCGGATTGCTTGTTATGCGTTTCAGCATCGCCTCGGGCATTCCACAACAGTTTGCACCCGTGCTAATCTTGCACCTTACGTACATGCTATAACGACTCCTGGCGACCAGCGATCATCCTGATCTGGAGCCTTGATTTCGAGCATTTGAAGAAATAGTTCTTCGTCTTGTGTTATCTGAACTTTTTTTATGCTGCGTTCTTTGTAGCGCGTTCGTGACAGGTGCCTTTGTCATGCGCGAGTAAAATGGTTGCGGCCTGCGCATTTGCGGCATTGCTTATTCAGACCGCGACCGTTTCCACTGTTGTGTTCATCGAAACATCTTAAGCAAGCGTTTGGTTTTGATTTAACGGTAATGCGGCAGTGTACAGTCGAGCGCGATTTGAAGGTTATCGCGCGAGCGTTGACCGGGAACATGAACAGCGCCATGGCCCAGAATTCTCTGCCGAGGCGAGGGAGGTATCAAGCCAGCTTCTCTCGCTCTTTTTTGCTGTTCCTTCAGCAGCCGTCACTCCCTGCTGGGACATCACTTCCTTTTTTTTTCTTTTCTTACTTTTGGTTCTGCGAACAGGCAGTGATCGTTGTGCGCACGACGTATTCTTCGGTATTATCTAAAATTGAACCCTTTATCGCACCAAATACAAAGCTTAGAATGGAGAGAAAGGTTGGTGCGTTTGTCGCGGGGGGGGGGGGGGGGGGATGGTTGTTGTATGGAACAGCGAACGAGGGAGAGAATAGTGCGAAATCATAATTTTTCCTGTTCCAAATTCGGCCGCCAGGTGCCTGGAGGGCTAGGCTGGTCGATGCTCGCGCGATAACCTTCAAATCGCGCTCGACTGTACACTGTCAGCCACACGTGCACACGAGACGCTCAGTGCGCAAGCCTCAGCCGAAGAGTTGCCGGTATAAATACTGGCACATTTCGTATAGGACTAATCGTGGCTGGTCCTGGCCCTATGGGGCTCGGACGGTAGATCAAAGCCGTTGGCGGCGGGGGCTAGCATATGTACAATGAACACCCGGTACGGCAGACATAGGTTTCTGGGGATACCGTTGGGCACAGCGTCGGCTCCAGGCGTTTTTCAACAAGCAATGCATGGAGCAGTAGATGGGATTGCTGGTGTAACCGTTGTTATGGACGACATTTCATTCTGGGGAAAACTCACAAGGAGCATGATAGCAACCTCACCATGTTACTGACCCGTTGCAGAGAACACAACTTGAAGCTTAACGAAATAACTGTGGCTTCGTGCTGCCCCGTGTACGCTACATGGACTATGTACTCACCAAAGAAGGACTCTCCCTGGACCAATAAAGAGTATTCGACATCATACAAGTTGCAGCACCGAAATATCATAAGGAGCTCAAAGATAGCGAAGCTGAAATAATGAAGCAGGTCGTAACCTAGTACAACCCCCTCGACGCGGATGCGAAGCGTATGGAGAATACGACGACAGTCATCATAGTGTTCAACGGTATCAAGGTTCCTAAGTATGTGCGATACGGCTCCACGCTGTACCCGTGCAGTCTCTACAAGAAGCAAATGGAAGTTTGCAACGCATGCGGCAAAGTCGGCCACAGGCGCGACGTTTGTCCTACACCAAACGCACATGTGTGCCTTGCATGCGGTGCTTCTAATCCAAGAGAGGGCCACATATGTGTTAAATAAATTGGTTCACAGGAAGGGAAAGGCGCAGTAACTGTCACACTTGCTCTGTGGACACCCGAACCGCGCCGTAAGGGAAGGGAGGAAGTAGGGAATGAAAGTGGAAAGAGAGAAAGAGGAGCCGTAGTGGAGGGCTACGGAGTAATTTCGACCACCTGGGGATCTTTAACGTGCGCTGACATCGCACAGCACACAACGCCTCATATGTGTCCCCAAATGCAAGCTCTGCGGTGTGACACACCCCACCGGGGAACGCGTCTGCAAAGCCAAATACAAAGTTCCATACGTCGTGCGGCGACGGCGATGGCAACGCCGTAACGCCGAAGAACATCACCGGCACGCAATCGTCCCAAGCACGTTTCCATGTCTTGGACGTTCTCACTTGCGCAGTGCCTAATAATAATAATAATAATAATAATTGGTTCACAGGAAGGGAAAGGCGCAGTATCTGTCACACATACTCTGCGGACACCTGAACCGCGCCGTAAGGGAAGGGACGAAGGTGGGGGTGAAAGTGGAAAGAGAGAAAGGGGAGCCGTAGTGGAGGGCTACGGAGTAATTTCGACCACCTGGGGATATTTAACGTGCGCTGACATCGCACAGCACACGGACGCCACTTCGTTTCGCCGCCATCGAAACGCAGCCGCCGAGGTCGGGTTCGAACCCGGGAACTCCGGCACAGTAGTAGGGCGTCTTACCACTGCACCACCCCGGCGGGGCGCGCAGTGCTTCCCGTACGCGTATTTGGGCTTGCTCGGTACGGTGGCTCCGCAAGAGAGAAATTGGCAGAAGAGACGAAGAAAATGGGCTGTTCCGACTAGCATCAACCGCCCCAGATGATGATGATGATGATAATAATAATAACAAAAATATTAACAATATTATTTATATTATTATTATTATCATCATCAATTGGTTCGTAGGAAGGGAAAGGCTCAGTATCTGTCACGCTTGTTTCTTTAGACACCTGGGCCCGTATTCCGAGTTTGCGTCGTTATCGAAGTGTCGCTATCTCACGTGACCTCAAGTCATCTGATTGATCAAAACGTCGGAACCGGGTGTTGCCAGCACGGAACCGGAAGAGGTGGCAAAATCATGTTCTGGCGTTTCCACCAATCAGATGACTCGTGGTTTGGGAGATAGCGACACTTTCGATAACGACGCAAACTAGGAATACGGGCCCCGAACCGCTTGCGCTGCCTCTGGGGGCGGTAGATGCTAGTCAGAACAGCACACTTTCTTCGTCTCTTCTGTAATTTTCTCTCTTGTGGAGCCAACGTACCGAGCAAACCCAAACACGCTTCCCGTACCGGATCCCGCAGAGCATCGCGCAGCGCGTCGCGTGGCCGTGACTGATCTCATAGGAACACACGCAACGCTAAGCGTTCGCGCTCTCGTGACAGAATCAGTTGAGCAGGCGTAGCGAAGGGCGAAGTTAAAAGCAGCAACGCAAGCTCTGACAGCGCCACTAGTGGCCGAAGCACACAGAGCAGCTGGCAGGAATGGACTACCAGCCCCTACTACTAGGAACTCGAACAAATCCGTGTCGCCAACACGAAGCTGTTGGAAACCACGCGCTGGCTTACCCAAGAGCTAGCCGACGTCACGAAAGAACTACAAGCATGGCGATCTCAGCCAACGATTGGCCCAGCTCAGTCAACCGAGACACGTACACCCGCCGTTATCCCCGTGAACACCGACACGCCATCACATCAAGGTACACAATCAATGGACAGATTCCAAGACGAGCCCGAAGAGGCGAAAACCACTGCCCAACCCCCAAGAAACGAGCACGCACCTCATCACAACATAAGGACCTACCCCAATTGGAAACTCAGCTCGAAACCAAAATTGAAGCGCTCACCAATACCTACGCCGACACAGCTGCTGTCACTGACAAACGACTGGCGCGGCTGGAGGAACTAATCACCACGTCCTACGGAACCATACAGGAGCGCTTCGGCTTCATTGAACAAACCCTCAAGCCCATAGTATGCAGCCCCATCTTTGCTGTGCAATTCGCAAACCACCCATGTCTCCAAAACAGACGCAAGCCTCAACTCCATCACAACCATGTCCCCGCCCCAAGCCACAATAGGATCGCTACCGGGCCTTACGGCCTGGCAGTGGAACTGCGACAGTTACAACAAGAGAGCAGTGCTGCAGCAACACATCACCATGGTAACCAAGAACCCTGACTACATTCTGATGCAAGAAACGGTGACGGCGAGTCCAACCCTCGCTGGTTATCGTGCTCACTTTAGCCCAGCGGAGGGACGAGGCGTCCGCACATTCGTCCGCAAAGGGCTCCCGTTCATTGAACATCAGCTCAGACACGGCCGCAGCAAGGGGGAATACACCTTCACTGAAATCATTCCAAGCAAACAACGCAAAGAGAGCCTGTTCATAGCTAACATCTACAGTAACCCCAAGCACCAAACAGAAATTCAAGACCCTGCTACACACAGCCAGCACCCAAGCCAAAGGCAACACTTTGCTGATTGGAAGAGACTTCCATGCCTCCCATCAAGCGTGGGGTTACGTGAAAGACACGGCAAAGGGACGGGACCTACTACAGGATACCCTGGACCACGACAGTACCCTGATCACGGATCCCAATCATCCTACCCGAGTCGGCAATTCCGTAGCACGAGACACCACACCAGACCTTACATTCATCAAGAACGACCCTACCGGCAAAGTAACATGGCTCAACAGCGGCGTTGACCTGGGCAGTGACTACATCCTCGAAATTACTATTCCCAATCAGTTCCGGGGCAACACCATTACACACAAATGGATGGACTGGGACGGTTTCCGTAAGGGACGGCCAACCACATCGCAAGACATCGCAGACATTGAAACCTGGTCGGCAGAGCTCCGCGATGCAGTGCACTCGGCCACCAAGACCATTGAAACGGACGAGGACATCATAGCTATGGACAGTCGTCTGGCCCATCTCATCGAGGCCAAACGTTCGATACAGGCGCGCTGGAAGCGGCAACGGCTGAATCACAAATTGACAAAGAAGGTGGCCGACTTAAACAGTGCCATTCAACATCACGTAAAGGTCCTGTGCCGTCAGCAGTGGAACGAAGTCTGCAACCGAGCTGACGGGCAACTATATCGTGGTTGCACATGGAATCTATTCCGGCACCTCCTAAACGAAATTAAGACCAAGTGACACCATAGCGATCGCCTGGCCTGCCTCATGCACACCACCACACATCAACAAGGAAAAGAAGTTGTTATCAAGACCCTGGAAGCCAAGCATCAGCCACACACCCCAACGGAAACCCACCCGCCATGCGGGGGGCTGCCCAACGCGTGGCTCGACCGAGACGTTACCATGTCAGAGCTACGGGTAGCGCTGCACGGGCCCAACACCCGCTCAGCAGCCGGCCCCGATCTTATTACCAGCAAGATGCTACGCAACCACGACTACGCATCGATCAAGGCCCTAAGCCGCTACTACAACGAATGCTGGCGGTCGGGCAAGCTCCCCCGTCAGTGGAAAACTGCAAGAACAATCTCATTCCCGAAACCGGGCAAGCCATAGGACCTCGGCAACTTGCGTACCATCTCGCTCACGTCCTGCGTGGGCAAGGTGCTAGAGCACATGCTTGCAAACCGGTGGCACGAGTACCTGGAAAAGGAAGACTTATATCCGGATACGATGATCGGCTTCAGGCGCAGACTCAGCACACAAGACGCCATGCTACAACTCAAAAGAGAAAGAATCAACAACAAGACACAAGACAGCAAAGTAATTCTGTGACGATTTACAAAGCGCATTCGACAAAGTCGTACACTCAGCCATATTAGCACAAGTATCGAGACTCAAGATGGGGGTAGCGAGCTACAATTACATCCAAAACTTCTTGACCAACCTTGTGGTGGAACTGCACGCCGGAGACCTTAAGTTCCCCGAACACAAATTCGGCAGCATGGGTGCCCCGCAAGGTTCAGTCATCTCGCCGTTGCTCTCCAACCTTGTCATGATCGGCGTAGCGAGGGCAGTAGAAGGGACCGGCGTCCGGCATACCATCTACGCCAACGGCATTACCTTGTGGGTGGCAGGCGGCACCGACGCCGGCATTGAGCAGCAGCTCCAAGAGGCTTTTACTGCCATCGAGCAACACCTTAACGGCACAAGCCTGGTGTGCTCGCCCGCAAAATCCGAGCTGTTCGTCCTCACACAATTATAACGGGGACGGAAACGCGCTCCCCCTCGGGAGTGCGATCCCATAAATATCGCGACTGCATCGGCGCAGCGCATCCCTGAAGTTCCCAAGATCAGGGTCCTGGGCCTGCCACTAAACAATAACGGCCGCAACGAAGAGACCATCAACAAGGTTACCCCCAAGGTAAAGGACGCTATCCGGCTCATACACTGAATCTCGAACCGACGGGCAGGCATGCGTGAAGACAGCCTTCTAAGCCTCATCCAGTCGTTCGTGATTAGTCACATCGCCTACATTGCGGCTTACCTCAACTGGCAAGCCACTGACCGGACAAAGATAAACACGCTGATCAGACGGGTTTATAAGAAGGTGCTGGGATCAATGGGGACCACGAGTACGGCACGGCTCCTGCAGCTCGGCGTCCATAACACCTTAGAAGAAATAGCCGATGCGCAGCTCACTGCGCAAATGGAGCGCCTCTCTACAACCAAGGCAGGTCGCAGTATCCTGGCGTCCCTGGGTTACAATCCCCGAGCTCCCAGTCGGCAATCTTGCGAGATCAGCGATGAGGCGTGGGCTCACATCCACGTGGACCCCATCCCGAAAAACATGCACCCCGAGTACAACCAAGAACGGCGGCAGGTGTGGGCCAAAACCCTCGTCGAGCAACACGCCCAGGACCCGCACGCCCGGTTCGTGGACGCTGCGGAATACAAGCGAGAAGGAATCATGACAGTGGCCATTGCGGCGGCTACCGACATCAAGACAACGCCAGCGAGCGGGCGGTGCACGGACGCCACAGACGCCGAGGAGGTTGCCATCGCTCTGGCGATCTCGGAGGCCGAGTGTCGCACCGTGCTCAGCGACTCGAGGAACGCTGTACGCAACTTTGCCAAGGGGCGTGTGCGCCCGCCGGCGGCCGTCATCATCAGTAAGCTGCAGCTTCAAAACTGCCGCTACACTATCCGCATCAAGTGGTTCCCGGCGCACGCGGGAGATAGTGCATCCTCAAACGAATCTCAACGAGACGGCCCCCTCAGCGGCGCGAGCGCTTACCTTCCGTGCCCCCGAGAGGAACCGTTCCAAATGGTGGTGCGAAACAAAAGACCGAATGACCAGTTACGAGGAAGTGACTAACTTTTACCGCCTAGCTCGATGGACAATGCCGCCGCCTCAACTGGAACTTTGATGGGAGGAAGCGGTCATCCTAAGGCAAATGCAAACCGGGTCACTCCTAGCCCCGGCAGTGCTACACGCCCTCCACCCTAACATCTACACGAGTGATATGTGCAGTGTATGCCAAGTGGGTCCGGCGGACCAATGACACATCATGTGGAACTAGGTTCCCGACCGAAGCTGCATCAAGGACATACCCGCGGGAGCTTCAAAGTGCTGTGCAGAATACAGACAAGGACATTCAACTATGGGCCGTCCAGCAGGCCCGGGGTGCGCTTTAAAAGCACAAGCCTCACAACCCACCACAAACGGGCCAAATGAGGTACTGCAGAATAGGGCTTAACCCCGGGTAGATGCTTGGCCAGGGTCTCAACGCTTTAACCCGTCGTTTACCGGCTCCCTAATAAAGTTATACATACATACATACATACATACATACATACATACATACATACATACATACATACATACATACATACATACATACATACATACATACATACATACATACATACATACATACATACATATATACATACATACATACATACATACATACATACATACATACATACATACATACATACATACATACATACATACATACATACATACATACATACATACATACATACATACATACATACATACATACATACATACATACATACATACATACATACATAGTGAAATCTGGATTTAATAGTTGGTCTGAACGTCTAGCGCTGCCAGTAATTCGGGCACAGCAAGGTCGAATTACCAGCCGCAGGGCACAGCTTCAGCGGGAGAGATGGGCGCCGGAGACAAGCGATGATGATGGCCATGCCGAAGCGTTTTCCGTTCTTTGTCTTCTTTACATTTCCCCCATGTGAAGAAGTCGCCATCCTGGCGACTCAGGGAGTGAGAGAACCAGAGGGTTGTAATATGGCTTGAGGCGGCTAACGTGGGCAACCTCGCGGCCACGACGGCGGTGTCGGTAGAAGGGGTGCCTAGCTCGATGACGTAGTTCACAGGGATGTGCGTTCCAAGAAGCGATCAAGTCCGTGGTATTTCGTTTCTAGTTTGTTGGTGACAGGAACGCATATAACCAAACGAAGCTGTTGTCCAGGAACGTGGGGCAGGGGTATCGCTATCATGCTGATCTTTGCGATAGCCTTGAGTGTTGGAGGTAAACGTGCGAGCTAGCTGACGGCATTCCTCGGCCTTCTGTACAATATCTGACAAAGGACTGTACTCTGAGGCAGCTGGAAGGTATAGCAAAATTGTGTCCAGAATACAAGGTGATTCACGACCCTATAAGAGAAAGAAGGGCGAAAAACCAGTTGTTGCTTGGGTGGCAGTGTTGTACGCGAAAGTTACAAATGGCAGTACCTGGTCGCAGTTGGAGCTTCCAGATTCAGGTGTACCATACATTGCGAGCATGTCCCCAAGCTTACGGTTGAAGCGCTCCGTGAGGTGGTTTGTTTCCGAGTGGTGCGCAGTTGTAGCCCGATGTATCGATTTGCAAGACGACAGGAGGTATTGCACTGCTTCAGAAAGAAAGACACGACCTGTATCACTCAGTAGCTCGCCAGGGGCGCCGTGCCGCGAAGAATGAAGTGGTGCAGAAGAAAATGGGCTACCTCTCGGGCTGTCGCAGCGGGAAGTGCAGCAGTCTCGGCGTAACAGGTCAGGTGGTCGACGGCGACGACGACCCATCAATTACCAGCGGCACTGCATGGTAGTGGACCATGAAGGTCGATTCCCACGCGATAAACGGGCGAGCTGGACACGGTAAAGGGTGTAGAGGGCCAACGGGGTGGCGAGAAATCTTGCGTTGTTGACAGGCGGTACAAGAGCGAATGTAGCGACGCACGAAATTGTACATTCCCCGCCAGTAGTACCTCCGCCGAAATCGATCATAGGTTTTCAGGACACTGGCATGAGCGCTTTGCGGGTCAGTGTGATGGTGGGCATAACTCTCGGAGCGATGGATGGTGACGCGGAATGACAAGAAGCTACGTCCTGCCGTCTGAGTTGTAGTTCCTTTGGTAGAGACCCTACTGAAAAAATCCGCATATATGAAATCCGTATTTTCCGTTCATACGCAATTATTGGAATACGGAACTCTGTATGATACAGAAATCATGCGGAATTCCGTATGGTACAGAAATCGTACAAAACTCCATTGATACAGAAATCGTACGTACTTCGTACGATGCAGAAATCCTACAGATTTCTTACTATACAGAAATCATACAAACTTCGTATGATACGGAGCTTAAACGACTGCGCGTATATGGAAATGTGATTCTACGTTTTGCAGCATGCCATTCTAGTGGCAGGGATTCGACTGCTCCTAACACTGCGCCGCTCGCTCATCAGGCACCCGAGATGTTTTTGCTGCCCCATTGAGTGGTACAGCTAGAGCGAGTTTCAAATGCCAGCAACAAATGTCGCAGATGTTCTCCTTTTCTTTCACGGGCTCTTCATTTCCGCACACTTCTCGCATTTCTTTTGCTTGCAGAAACTAAATGCAGCTTTGACCCTCCATGCTTTTACCCTACAAAACTGTTAGCCAGGCAAGAGCTATTGTGTGACCTTTTTTTGTGGGCATGGGTTTCACAGACCTCCATTTGAAAAACATTGGTCTACAGGTCCTATGGTTAAGAATCCCACACCTCAGCTTCAAGGTCGGAGACCTCAAAACCAAGGTGCAGGAAGCACAGAAGGAGCAGCTTCAACAGTAATTTTTTTTTTTACTCGGCCCTCATTTCTTAACTTTCAACATGTCTGCAAGACAGCAGTTGACAGAGCTGCGCTGCTTCGAATTTTGTATGCTCTCCAGGAACTTCAGGGTGTGCTGCTCAATGGCATCTGAAAAAAACAAACAAAAAACATTTGATTTCAAGTGCAAAGTATTTTCGGGCAATCAGAGTTCAAATGACATCTTTCAAAGTATGCAGAGCTGAACAGTATTTGCACTACCCTAAGTACTAACTCAGTGAAGCTTGGCTTACAGTATTGGTTGTCAAATGTTGCAAAAGATGGCTTAAAAAAGAAATGAGCTTATGCCTCTTCTCAGAGGCTCAATTTGTGGCAACAATCAACTTTCTGCTCAGCAATGTGTATGATAAGGTCTGCTCTGCAGCAATGTCTTTCACGCTGCTAGGTGCAACAGTCACGAGCGGCTGGTTCTTAACTCTAAAATCACAGCCTTACAATATATAATACCATACCATATCTTTGACCTTAGCCGTCCAGTATGTGGCTCTTGTGTCAGGCCAATTTAAGCACCTGCTCTCATTTTCCTTACCTAAAGCTTCACGGCAGCTAGGTAAAAGCTGTTGTGTACCGCTAGATCTAGCCAAAGGTATCAAATTCTCATATCTCTCTTGTGTCAGACATCTGCTTTTCCTTAGTTCAAGCATAAAGAATGCTGCGCCATCTGGTTACACTGATGCTCAGCTCAAGTTGTTCCACAAAATGGCCCTTGCCATAAAAGCCATACTACCCATAGAAAGGACTTGCGTACTTATTCCCTTGCACTGCTGGTGAATCCAAATTCCAGTGGACTAGTTTTTATTTCCACGTTAACACCTGTATTCACCTTTAGAACTCCCAACTGTGCCTCCACATACACACTGCCTATACAAGACAGCAGTATTTTTGGACTAAGTAGGCTGTATAACACAGCTTCAGCACCAATGTTAACATCTACATACCTGAAAACCTTGTGATATCAAAATTTTGAAGAATTTTGTTTACTTGCACAAGAGAGAGAAGGCATGTTCAATGTTCTGACTTTCAGAGGAGGAAGAAGGGGGGTGGGGTGGAGTGATGAGCACTTTCACACATTGTGAATGAGTCCTAAAATAAACATACACACAAGCAGCGACAGAAAGCACGAAATGAGTCCTAGAGGTGTGTGCCAAGACATCTGCCAGTCGTCGCCAAGTGTTCTAGCTATGCCTCCACAGCCAACGCAAACTAATCGGCGTGGTGGCACAACCACCATTTTCCCTCAGCGCCATCGGTTCGCCATCTTTATCCTTTATGCGCATAATCATAATTAGCCTTTTTACATGCAATTCCGTCTGTAACTTTATTCAATCAGAGACCGAAGCCGAAACTTCTATATTTACTGTGGCAGCGTTAACTGTGCACAGCCGCTCCCTACAAGAAAACACCACCACACCACTATTGTTCGCAATTGGCAAAGCGTTTTCTTTATGCTGATGCAATCGGTTTCGAGGGCCAAGGCTTCTGGGTAGCGTGATCAGCGGACAAGACATCGGACAGGGAGCAGCAGGTAGAGTTGACAAAGTAGAGTTGGCAAAGAAGAAGTCTTATATACTTTATTTACATGTCAAAACAGGAAGAGGAACTTCGACGAGAAGAGCGGAGCTAAGCTCCTTAGCTACCGTGGATACAGCTCCACGCATTATTAAAGCATCTGCAATCCCCAGTTCCCTAGGTGGAGAAATGAAGTTCAATTGGGCCAGTCCAATCAGTGGGCACGCGCGGTCCTCTCTGACAAGTGGCAGAGAGGAAGACATGCATGTGTATTAGAAACTCTAGATCGCTTGTTGTGCCGTGCTGCAAGGGAGTTTTCATTCTCACAGCTGTGTCATTGTATCAGCGACCGCGTGCCCACTGCCATCCTTTCCGTTATCATAGAGAAAAGTGGCAACCGCCTCAACAGAAAACGACTCAAGCGCTTCAAAAGCCATCTGCTTAATATAAGTGCTTGCAGCATTTTCAGGCCCCAGTAATCGCGTTCTCAAGCTTCTAGGCTTGTCGCTTTTTTTTTTTTTTTGGGGGGGGGGGGGGCTTTTTTATCTTCTTCGACTCCAGTTTTATTAATTTCTATTCTTCTCCCATACTCGTTCCATCCTTCTCGGCCGCTCAATTCCCCGCAGCTTTTTTTACTCCCGCAGCCAACCCAGCTTGGGGCGTTCTAGGTTGGCCTTTATGAACCTGTGCCACACTTGGGAGGAAGGGTGTTGGCCACAAATGTTTTTTCTGTTATCTTCATTTTTACCATGTCTTTTACGGCTCGGCTGCTATCGTCTATCGACCTTTGCCAGAGCTAACAAGTGTTCCACGCTTGGCTATCTCCCTTGATTCATCCGGGGACACGGTGCCCGATTCCCTGCCTTCGAAGTCCTCTCTGTCGCTGACCTGAGCCACTCCGCCAGAATCTGACGGATCGCTACCTTGGTTTGCCACTGCCTGGCCCATCGTGAGAGAAAGCTTATTCGTCTTTCGGCTTAGTTCAGCTGCAGTTTCGCGGGCTTTAAATCGAGTGAGCGCTTTCACGGCTCGGTCCCCGAAGCTACGTCCTTCCTCCTGCAGCATCTGCTCTGACCAGACTCCGCCAGAATCTGACGGATCGCTACCTTGGTTTGCCACTGCCTGGCCCATCGTGAGAGAAAGCTTATTCTTCTTTCGGCTTAGGTCAGTTGCAATTTCGTGGGCTTTAAATCGAGTGAGCGCTTTCACGGCTCGGTCCCCGAAGCTACGTCCTTCCTCCTGCAGCATCTGCTCTGACCAGTTAGAAAAAAGATACGAAAACTGCTCCGGCAGGTTCCGTGATACCGCTGCCTCTATTTTCAGAATGCCAAATAGGCCTATTCTGACATGTACGACCGGCAGACATGCACTATTCTTTGCGGCAACCAGTTTAATACACGCACAATCCCCCGTTTGGTCAGCTGCCTTCACGTATGGGGGTGGATTACGTCCATGGTGGCCGCGGAATCTCTCAGAACCCGACAATGCTACCCATTAACCTGCATCCCATTTAGGTATGGCTCTAGCAGGCGCATGGTTTTTCATCTGTATCCGCTAAAGAGACAAAAACCTTCAACTTCCTGCATGTGTTGGAAAAGTGACCGGGCACTTGCATCGGAAACAACAATTTTTCTCTCGGTTTCCTTCCCTTTGTCGGCTGTCCCTTTAAGGTAGTTACTCGACTCTGCCCTGTGACTTTCTTTTCGCTCTAAGGTGCCGCTTGCTAGGTTTCTAGTCTGGGTTGGCGAAAACTTTTCGTTTGCTTTAGGGTTTACCCGAGAATGCTATCCTTCTGTTTCCCACCTAGCACGAAATTCTTCGGCCAGCTCTGCTGCCCGTTCTAAGCTTTTATTTCCCGGCCTGTCCTGCACCCACACACGCGTTTCTGCTCCTAGACAGCTATAGAATGGTTCCAGGCAGATCACTTTTATTACTTTGTCATGAGTTCCAAAAGCTTGTTCTCCTCTTTTAGCCATTCTGTCAGGTCTGCCTTCAGATTGTAAGCGAAATGTGAAGACTGATTACGTTGTTACCTTGTTTCCCTGAAACGCCGGCAAATCGCATCTGAGGGAAAGGCGGTACTTTTTGAGAAGCGCTGCCTTTGCTGTAGCATAGTCGGCCGCTTCTTTTGTCAGCTGAACAAGCACTTGGGCTGCCTCACATGGGAGGACGGTCAGCAGTTTCTGGGGCCAAAACTCAGACGATAACTTAACATTTTCACTCGGCCACTCGAACTTTACGAGGAAAAGCCATATGTATTCACCTAGTTTGTGCTGTAGCAAGAGGTTTTTTATTTTAACACTTGATGCTTCCTGACTCACCACGGAGTTTGGTGTATACAGTGCGTTCTGCCTGTGCTAACAGCAGATCGAGCCGTTTTTTTCTCGATCCGCCTTACATTCTATTCGTCTTCAAGATCCTTTTTGAGCTTTTCCTGTTCCTCAGCCTTCTTTAACTCTTCTTGAATAAGCTCCCAACATTCTGCTATCTCTTCCGCGTCCGCACCAATGTCCTTGATTCTAGTAGATTTTTACTATTTTTTTTCGAGGTCCCAAATCTGCACTGCACTAGAGCGCGAACGGTTACCCAAGCATGCGTCAAAAATTTTGCAACACACGGAATGCGTACTAACGTCTACAGTGATAACGGACCTCGATTCACGAGTGCGATGTTCAGATCGTTCAACTCTCATTTCCATATTAACCATGTCAATTCCTGCCCCTACTATAAACGTGGCAACGGTATTGCAGAGCGTGCCTTTCAAGGGGCAAAAAAGATGCTTATAAACTGCTCGTTTGGCACCTTTTAATTTTGCAGCGCCCTCCTGAAATGGAGAAATACGCCGAGAGACAATCTTCTGCAGTCCCCAGCCGAAAGACTGATGGGCCACTGCGTCAGAACGAGGCTGCCAGTACTGGACTGCCATATCGAGCCAAAGACTGTTCCCCCCAAAACTGTGCGAAGCCGTCTACAAGCCATTAGAAGCAGCTAGTAACATAAGTACTACAACAGGTCTGCCGACATCTCCCAGACCTACGCACACGGTGTCCAGTATCCATCTACGATACTTTGCAGAGAACTCGGGAGCCAGCAGTGGTGGTCGGCAAGTCAAACAGGCCGCGATCCTACATAATGGATGCTGGAATCGGACCGCTGCGTCGCAGAAGAGGGTATCTAAGAATTAGAAAAGCAGAAATGCAAGACCCTCTTCACCAAACGGAACCGAGAGGCGATACTTGGACTCAGCAGAAAATGCAGGGAGCCACAACGGTTTCCTTTTCCGGAACACCGAACATAATTCTTTTTTTCTGTGAAAGGAAGAAGTGGCACTGTACACCGTTCGTAACATATGCGCACGAGACGCCCAATGCGCAAGCCTCAGCCAAAGAGTTGCCTAAACAAATACTGGCACTTTTCGCAATAAAGCGCCTTTCCTCTTTGCCACATGCTTGCGTGTTACAAGTATTTCCGGTGGAGTTTGCAGTAATGCCCCGATCTACACACGACGTAATCTTGGGAATTAACTTCCTGCGTATGTGTGCTTCTACAGTTGATTGTCGAATGGAAGCGCTAAGTAATAGTGATTCTCTTCCTCGTGAACTTTTGGGAGAGACTTCAAATTATGAAGACGTTTTTTTTGTGTGTGATAAAGTTGTCGTACCACCACATTCAGCAGTGTGTGTTCAGGTGTCCTTCTCCAGTGCTATTATTGGCCTTTTTGAGGTTACTGTGGCGCCTTCTAATTTACAGTGCGTAAAAAAATGTCTTAATGCCGCATTGTTTGGTATGCGTGAAAGGATGGCCGTACCGGACTGTCGGCTATAAATTGCTCCCCGGAACTGGTTGTTTTTCCAGTGGGCTCTGAACTAGCTTCATGTAGCCCAGCTCTTCCGTATTATGTGAATCTCGTTACTCCTTCCCTTGATAACCCCGCTACCAACTCACCTGCTAACGAGAAGCTTCTTCAGATGATCAGCGCATCGTTGAACACCTCACAACGACTGATGTTGAAAACCTTTTATCCCAACAAGTTTCGGCTTTCATTTCCCGCAGTCCGACGGTTATCAACTTCTCCACTGTCGCGCGCACGTCACACGATTGACACGGTATCTGCCCATTCGATCCGCCGAAAGCCGTAGCGCGTGTCGCCGTCAGAGCGCAAGGTGATCACCGAGCAAGTTAGAGATGAGCAGGGTCATAATTCAGGAGTCTTCCGGTCCTTGGGCTGCTCGGTGATATTGGTAAAAGAAAGAACGAAGCATGGAGGTTCTTCACTGACTACCGTCGCCTCAACTCCATCACGAAAAAGGATGTGCACCAACTCCCGCGCATCGACGATGCCTTAGATTGCCTTTTCTGTGCATTTTATTTCTCTTCGGTTGATTTGCGACCGGGATATTGGCAGATTCTGATGGACCCACCGACAAAGAAAAAACTGCATTTGTTACGCCAGACGGCCTTTTTGCAATCAATCTGATGCTCTCCGGCCTATGTAATGTGCCGGCACTTGTGAAATATTCATGGACGCAGTACTGCGTGGCCTCAAGTGGGAGATCTGCATGTGCTATTTAGACGACGTTGTTATTTTTGGCCGGACTTTTACTGAACGCGACTCGCTATTGATTTAGATTGCCTACAGAAGGCTGGCCTCGTCCTAATTTCTAAAAAAGTGCCGTTTTGCAAGCGTCAAGTGCTGGTACTCGGACATCTCGTTGACCGCGATGGAGTTCGGCCGGATCCACAGAAGACTGCTGAATTTGCAGAATTTGAATCACCCCAGAATCAAAAGAAGCTCCGCAGTTTTCTGGGGCTGTGCTCCTACTTTCGACGATTCATCCCAAGATTTGCATTCGGCACTTACCCTCTGACGTCTTTTCTACAAAAGGATGTCCCTTTAGACTAGACCTCAGATTGTGACGCGTTTTTTGACCAGCTAAAGTTTCTGCTTACGTCACATCTCATACTACGGCACTATAGTGCCTAGAAATATACTGGCTAGTTTTCGCAGCGCGCGTTTCGTCCGGGAGGGGGAGTCATTCATTCAAAAACTTTTATTTATGAGGAAGACCTGAGGCCTAGAGGGGAAGGGTTGAGGTGAGGTTAAGGTCGCCAGACGCCGACATGAAATCTTGCAGGGCACTAAGCTTGCGCTTGGCGTTGGTATTGGAGGCTGTCCAGTCTCGTAACTCTGAATGTGGTGAGCAGATGTGTAGCGTGCGCGGGAGCCAGCCGTGCCAGGACAGATCCAGATCAAGTGCTGCGGGTCAACGAAGTCAGCAGGGCAGTTGGGGCAGCTGATCTTGGTTCGGCGCCATTGACTCAGAATGTCCGGTGTGTACGCTGCGCCGGCTCGCGCCTTGTGAGTTAGAACTTGGGCAGGACGAGAGAGGCCGGAAGGGATCGGAGGAGTAATATCTGGGACCAGGTACCGCAGCAAACCCCTCCGTTCATGTTAAAGCCGCGTGATGACAGGTTGAAGGAGATAGGAGAACAGTAAGGGTGGTCTGAGTTGGACGGGCCCACATCAATGCTATGCCGGAAGTCTTCCTCTAGCTGCGCGCCAGTGGTGTCATTGCCGAGGTATAGTCCCTCTACCTGTGTGGACGTGATGTCTAGACATGCTCCGAGAAGACTGGAGTGGCTGTAACCCCATGTTAGATGCTGCGCGTTGAAGTCCCCGCCAATGAGCATTTCGTCTTCAGGACGAGCGTCGCGAAGTTTCCGTATCCAGTCAAAACTGACTTCGTGAGGCTTTGCGTGGGGTGTGACGTATGCGCTGACAACTACAAGATGTTTGCGGTTGGACTGCACTCGCGCTGCAACGATTGCTTGGTGCAGTGAACAGAACGCGGAGGTGTCAAGTTGGGCACGGAGAGTATCTTCATGAATAAATATAGAAGCCTGAGCGTAGTGTACAGAGGCGTTTTGGTAGCGAGGCGTATGCACAATACTTGGAGAATAAAGTGCTTTGTAGTAACGTAGTCCCGGGGAAGTTCCGTTTGTTTCTTGAAGAAGGAAAATTGGGGAGCAACCTATGCTCTCAAACAAGAGATTGAGTTCGTGCGCACAGGTTGCTAGGCTTCGGCAGTTCCACTGAAGGACATCTGGTACGGTTTCTGTACGGTTTCTGTTGAGGCGATACCCATGTTAGTCGGTGGGGCAAGGCGGATGTCTATCGACCACATCTATGTTGGGACGCTTTGGAGCGGGAGGGCCGTTTTCTAGAGCGTCTAGGCGTTGTGCGAGGTGAACCTGGTCATTGCGTATAAGCTTTTGCTCGGCTGTGAGTTGCGTTTGAGCATTATTAGAGACTTTTAGTATAGCGTACACAGACACACACAAAGGAATAGCGTACTCCAGAAATATCGTGACAGGCACTGCGCATGCGCTATACGATAGCCGAGACCGAACTCTTTCGTACGATAGGCCAGCGTACGCTGAAACTTGAGTTTATCGTACCCAGCCCTCACGTACGATGGGAGATCAGCGTTGACAAGATGGCGGCGTCCAGCCGCCCGCTTCAGAGTGAATTTGTCTTCGTTACCGCGTTTTTGTGCGCGCTGCCGCCTATAAATGGCACACGGGGTTTTCGCTTTGCCTCATGTAGCATTGAGCACAAACAATTAGCGAATATTTACCTCTATTTTTTATTTTGCACCGCGGCAGCGCAGTCCCTAAGCCTGGCGAGTAGCGTTGTTTTGTTGGTATGGCAACGCCATGAAGTGAATTGTCTTGGTTTGACTGCTTACACGCGTGTATCCGTAAAAATATGCTTGGCAGTACGGGGCTGAAAGGAGGCCGTTGTGCAGCATGACGGCAATACAAGGTAAAAGTCGTCAGCGCAGGAATACCAGCGTTAGGGAGTACAACAAAACTGCCACAGCAAAGAAACTGGCTCCGGTGAGACTTGGCTAGGTTTGGCTTGCGAGTAAAAAAAAAAGCTCGAATGTGTTTTCTTATTCTAAACCTAGATGTCGCCACTGTAGTTTGCGTTCGCGCTTTCGTACGGCCAACTAAATGCGCCGATGCAACACACGGAGTAGCGTCCCATAATTTTCTAGCGTTTATCGTACGAAAGCGTCCATACGCTATACTAAAAGTCTCTATTGAGTTGCTAAGTTGGCTGCTAATAGTATCGAGAAAGGTAAGCTGCGTCATAACATTTGCAAGTTGTGTTAAAATCTTTTCTTGTGCGGCTTGCTGTGCTTCGTAAGCGTCAACTCGTTTTGTGAGAGCGGCCAGTGCTGCAGATACTGTGTCAACTGATATGGTGGTGGGCGAATCACAATAGATCTGCGTTGCGGAAGGAGGCGCTGTCTGGTATTGCGGGGCGTCTGGCGCTGGAGAGGCTGTTGAAGAAAGCGGAGAAGGTGGGGATGTGCCAGTCAAAGGGGTAGATTTTTTAAACCATACTTAGGCTTGACGAAGTTTCGCCTCATTGTCTTTGACCTGTTTGGCCTCGAGAAGCTGTTGGAACGCTAACTGCTTGTCGAGCACGAGGGAACGCACCTTCGAGATCAGCATGCGCTTTGCCGGTGCCTTGTCTAGATCAGACGCGACCTGTAAATCCGATGGTTGTAATTTCTTTTGCGAGGTGCTTGAGGCGGATTCTTTGCTGGTTTTTGTACTGTTATGCGACTCTTTCAGAGTTGTCTGGGTGAGTTGAAGTTGCGATGTAGAACAGGTAATCTCAGATCAGCCGGTGTCATTGCCGAGGGTGTTGCTGTGAGACCGGGCCGGCGTCGGCGGCGCGACTGATGGTTTCTTAGAGGGGCATGTTGGGCTGGTAGCAAGATGACCCTGTACTTTACGCCTAACACAGTATGGCAATGTGCAGGCCGCGCATCCAGTATGTGCAGTTCCACAGCGGCCGCATACAGCGGCGCTCGTACAGAACGCTTGCATGTGTCCTGCTTCGTGACAAAGGAGGCACACAACAGGGCGATGTTCGAACGGGTATGCCTTCACACTAAAGTTGTAATAATAAACACATTTCGCTATGCTCGGGGCTTCCATTGCAATTAGGACAGTGTTCGATTTCCCAACCATGCGTGCTGCGAGTATGGTTCTATGCGGCGAAAAAATATTGGCGATCAAATCTTTGCTGGAGCTGCCGGGCTCGATGGAATGCAACACAAACAGTACAGTTTTTAGGCGGTGCCATTTAGCTGGTAACTCCAACTGAGCCCCATGTGGGGTCGCAAAGCTTACGAAGATGGCGGGTTAAGTTTACAGCATGCTCCGACTCTTTCACGATTGCCGTTATTGTATTGCTGCGACTGTCAGGTTGGTACACTGCAAGTTTGGCAACGCTGGGGTCTACGGCGTGCTGGTTGAGTAACGTTGCTAGTCGGGCACGTGAGAACGATGAGATGTCTATTGGTTCCGTTGGTTTAATAACTATCACATGGTAAGGCATGTCTCTTCCCTAGTGAAAAATCCCGTATCGCGACAAACGGGTTTGAACCGGTCCTGTATTATCCCGTATAAATTTGATTCCGGTGGGACCAGTCCTGTATGAAGCTTAAACTGGTTTATATCAAACAGGTCATGTCCGGTATGAATCTCAATCCGGACGATCCAGTCCGGTATCGAGTTAATACAGGGCAGACCATTTCCATTATGCAACTGATACATGACATCCCAGTCCGGTAAGGATATGAAACAGGGCGGACCAGTCCTGTATTGAGCTCATATACAGGACAGGTCATGTCAGGTTTAACAGTAACCGGACAAATTCGAATGAATGAAATGATACGGGACAGAGTATTTCCGCTTCTCAGTACAATTCGGGCGGATCGTGAAGCTCAGCCAGGATGAACACGTCGGAACATGCCTTCACGATAAATAAGTATGAAACCATACATAATATACGTTAAAACTTTTCTGTATATGTGGAGTACGCGTTGTTTTGTACATACCTAGAAGATAGGAAGCCGTGGATGTGTGCGCTAGCAAGTACATACATGCATCGCGTTTTATTTTTGCGTGTGCAACAGTCGCTGCAGCTTGTACGATTTTGCGGTGCATCTTCATAATCTGCGACTGAAGATCTGCCACCTTCAACGCGAAAGTGCAAGCAAGAACGTAGCGTTTCGTTAGCGCCGATAAAATACGCTCGAGAATAAATGAAACATCGCTGACCATCGAAATATGCACAGGTCAGCCGGACATCGGCAGTCGCTTCCTCGAGTGTTTACGCATGCAAAACACTTGGTCAGAAGTAAATTCATTGACGTCGCGGCTTCGCTGGCAGCAGGTGAAGCTAAAACAAGCAGTATAACAAGTGTTGGTGCACCGCATATATCTATATGTAGCAAAAATTGCATGTGTTCGAAGACGATGACAAAACACATCAGCACTAGTAAATTGTGACATTCGGAGGTTTGTCTGCAAGAAAGCGATACATTGTAAAGATGCGGGACACGGATAACACTTCGTGATAGCCAGGAAAAAGTTGCAGCGTGTTTAAAGGGCGATCGTTCAATTACGACCACAAATTCTACACCCTACAAAAATGCACAAACTACAAAAGAGCAATCCCGACTACATAAGCAGATATATAACCTCAATCACCGCGTCCTGCCGTGGTGTAGTGGTTAAATTGCGTGTTTGCTGGCTGAAAAGACCGAGGTTCGAATCATATGTATATTTCTTTTCCTTTTCTATTTCCTTTTCGTTTCTTTTTCTTTTTTCTTTTCTTTTTTTTCTTTTTCAAATGTCGTGGTGTTAAGTAGTGTTCAGCCTGTATCAATTAACCAGAAACCGGACGAACGCGTCGTTTCTGGAACTGATACCGGGCAGAGTATTCCGCTTCTGAACAGAAGCCGGGCCGATCGACGAAGCTCAACCGGAATGACCATGCCGGACACGCCAGCGCACAAAATAAGCATGATACCAAACATATTATACAACTGTTCTGTTTATAAAGGGCACGCTTCGTTTCCCAAATACCTCGAAAATGCGAAGCCGTCGAAGTTTGCGCTAGCAAGCATATACGCGCGTCGCGTCGCTTTTGCGCGTACAACAGTCGCTGAATCTCGTACGATCTTGCGGTGCGCCTTCATATCTGCGACTGAAGATCTGCCGCCTACAACACGAAAGTAGAAGCACGAACGTATCGTTTCGCTAGCGATGACAAAAAACTGTTCGAGCAAAAATAAACAAACATCGCTGACTATCGAAAGATGCGCAGATAGCCGCACACCGGGCGACGCGTTCTCGAATGTTTACATATTGAAACCGCTCAGTCGGAAGTGTATTCATTGACATCGATGCTCCGCTGGTAGCACGTGAAGCTAAAACGCCCAGTATTACAAGTATTAGTGCACCGGATATCTCTGTATGTAGGAAAACTTACTAGAGTTCGTAGACAATGAAAAACACATCAGCACTAGTAAATTATGATGTCTTGAGGTTTGCCTTCAATAAAGCGACGCATTATAAAGATACGGCACATTTGGGAACCCTCGTGATAGCCTGCAAAGATATTCAGCGTGTTTAAAGGGCGATCGGTGAATTACGGCCACAAATTCAACTGCCAAAGAAAATATACAAGTACGAAAGAGCAAAAGTAGCTACATATACTTAATAATTACCAATGTAACCAAAATCCGCCATAGAGTAGTTTTTTTTTTCTTTATTGCATGGAAAAACTTCCGTAAAAAGGAACAACTCCACTTACTTAAACATGTCCATGTCTAAAGTTACCGGACTGCTTAATACGAGCCCGTCATATCCTCAGCCCGACAATGCACAATCATCAGAACATCAAAAGTCTGGGAGACGTACACATGCGTCTAGATACGGCATCCAGTTTGGAGGTTCTTCACGTGCAGCATATACACTTCTCACCAAAGCACACTGCTCCCGAAACACGGATTTCGACGATCTTGGTGGCTCTGCATGCCTGTCGATCATGCGGATTTTCCAAAGGCTGAACAGTCCCATCAACACAAATAGATCGTAAGGCACGACAGAGTTTTTGTCAGGAGGCAAAAATCGAATTGTATAAGCGATAGCGAACGGTCGCAGAATCATGAGCTCCGTCAGAGCGGCGATAGCGGCCGATGCTGGCCGCGGAAACAGGTTTAGCGCCGAAGAAGATAAGGACTACGAGATCGTTTTGCCTACCCTGCCCACCGGACGTGTTGTGTTAAACACGATGTTTTTGCACGGCGACGTGCGTATGAGGCCCTACAGGGTCGAGGACTTCAGGGATGCCCTCGCTAACGTTGGTGCGCTCCCCGACGTCGTGGCGTTGGGGGCGTACCAAATCAACCATGTGTGGGCGGTAACCATGAACAGCACGGAAGCCGCGAAGAAGCTGGCTGCCTTAAAGGAGCTGGAAGTCAAGGGACGCCGCTGCCTCATATTCGACCCTGAAGACCAGCAGGTGAAGCTACGCCTGCACTGGATGCTACACGGTGTCCAAGACGAGGACATCCGGACTGCTTTCGCGGCGTTCGGAAACGTGACCGAGGTGACGCGGGAGCGTTGGCGCGTCGTTGGAATGAAGGAAAAGGGATCCACCACGAGAACAGTGCTGCTCAAGTTGAAGCCAGGTATGAAGGTGGACGACCTGCCCCACTAGCTTCGCGTCGCCGGCGAGTTGGCTCTCGTGGTGGTTCCCGGGCGGCCGATGCAGTGCCTGCGGTGTCACGGCGCAGGCCACGTTCGCCGTGACTGCAAGGTGCCCAGGTGCTCCAAGTGCAGGCGCTATGGACACGCGGACGAGGACTGCGTCCGCACCTACGCGTCAGCGACCGGGCTCGGTGCGAAGGACGACAACAGGGAGCTGATGGACGTCGCCGAGGCTGAGGAAGCAGCAAAGGGTGCCGACGTGCTGGACAAGGTTCCCGTGTCGCAGGGCACCTCGGTGACTCCGAGTGGCGACGCCCCCCTTGCCGATAAGCCAGAGCTCGCGCCAGCTACGGTGAATTTGCCACAGCCAAGCGAGGAGACCTCAGCGGACGCGGAGAGCCTGCCGGCTCCCAAGGACGCAGAAGCAAAGGAAGTGAGCGAGGTTCACCGGCACAACTGCGGTGGTCGGACGACAACGGCCGCTACCCCCGGGAAACGCCCACATGCCGACACCAGCACCGGCGACGACAAGGAGGCAACGCCCACTTCCGAGGAACCACCAGCAAAGGCGCCTCAAACAAGGAGGCCCACGTTGAAGCTTCGCTCAAACCTTGCGAGCGAGAGGCGGGCCGGCGACACGGCGCCTCTCGAGCACGGCCAGAAGCTCGAGGAGGACGGCGCCAGCAGCGACGGAGGCGTCTAGCCTTGTGCTAGGCGCGAGAGGTAAGCACCGTGCTTTCGGTCTCTTCTTCTTATTTAAAAAATGGCTCCTGCATCACCGTTGAAGGTCGCCACGCTAAATGTTAGAGGTCTGGCAGGAAAGAGAAAACAAGGCCAGGTGTACCGACTTTTAACGGAGCATGATATTGGCGTATTAGCTGTGCAGGAGACGAAAGTTGACGGTGAGGAAGAGACCGAGAGCATGGTGCAACGTTTCACGCCTAGGTTTTTTGCTGTGGTTAGCCACGCTGTAGGAACATCGGCTGGCTGTGTTCTTTTTGTGAAGTTGCCGGGGCTTGAAGTGCTTGGTCATTTTTCTTGTGAGTCGGGCCGGTGTGCACTTCTAGATTTTTCGCTGAATAGCACGGATTGGCGGATTGTCTGTCTCTACGCGCCTAATGTAGCAGATGAAAGGGCGCAGTTTTTCCAAGGCATCCAGCAGCGGCTCTGCACCGATAGACAACTGATCGTCCTAGGTGATTTTAATTGCGTCCTTAGTGCGCGAGACAAGACAAGCCGGCGGCCATACCGAGACGTAAGCACTGAAGTGCTATCGCGAATTGTTGAGGAGTGTAACCTCGAGGATGTGGCAGAGTGTCTCGAGGGAGCCCGCACCGTAAAGCTCACGCACTTCCAGGGTTCGAGCCATGCAAGGCTGGACCGCATTTATGCATCCCTCGACATCTTACCTGAATGCAATAGTTATGAAGTAGAGCCGGTATCGTTTTCAGACCATTGTTTAGTTAAATGTTCTTTTGGATGGGTAAAGAGAGGGAATTCTTTTTCGTGGGAAATGTGGAAATTCAATAATAAACTCTTGCAGGATGAACATTTTACCCGCATAGTAAAAGAAGAGATTGAAAAAATAAACCCAAGTAAAAATATGCACCTTTGGCAACAGTGGGAGCTGTGTAAAGAAACTATAAAAATTAAAGCAATAGAGAGGGCAACCTGTATACGGTTTGAGGAAAAACAGAAAGAGACGGAGTTAAGGACACTGCTCCGTACGTTGCTTAAACAGGAAACTCGAGCGCCGGGGAAATGGATTGAAGATATACGGAAAACAAAGCAAAAACTAGAATTGATAGACGAAGATCGTTATCGAGGTGCGTTAGTGAGGGCAAGGGCAGAAGACACAGCTGCAGGGGAGGCGCCATCAAAACGAGCGCTGGGGTTCTAAAAAGCAAACGCTCAACGGAACCACATCGACCAAATAGATTGGGGCGGTATCTTGGCGGCGGACAACGACCACATCAAAGCAGCGTTCAACGCCCATTACCAAACCCTCTTCGCATCCCACACGGTAGACGCTATCACTTTTAAGAATAAGTTTCTGGCGACGATACCGCGTCTGGACAATGAAGTGAAAGAGAGATTAGAACTAAAGATAACTGAAACAGAAGTGGAGCACGCTATTGACAGTTTAAATGCCGGTAAATCGCCGGGACCGGATGGGTTCAGCGCGGGTTTTTACAAAGAATTTAAGTACGAAATCACACCTATTTTGAACGCAATTTATAACGATGCCTACACAGTAAATGCCCTGCCTCCGTCATATGGGTCATCCCACACCGTACTCATTCCTAAAACTGATGAAATAGACAAATTACGCCTGGTAACATCTTACAGACCCATAGCACTTACAAACGTTGAATATAAAATTTTTATGAAGGTTTTGGCCCGAAGGTTGCAAACGGTTATTAAGGATATAGTAGGACCACACCAAACGTGTGGGATAAAAGGGAGGTCAATAGTGACCAACATTCAAAAGGCGCGAAGTGTCCTTGAGTGTTGTGATGACTGGGATGGCCGGGTCGCCATGCTTCAGATCGACCTCGAAAAAGCATTCGACTGCGTCGATCACGAAATTTTGTTTTCCCTTTTAGAACATGTGAATATTGGTTCAGTTATATGTAAGGGTGTGGCCCTGGCGTACCGTAACTGCACGACGAGAGTGATTATTAATAAGAGTCTGGGAGCCCCCATTCGACTGCAGCGTTCGGTGCGACAGGGCTGTCCCCTCAGCCCTCTTTTGTTTTGCATTTATATTGAAACATTGTGCATGAAACTTATGCATAATGTCAACATTAGTGCGTTTAGGTTACAAGCAGCCGAAGTGAAGCTGCTCGCGTATGCAGACGACATCGTTATTTTTACGGTTGACCAGGAGAGTATCACCGAGGCTGTCAAATGTATCCGTGAGTTCTCTCAAGTTACCGGTAGCGGGGTGAACTGGACCAAGTGCCTTGGGCTCTGGCATGGACAGTGGCCGTCGAAACCAGATCGCTTTGCCAATGTTACGTGGACAGACACACCGACCAAGTACTTGGGCGTCGAGCTGGATGCCTACCGCGAAAGCGAGCATTATTGGAAAGGGCAAATGACCGAACTACGGGATAGAGCCGAGAAGTGGAAAGGCGCCAACATGTCGATTTTTGCCAGAGCTACTGTATGAAATCTTTTTTTTATCAGCAAACTTTGGTTCGCAATGCAAGTTTTGAGTTGTTCGCGCGTAAACGTACAGAAGTTACACAGGATTTTCGCCGTTTTTGTTTGGGCAGGTAAATGGGAACGCTGCAGCAGGACGAATTTGTTCCGTCGGGTAAAAGACGGCGGTTTGGGACTCGGCCATCTGTTTTTACGGCAGGTGGTCAACCGGTTTTTGTTTTTTCGGGATGCTTCGGACCCTTTCTTACGCACCGTCTGCCAAGTTAGACTACGGCGCCTACTGCCGGAGTTTGTTGTCTCCACCGAAGAAGCTACGGGTGGGATTTTTGGTTATTACAGGGAGGTCGTCGCTAGTGTAAGATTTCTTTCAGTGCGTTTTTCTAATGAATATTTGTCCACTGTAAAATGAAAAAAGCTGTATCGCGATTTATGTGACATTGTTTTGCCACAACCCTTGTACAGAACCTTATACAGTGGAGGTCCGGGCAGAGATGTCTTGAAGAGAGTAAAGAAAATGCAGGTGTCGCCAGGAGCTAAGACATTTTTCTTTAAATTACACACCGGAACATTATCAGTAAAGAAGTTTTTGGAGGAAAGGGATTTTTTTTTACCGTGGGGGGCGCACTGTTTAATCTGCAAGCAGCCGGAAACAATAGACCATGTTTTTTTGCATTGTTGGGAAGGGGTTTATTTCTGGGATGTTTTGCAACGTACGATAAAGAAAGAATTTCCACTAGACTCCCACGGCATCCGGTATTTAAGCATTGATAATGAAGATGGCGTTCCGTATGATTTAATCATGCTCATGGGCCTCCACTCTATATGGCGCTCCAGAATGGCGGGCTATCACTGCGACAGGGACGCTCGACCCGCTAGAATATACTTTCGAGAAAGTGTGAATTGGTTTATTGCCATTGTAAGAGTGCGTTGAAGCTCAGGTCGGTGTTCAGGTCGACCGTCTAACTAGCGCGTCAGTCTCTTGCGTCTTCGTCTTTTGTCTGCCGTCTTCTTTTTCTAGCACGCGCCTTCCTACATACACTCGTCGTCTTTGTCATCGTCGACAATTACCAAGCGTTGGTGTGACACTACAATTATCCCCGGGAGAAAAAGGAGGCATCCTGCCGACTCATGGTGTGGACACAACAGGCGGGTCGTAACAGGGCTTGAGGCGGTCAACGTGCACCGTTTCACGCCCGCGGCGACGCATATCCGGTGTCGGTACAAGCGGTTCTATAACGTAGTTCACCGGAGAGGTCTGGCAAATAACCCGATATGGGCCATGGTATCTGGAAGCAAGTTTGGTAGAGAGGCCGGAAGGGGTGGCAGGAACCCAAAGCCACACGAGGGAGTCTGTGCTGTATGAAGGAGCTGGACAAGACGGTGCGCGAAGGAACTGCTGGTGACCTTGGTTCTGGGTTGTAAATGAGCGGGCCAACTGGCGACATTCTTCTGCATATGCTGCTGCTTGAGAGACAGTGGTCGCTTCGGAGGTGTCAGGGCGATAAGGAAGTATCGTGTCCATAGTTGAGGTGGGTTCACGGCCATATAGAAGGAAAAAGGGGGAGAAGCCGGTCGTGCTTTGTATGGCAGTATTATAGGCGTACGTGACGAATGGGAGAAGCCGGTCCCAGTTTGAGTGGTCGGACGCGACATACATGGCCAGCATGTCACTTAAGGTGCGGTTAAAACGTTCCGTCATGCCATTTGTCTGCGGATGGTAGGCCGAGGTAGAACGGTGGACAATGCGGCACTGCTGAAGAAGGGCTTCAATGGTCTCGGAAAGAAAAACCCGGCCACGGTCACTGAGCAATTCTTTAGGTGAACCGTGGCGCAGAACGAGATGGTGCAGGACGAAAGACGCAACGTCTGGCGCCGACGCCGAAGGTAAGGAAGATGTTTCTGCGTAGCGGGTAAGGTGGTCAACAGCCACGATGACCCAGCGGTTACCAGCTGGAGTGACTGGTAGTGGCCCGTAAATATCAATACCAACACGATCGAATGGTCGGCTGGGGCAGGGCAAGGGCTGCATCGGAACGGTGGAGTGGTGTGGAGGGTTTTTGCGGCGTTGGCATTCCTGGCATGCGCGAACGTAATGACGCACGAAGCGGTACATACCCTGCCAGTAATAGCGGAGGCGAAGACGAGTGTAAGTTTTCAACACTCCGGCGTGGGCACACTGAGGATCGGCGTGAAAAGCGGCGCATATTTCCGAACGGAGATGCCGAGGAATGACAAGGAGCCACTTGCGTCCGTCGGAGAGGTAATTTCGGCGGTAAAGCATGCCGTCGCGGATGGAAAAATGACGAGCTTGGCGTTGAAGCGTTCGTGAAGCTGGGCGCAGAGAAGGTGTAGATAAAAGCGTGAGAAGAGAAGCAATCCAAGGGTCTTGCCTTTGTTCATTGGGCATGTCGGCAATTTCTAGCGAAAATGAGTCACTTATGGTGATAGCTGTCGAGTCAGGGCCACATTGAAGAGGTGACCTCGACAGGGCGTCGGCATCAGAATGCTTACGGCCAGACCGGTAGGTGACCTGAATGTCGTACTCTTGTAAGCGGAGGGCCCAACGAGCAAGACGGCCGGATGGGTCTTTAAGGGTGGACAACCAGCAGAGTGCGTGATGGTCCGTAACAACAGAAAAGGGACGACCGTAGATATATGGGCGGAACTTCCCAATGGCCCAAATGATGGCCAAGCACTCCTTTTCGGTTACAGAATAATTCTTTTCGGCCTTTGTTAAGGTACGGCTGGCATAAGCAACAACGTACTCTGGGTTGCCGGGCTTTCGTTGTGCTAGGACAGCGCCGAGACCTACACCGCTGGCATCAGTGTGAATTTCGGTAGGCACCGTAGGGTCAAAATGGCGGAGAATCGGAGGCGACACTAGAAGGCGGCGAAGTGTCGAAAAGGCCTCATCACAGTCGGATGTCCAAGACGAAAGAATGGCGTCACCGGCAAGGAGATCAGTCAGCGGCGAGATGATCGAAGCGAAATTGCGGACGAAGCGACGAAAATACGAGCACAGCCCGATAAAACTACGCAGCTCCTTTAGAGAAGTTGGGCGTGGAAACTCAGCTACTGCACGGAGTTTCGCAGGATCTGGACGAACACCGTCTTTCGAAACAACGTGTCCCAATATAGGAAGCTGGCGAGCCCCGAAGCAGCACTTTTTCAAATTTAGTTGCAGACCGGCATCAGTCAAACACTTTAGCACACGTTCGAGACGGTCCAAATGTGACGTAAAATCTTTTGAAAACACGACAACATCGTCCAGGTAACAAAGACAGTCATGCCACTTGAGTCCGCACAGAATGGTGTCCATCATGCGCTCGAAGGTGGCCGGCGCGTTGCACAATCCAAACGGCATGACGTTAAATTCATAAAGACCATCAGGTGTCACAAAGGCGGTTTTTGGTCGATCGTCAGCTGCCATGGGTACCTGCCAGTAGCCCGAGCGAAGATCCAGAGATGAAAAGAATTCGGCACCTTGAAGGCAGTCGAGAGCGTCATCAATACGTGGAAGGGGGTATACGTCTTTTCGTGTTATCTTATTCAAACGCCTGTAATCAACACAGAACCGTATAGAGCCATCCTTTTTCCTCACGAGAACAACTGGAGAAGCCCAAGGGCTGTGCGAAGGCTGGATGACGCCACGCTGAAGCATGTCATTAACGTGCTCGGTGATGACTTGACGTTCAGCAGCCGATACCCGATAAGGGCGCTGGCGTACCGGGGCGTGCGTACCGGTGTCGATGCAGTGAGTGACTACGGATGTGCGCCCCAAAGATGTCCGAGGAAGGTCGAATGAGGAACGGAAGCGCTGCAGCAAGCTGACGAGCTGGTCGCGTTGATCTGCTGAAAGGCTGGCATCCAGACAGCCAGAAAAAGCTGCAGTGGAGTCGTCGTTCTGTACAGAAGCGGGCAAGTCAATAGTATCGAGTTGCAGTGGGGTTGGGTCTTCTGAGACGGCAGATGTCATAGCGTCATCAAAGGACTCGACATGACCAAGACGTTCTCCATGAAGAAGCGTTGACGGACAAGGCGACGGGTTAGAGACGTATATGGCGCTGTGGCCACCACAGAAAGTCAGAAGGGCGAAAGGCAGGACTAAGCAATGGCAACGATTAGCGGCGTGAGTCGGAGTGAACAGAACTGTCGATTCAGGAAAGCCGGCGCAGGAAACGGGCACGAGGACGGTAGAGCAGGCGGGGATTTCAGTATCTTCGGCCACAGTTATCTTATCGACGTGGAGCGGTGTGTCAGACGAGGCGGCCGGTGAAAGCGGAGACAATTCGATGCTGGCTCGGGCACAATCAATAATCGCATGATGACTGGTGAGAAAGTCGCAACCCAGAATCAGTTCGTGAGAGCAGTGAGGCAGCACAAGAAATTCGGCGACGTACAAAACACCCTGAATGACAATTCGAGCTGTGCACGCCGCAAGCGGTTGAATGCGATGGGAGCTGGCAGTTCGGAGAAAAAATTTCGAAACAGGCGTCGTAACTTTACGAAGTCGGCGGCAAAGGTTGGCACTTATAACAGACACAGCGGCGCCAGTGTCCACAAGAGCGAGAACTGCGACGCCATCAACAAACACTTCGAGAACGTTGGTAGGAGAAGACGGAGGACTTGCACAAGTAGAGGAAAACGCAGTTCTTGCCTCCGGAACTGCGGCTGTTAGTTTTCCTCCGGGCCAGCAGGAGAGCGACGGCGCAGCGGCGAGAGGGAACGACGGCGGGGAGACGGCGATCGACGGGAGGAGTGGGAGGAGCGGTCAGGATAAAATGAGTCCGTGGAAGTGCCAGCAGGGACAGGGGGAGGGGAAGGTTCCAAGTTTGAACTGTAGTTATAACTGTACAGGCGGGGGCCATTGCGGTATGACTGCGTGCGCTGGCGACAAAGCCGGGCGACATGGCCAGGAACGCCACATGAATAACAGATCGGGCGGTTGTCGGAGGTCCGCCATGGATTGTTGACCGGACGTCGAGGAGGGAGATAAGGGCGGGGCGGAGGTGGTGGCGGTGGTAACGGCGCAGCATACGCGACAGGGCCGGGTGGTGGTCTGGCGGTGACAGCGGCGTACGTTAACGGGGCTGTCACAGGTGTAATTTGAGGGCTTGGCGGTAAAACTTCTGCAACCTGCTCCTGGATGGTGCGTCGAAGTGCAGAATCTATCGATGTGGTGGTTGCGGCAGAAGCAGGGAGGAGCGATAGTTGGCGAGCCACTTCCTCCCGTATAAAGGCCTTGATCTCGGGAAGGAGGGAAGGTGGTTCAGAAGTGAGGCCGCATGCTGTCGGAGGTACGAATAACCGATCGTTCACGAGAGAACGCCGGGTAGAAGCTCGTTGCCTTTTGAGGACGTCGTAACTCTGACAGAGCTGAACCACTTCGACGACGGTTTGGGGGTTTCTGGCCGTCAACATGTGAAATGCATCGTCGGAGATTCCCTTCACGATTTTGGTGATCTTGTCAGCTTCGGACATGCAAGGATCAACACGCCTACAAAGATCCACAATGTCCTCTATGTAGCTGGTGAACGTTTCATCGGGATTCTGAGCGCGGGCTTCGAGGCGTTGTTCGGCGCGCAGTTTGCGCACAGCGGGGCGGCCGAACACCTCGGAAAAGCTCGTTTTGAAGGCCGACCAGGTGGGTAGGTCGGGTTCGTGGTTGCGGAACCATAAATTTGCTACATCGGTCAGGTAAAAGAGGACGTTGGCTAACTTCGTGGTGTCGTCCCACTTGTTGTAGGCGCTTACGCGTTCGTAGGAGGATAGCCAATCGTCTACATCTTGGTCGTCGGCGCCACTGAAAAAGCTGGGGTCACGCTGGCGAAGCCCACCAGAGCACAGGATGGTAGGGGAAGCGGTGGGATCAGTCGAGTGTGGAGTGGCGGTCTGGCTTGTTGCCTCAGGCATGGCGGATGGCGGAGCGAGGGTGCGGCTGCGAAGCTCCAGCTTGAGAGGAGGGAACGAAGAGCAGCCTCCACCAAATGTAAGAGTGCGTTGAAGCTCAGGTCGGTGTTCAGGTCGACCGTCTAACTAGCGCGTCAGTCTCTTGCGTCTTCGTCTTTTGTCTGCCGTCTTCTTTTTCTAGCACGCGCCTTCCTACATACACTCGTCGTCTTTGTCATCGTCGACAATTACCAAGCGTTGGTGTGACACTACACCATACAGAAAGTGGCTGCTGAACCTCCCGAATGGCTCTCAAGGGTAGAGCCTTTGCTGTCGTTGCGGGAGTTTTAATGTACTGAGACGAAGCCAGCCTGACATTGGCTGATGATGACCTTCCAATATGTACTTTGTTTTGTGTTATTCGTGTTGTGTTCTTGTGAAATGGTATGAACCAAAGCCAGGAACTTCGACCTAATACCTCCGGAAGAGGGAGGATCCCGCCGCGATGACTGCGCGGAGAGGCCGCAAGGGGCGCTGCTGGTCGAGTGGGTGCATGCGAAAGCTCGCGAACTCCTGTCGTCTGCTACCGCGTCTGTGCCACGCAGCCTCGCGCGATTGCTTAGGACGTGTGAAGTCAACGTTTGACACGCATCATCTCTTGGATTGTGAAGCTGGAAGACGCTGAACGTGAGCAGAAACATCCTAAGATTTAAAGGCTCAGCGACAATGCAAAGAGCGGACATGTTTAGTGCCGTTTTGTCGAAGCGGTTATCGGTCCAACGAAGAAAAGGTGTCTGTTTACTGCACAGGCGGACCTAGCACTGCTTGCTGAATGGGAAAATAGAATCAAGAGGGCAGACAAAAGGCTGACACCGAAGGCTGTTGTGTGTGAAAACATTTCGAGGGCGAATCCATCGAAAGATCTTTTCAGATTACGGTGAACGGCGTCGTGAACGAACTCGCCCGAGATAAGCCATGCCTGAAGCCTGATGCTGTCCCTATAATATTCAAAAATTACCCAGTTCATTTTGTGCCTAAAAAGACAGTAAAAAGGAAGGTGCAACACAGGTGCGGCACCTAAACAACGAAAGCGAAATGTCGAGCTGGTGGCTCCCGAGTTGTGCTCCGTCGTCGATGGGAATGATGCCCGGGTTAACCCCGATTGCGTTATTCGTGGAGGTGCATCAGAGGAACTCCAGAAAGGTCCGATTTGGAGCAAACAGACATTTTTACAGGACCAGTGTGTCATAGCGAAGCGACACGGCAGTCTCCGTGCCGAAGTGATGTTCAACACCCATTCGATAGAATTCTGATGCCGGTGACATGTAGGAAGTTGACTGTTGCGTTAAATGGCGCTTTGACTTATTCCTGTTGCGAGACCGAAGCTGATGACTTCTGGAAGCTATTCATCGAAAGAATAGGGACTTTGGAAAACCTCTTGAGCACGGTTTTGTAATTGCCGCAATTTACTTCCGAGGAAGAGAAAAGGAAAAGTGCGTGCTTACAGCCTGCCATGTGGCAAAGATTTTGATTAAAGAAATGGTTCTCCGTGGCCTCTGTAATGGATGTGGCATGATTCCTGTTGCAGGCAAGCACACCTCATACAGAAACATGTACTTTGCAGAAAAATGCTTGCTGACCACCGATGAAAAAGGAGAGTCATGCTTACACAGCAAATATTTACGGAAGCTCTCGCGGAACAACATGTACAGAAGAAAAAAGACGAAGGGGTCTTGCAGTGACAGAAAAAGTTCAAGAATTGTACTCGTGCTTTGAGAAAGACGACGAAATGCGTGGCTGATGCACAGCAGCAGGTTGCTCAAATGAAGGAGCAGAATAATACAATGAGCGAAGAAGCTATTGAGGCAAAAATACATACACTCCCGAAAAAGCAGCAGTCAGCTGTGGGAGTTTGTTTCCTGGCCGCAAGACAAAAGTCTCTGAGAGGGATGCCTTATGATGATGCCTGGATTGTCGTATGTTTGCTAATGCGAATGCGGAACCCAAAGCTCTAAGAGCACCTTCGCAAGCAGAGCATTATGATTCTGCCTGGACGAAAATATTTGCAAAAATATCTGCAATGATTTAAGGGTGGCTTTGGGTTGAATGCCAAGGATTTTACGGCTTTAAGCGAAAGACCAAAAACATGGAAACGTTCAGCCGTCATGGAGGCCTTCTTGTGCACAAAATTAAAAAACTGATTTATTTATAGGACGGGAAAGGCACGGTAACTGTCTCACTTGTCTTCTGTGGACACCGCAACCGCGCCGTAAGGGAAGGGAGGAAGGTGGGAGGAAAAGTGGAAAGAGAAATAGGAGCCGTAGTGGAGGGCTACGGAGTAATTTCGACCACCTGGGGATCTTTAACGTGCGCTGACATCGCACAGCACACGGACACCCCTTCGTTTCGCCTCCATCGAAGCGCAGCCGCCGAGGTCGGGTTCGAACCCGGGTACTCCGGCACAGTAGTCGGGCGTCTTACCACTGCACCACCCCGGCGGGGAACAAAAGTAAAATTAAACTCTCGGAACATCTCAATGTTTAGGCAGCGGCTGAGTTTCAAGACTACTTTGATTGGTTGGTTCACAGGAAGGGAAAAGCGCAGTATCTGTCACGCTTGCTCTGTGGACACCTGAACCGTGCCGTAAGGGAAGGGAGGAAGGTAGGAGTGAAAGCGGAAAGAGAGAAAGAGGAGCTGTAGTGGAGGGCTGCGGTGTAATTTTGACCAACTGGGGATCTCTTAACGTGCGCTAACATCGCACTGCACACGGACGCCACTTCGTTTCGCCTCCATCGAAACGCAGCAGCCGTAGTCGGGTTCGAACCCGGGAACTCAGGCACAGTAGTCGGGCATCTTACCACTGCACCAACCCGAAAAGCAAAATTTCAGTTACTTAAGTTTCCACATAGTCGTGTAATAAGTTGTCTTTAATTTTGTAACTGAAACTTCTTAATATATATATATATATATATATATATATATATATATATATATATATATATATATATATATATATATATATATATATATATATGTGTGTGTATATATTTATACGCACTCAAAGTTGCGTAGACGAGCCCTACACAGTGTCTGTTTCTTGCTGGCTTTTAAAAAATTTGTTCTCGTATAATTTTGTCTTTAACTTATGCACAAAACGTGTTTTAATTGCTTGTGCCACTCATCTGAGAAACACCAAGGAGCCCCCTATCGATCCTGGAAGGGAACTTTTCTTCATCTCAGACTTTCCGCATTTATGAAAAATGTGCGGAATGGATTTGTGTCCAAAGGCTACCTGACCCCGTCTGGCTACGCTCACAGCAGTATTATCGAGACAGCGTGGGAGTCGGACCGTGAAAATGTTACACTGAAAGCTATGCCCAACATAACAAGTTCACACCTGAAGCCAAATTCATTTGAAAAATTTAAAGTAGATTTAGCGTTTCAACTGTTTGGTGACCAGGTGATCAAGGGACTCTATGTGTACAGAAAACGTATACATTACGCGTACAGGAATGGGGAACCAACAGACGAATTCCTCAAGAAAATGAACCGGCTTATCCGCATAATGACCTCAAGGACGAGCCAAAAGGCGATGAAACCTGGAAATGCAGATGAAAAATTCCTAAAAAAATGTTTACATTACTTAGACACATGGCAGCGCCATGCAGAGCCAGCTGGAAGAGGATTTCTTACCAAAAACACGGCTTGTTGACTAAGGGTTACGATAAGGAGCACATTAGACTTGCTATCCTATCTTAGCTCCACTGTAGGATACAATTACATTTTCACTTCGCGTCCGAGTAAAGACAAATTAGAAAACGCGTTCGGCATTATAAGGCAGTCATCCGGTTGTAACGACCACCCCACTGTTTCGCAGTTTCTGGGGACTGTTAATTTAGGGTCCTTTTATAACCTGGCAAATCCACCGAGAGGAACTAACTGCTCAACAGATGTTATCAAAGCACTCTTGAGTGAAGCGCCTGTATCACAGTCCAGCACCAGGGCAGCGCCACTTTTAAACATTATTGATGATTTATTTGACCATGGGAAGTTTGATGAAGTCGAGGAGAGAATTGACAGTGTTCTGTTCAAAAATGACCATGCCGGGTACGTAGAAAAGAAAAGTAACGCGGCCTTGATATAATATGCTGCCGGCTATGAGGCGAGAAAAACAATCGCAAAGAACGCATGTCCGCAGTGTGCATCTTGTCTTTGTGTGACGCCAAAAGACGCAAAAATGGACGAGAGCTCTCACTTCACGGCTCATTTTGACAACGGTAGACTTGCCTACCCTAGTTCCGCCCTGTCCACTGCAGTCAAGCTAATCGAGGACGAATTCTCCGCCTTCTTCAGTAAAAATATTCTGCACGAAGAGAGCTTGCTAGATTTTGCCAAGTGCTTAAGTTCACTCTCATTGCCGCAGCTTGGCTGCTCTATCCATGAGAAGGAAAACTTGTCTGAAGTGATGAAGTTGTATGTCTTGTTAAGGTTAAAGGTTTTCCTTAATGGCCTGAACAAGGAAAGAGAAGGTCAAAGGCAGCGACAAAAACTCCTCAAGTTGCTCCGCTACCAGTAGCCTGAAGTGTGAATAAGTCTAGTTTGTCCCTTCTCTGTACCGATTTGTTCTAAAATACTGTACAATGTTTTGTGAATAAATTACATATTTTATGTTTTTCTGTCTGCAGAAAATGAAGATGACCAGAATTTTCGATTCCTATTTTTGTGTTTTCAGATATCCGTAGATATCATGCATGTAATTACCATTAGCTTGACTCATTAGAAAAGATAAGCTTAAAAGCTGCTGCAAAATATTGTTTTTAAAGCTTGTTTATTTTGATGCAGACGAGAAACAAGTTAAATTATTTGCATGCTTTGGCCGTGCCTTCATGTAAATGCGCCATTCAGCTTATGTTCTCAACATCTCGCTATCTGGTAAGTGGGCTAGTAGAATTGTAAGGAAGTAGCTGAGATTGGTGGAGTAATAAGTCGAGGTTGTAACATTATCGGTTTGTTTATTTGCACATTTGGGCAACATACAAGTAGTGCCCACGAAGCAAGACAAAAGAAGGTGCTGAACCTCCAACTGGGTCTTGACTTCGCCTGGTTAAGCAGCAGGTGTGGTATTGCCTTATACAAAAAAACAAACAAACGCTATCTTCGCCGTCATTTACACAACAGATTCCAAATATCCAAAGGATTTAAATTCATTTTCAAATGTCAATGAATATATAAATTTATCGCGGGGTCATTTTAAATTTCACTGCCATAAAATTCTTGATTTCAATGATTTGATTTCCATTGCAGCGAGGCATCTTGCACGATGCTTTAGTAACAGAAGAAGGACGTTTTTGTCATCCTTTTTTTTCACTTCAAGTATATATCGTCGAATTAAGGCTATGTGGTAAAAGGTTTGAACTTTCTGAAATATTTTTGCTCTCGAGAGCCTAATAACTGAAAAAAAAAAAATGTTCGTTGGATACTGTCGAGTTTGTTGCCGATGAAAGCAAACTGCTAAAATACGCCAACAAATCTATCTCCATATGATACCGCAAAATGTGTGCACTATAAACGAGCTCGCTGAAACATTCTTAGCGCGCGAAATACAGCGTAATTGTTTACTTCTCGCTGCTCCGAGCGCGCGTATCACGGCGCCAATTGAACGCAGATGCACCCACCTAGGGCGCCTCGATGTAGCGAGGCGGCGCTGGTATCGAGGCACCCAACACCGAACGACACAACAGCGGCCCAAGCGGGCGCCGCCGGAAATCATCCTCATTAGGACCCTCTCCTGGTCCGCCCTTGCCGCACTAGCCAGTGTATTTCTAGCCACTATAACGGCAATTCAACCCCTCCGCTCCGACGGAAGTCCACACTGATGCAAGTGGGATTGGTGTCGGTGCTGTGCTTGTGCAACTTTCGCCAACCAGCGAGCATTTAATTGCGTATGCAAGCAGTTTCCTTAGTAAACCTGAGCGTTACTACACTTTTAAGGAGCAAAAGTGCCTCGCTGTAGTTTTGTTGTTCAGCGCTTGTTGGTGCTACTTATATGGACGCCACTTCACAATTGTGACGGACCATCATGACCTGTGTTGGCTCGACAACCTTCGTGATCCATCTGGTCGTCTGGCACGCTGGGCCCTTCGTCTGCAGGAGTGCGACTTCACTGTTTCTTACAAGAGTGGCCGTAAACATGCCGATGCAGACTGTCTTCAGGTCTCCCCCTTCCTACGACCAAATGTGACTCTGCTGACTTCGATCACTACATCTCCTCCGTTGTTGCCGAGTTTTCCGACCTCTCGGCTCTACGGACTGCGCAAGAGACCTACATAAGCCTCAGGCCACTGCTTGTAGCAGCGCGGGATTCCACAGCTGACAGCCCATTCGGTCTCCATGATATCTTTCTGTACAAAAAGGCTTACTCAAGCACCGGTACAAATTTCGTACTTGTGATTCTAGAGAGCTACTGCTCGTGCACCCTGAGTGTCATGCACGGCGAGCCCGCTTCTGGTCGCCTGGGCTCTGCACAAACCCTCCACCGTGCACGCGACCGGTTTTATTGGCCGAAGATGCGCCAGACAACTGAACGATGTGTGCCGAGCTGCACTGAGTGCCAACGACACAAACGTCCCACGTCCACGCCACAGGGCCTTCTACATCCTGTGACTTAACCCCATGCTGCATTTGAGAAATTTGGAATCGACCTTCTGGGTCTCTTCCCGAAATCTTCCATGGAAGTCGCCGGATCGTGGTTTGTGCCAACTGCCTCATCCCCTACTGCGAAACGGCCGCTCTTCCTTCAGCCACCGCTCACCACATGTCCATGTTCTTGCTCCGTGCCGTCATCCAGAGCCATAGTAATCATCAGTGATCGAGGTGGACAGTTTACGGCCGATTTTGTGGAAGACCTTGTACGTTTGTGCTCTTAACATTTTCGACACTCCACACCATATCACCCTCAAACCGACGGTTTGATGGAGCGCACCAACCGCACACTCGCCAACATGCTCTCTATGTACATTGCATCAGACCACAAGACCTGGGATACAATACTGCCGTTTATAACGTTTGCCTTCAACATTGCAACACATGCGACGACCGGCAGCAACCCATTTTTTGCTTCTCCATGCCCGTTATCTTCAGTATTTCATCAATACAATTCTTCTCTATTCCGTCTATGACGAACCTTGCATCGCCAAACTCTTTGTCGGGCAGGATACGCTCGCTGTCTCGCCCTTTTGAGGAACCTGGCTTCGCAAGAGCGTTCCAAAGCTCGGTAGCACAGACAGCATCGCCATGTCTTTTACGCACCTGGAGACTTAGCCTGACTTTGGCGACCTCTCCTGAAATGTAGTTTAGCCCAAACAATGTTGAGGTATTAGGCTTGCCCTTATGTTCTCCTCGACAACGTTAGTGACCTGAATTGCAAAATCGCATGCATAACCGCCACTGGTCGTCGGTCGGCTACAACGGAAGTCGCTCAAGCTACCGAGATGAAGCCGTGCCTATCGCGTGAGAACGAACTCCCTTGCTCAGGGGAGCTTCGGCTGTCCCAGGGAGAAAGTGTAGCAATCCTGAAGAAGAGAAAATACATAGAAGATAGGGAAAAAGAAGTTGAGAAAGTCGTGGAGACTCTCGTGCCCGTGCCGGACTCCCAGCTGTTGACCAGCTGAGATCTCTGCCTCCTCGAACTGTGCAGCGCTCCGACGTCAAACCGAAAATAATCACGATATTGTTACGGACGATCAAGGACGAAGAAGCGGGCAGGAGCGCTCACGTTAGTCCCACCTACAGTTCATTAAACGTCATCTCATGGTCATCCAACATGTCCCTGTTCTCTGTTCTCCTGTTTTCATTGGCTTGGCGTTTCGTAAAATTGGGTTAGAGGTGCGAGGTACTTCATCATCACCCCCTCATCCTGGTCAGGATTTCGTTGCCCTACGACTTCTTGCGCTGTCGGCTGAAGGTTAGGAGGCATCGTATGGCTGTTTCTCAGCCTGCCAGACCCAGCAAGACCTTGCCGGTCCTCCGCCCCGACCACAAGACACGATGAAGGAGAAGCTGACCCGAGACGCCACACATGACCACAAGACACAAGGAGAGACCCGAACTATCCTATGTGACCACATTGACCAGATGTGCCGACCAAAGACCCCACGACCCAAGACACCACTACAGTTGAAGACATACTCCCCTGCCTGTGCCATGCGGTGTGTGCGTTGGCATCCGCCATCGAGTGGTGGCAATGTGTGGCCTAAGAGTGTCCTGGGCAAAGGTTTGTCGAGAATCATCGTGTCGGCAAGCCGTTCTATTGTTCCTTCGTCCTTTTCTTCTTCAAACATCCAGACACGCCCAATATCACGCCATGGAATCGCCAACATCGGTAAACCTCCTCGTTCACGATCGGGACGATTGCTCAGTGGCCCCGGGTCATGTTACGGACGAGCAAGGAAGACAAAGCGGGTAGGGGCGCGCGCGGGAGCGCTCGCGCTGGGCACGCTAACAGTTCATTAAACGTGATCTCACGGTCATCCAACATCTTCTCTAGGTACCCTGTTCTCCTATTTTCATCGTCTTGCCGCTTCGTAACACTATTATCGGTTCGCTAACGCTTGAACTGCAAAATCGCAGTGTTTTACGGGTGGCCAAAGAGAATACTTCATCCGGTAGTTCGTTGAAGATAGCTGAACATAATAGTGCCTGGTTGCTTTACTTGCTTTACAAAATGCTTTACACAGGAAAACTCTTGTTGCTTGATAATATTAAAGTATCATCGGCATAAAGGAATATGGTGGACGCTTGCCCGTGGTCACGTGTATCATTCACATATAGATTAAACAACAAAGGAGATAAAATAAACCCTTGCGGGACAACGCGCAACAGTTACCACGTCACTATAGATAGGCTCAAACATGAATACTTGTGAGAGATTGTGAAGCTGGTTTTTATTGAATAAAAGGACCCCTAAATCGATATGAGTACAGTTGCGAGCCTAAAATTTGATGATGTACCGTATTGAAAGCTTTCTTTACGCCCAAACAAAGCCCAAATGTCACCTCATTGTTCTCTCAATCTCTGGTGCAGTAAATTGAAGAGATTTTTCAATAGCACCTGTGTACCTGACGCACTTGCAAATCCGTACTGATTCACACTCACTAGGTTATGATTAGTAACAAATGTGTTTATCGCAGAAAATGCGTGCTTTTTTAATATCTGGGATACGCAGGAAAGAACAGATATTAGGCGGTAGTTGGAAATATCATTCTTCTTCCTACTTAGCACAGAGGAACAGCGCGAGCATTCTTTATTGATTCTGTTCATGCAGCACTTTTAATTATGCCGTTTAAAATAAACAGCAGAACATGCTTCAAAGCTGTAATGTTTCTAACCAGATCATCTATAAAAATGTTGTCATTTGCGGCAGATGTATTATTTTTCATCCTAGGCAAAATGCTGAAAAAGTCAGATTCCGTCATAAGAGGAAGGAAAGCCGATGGCGATAGACGTTTTGTAATTTTAGTCGAGCTCAAAGTTCGGACTGCGACCCATTGCGCAGCGGAAAAAAAGTTATTGAACTTATTCGGCAAAATATGCGATGCTACACCGAGATTCTTCTTTAGTGATTCCTGGATTGACAAGCGTATGTTACTGCTTAACTGGTTTTTCAGAGACTAAGTGTTCCTGGCGTTACGACGAGTGCTGTGAAACTGGTGTGCAAAGAACGTCTTCGATACGCGAATAAGTGCAGTTACCTTGTATGCCGCCACTTGTCAGAAAAAGGCGACAGGGCACACGTGCTAGAAACTGTCCCAAGCTAACTATTTTGTGGTTTCACATTGTCCTTGTGGAATTTAGTGAATTAAAACCATTCACAGTTAGTATCTCTTCATTTGACGTTAGTTTGGGCTCACTTATTACAACAGAACACAAGAATATAAAAATTCATGTGGTAATTGCCAGTGCACCTTCCTGTCATTTTTCAATGGTGGACAGGACCATGACAAAGAATAAAAACTGAACATGTAGCTAAGTTAAGTTAAATTGGTTCACAGGAAGGGAAAGGCGCAGTAACTGTCACACTTGCTCTGTGGACACCCGAACCGCGCCGTAAGGGAAGGGAGGAGGGTGGGAATGAAAGTGGAAAGAGAGAAAGAGGAGCCGTAGTGGAGGGCTACGGAGTAATTTCGACCACCTGGGGATCTTTAACGTGCGCTGACATCGCACAGCACACGACGCCTCTTCGTTTCGCCTCCATTGAACATGTAGCCACTAAAACGATTCCTGCAATAGAAAATAAAAAGTAGAGATTGAAAACCATCGCGCACGAGCGTGCATGTGCGTTGGTGCGTGTGTGTGTGCGTGTGTGCGCGTGCTTGCGTGCTTGCGCGCACGCGGGCGTGGGTGAGAAACGCTCTGGCCTCATAATCTTGACGGAGGTGCTTAAGTGTCCCACCAAGTTTTGTACTTGGGGAATAGTGCTGAGTGGAAAATTATGGGGTAGCGCATTCCACACCTTTATTGAAAACGTATAACCACGTGCGATTGCGCAGCGTGCCCCGGGCCGGACCGGCCAATTTACCAAAGAGATGAAGAGAAATGCGCCCGAGCGCTCTGCGATGTGGAAGCAGGATTAAGAACCCCAAGGGACTCTACAATAGCATATTTTTTATAGCATGACCCGCTTGAGACCTTAAACCCATAAACCAGAGCGAAGATATGTAAAGGACGTGATGAGTGGCGGTTAACTCCTGAAACGACAAGCTCCGAGTCCGAAAGCATTCGAACGTCCTCTTTGAAGCAGCTTGTCTTCGTTCTAGGTGCAGCACATGTTGAAGAGGCACAGAGCTCGTAACCAAGACAACTGGTCGGTGATAAAACACGAAATGGGCTGTTCTAATGAACAACGCTATAAACAAACCTATGAGCTAGAACAGATTAAGATTTGCTGAGCTAAAGATTATGACCAGGTGTCGAAGTCTAGTGTGCATGCAAGGTTGCATTAAAGAGCTTTTCCAGTGGTAACGCCTGGATTACTAGCTGCAACTAGGATAGCGGTGCTGTTGCATGTCGAGGCGAGTTAAGCTCTAGTCCTTCTATAAAGAAGCCCATGTCACGGCGGCACGAATTATAAGCTGCACATGTGCAAGAGGTGTTATCATCTTGTGCAGGCGGTATCGCCCGTGGATATATGAAATTGCGGATGTTTCTACTACTGCAATGGCCAGAGATCATTGGCTGAGGCGGAGCGGCATGGGAGCTGTTCTGTAGATCTACGGCCATCATCGGCCTACGTGATATCGCCGAATCAAAATTCTAGGTATTGTGCACGTCGAGGACTTTCCTAAAAAAGGGTAAGAACAAAACTTCGGCTAGCCATTTTGGGGAGAATGGCTAGCCATGTTTCTAGGCGTAGCGCATAAATCTTTGTGAGTAGTGGAAGGTTCTGCACATAGCCAGAGACCGTAGATAACAAGCTTTGCACTCTATCCCCGCTGTTTGCCGCAACTACTGCCTGTAGCAGTCGCTAATTGTATTTTGCGGCCGGGTCGGCACGGCAGGCTATGCGACAGCAGCCACAATTGAAATGTTTTTTTTGTAAGTTCTAGTGCCTGCATGATCATGGGACTATTTTGCACTGTGCTGGAAGTTGTTCAAGATTGCTGTGCGATGGTATAGGTAAGAAAATTTCCTAGATCAGTGCAGAATTGTACAGCTAAAATGCGTAAGCTGCTGGGTTGCTTTGTTGTCCGCGAGATCTGTCAGCAGAATTCCGTGAGTGACAGATACCGGGTCTGTTCTTTTCCAGAAATTACCTAATTTGCTCTAATTATATACCTTGTTATTCCTCATCAACAATTTTGCTGCCTACACAAACTTCTTTGATGCTCTATCTGACGGTACAATATTTCTCTGATATACCAAATAGGTCCTCGTTTACAGTTCCGACAATGTCATGCCCATGCGAAACCCGCTTACACAATCATACAATGCTTACGCAATAGTAATGAAATAGGCATGTAATTAGCTCTGCGTGCTTTGCCTTGAACTGGAATTGTGTTTTATGCGCCTTGTATTGTAAGCCTGTTGATTGGTAAGTAACCACAAAATGTGTCGACTGCAGAGTAGCGTAAGTTCAAAGGGGCTTGTGTCAGAATCTCGTCGGCATGCGATGTTTCCTTCTGCGCATGCGCGAATGCACTAAATATTTGTGCGAACAAAGACCACAATAGGCCTTCGCCCCGCCGTCATGGTGCAGTGGTTGGGGGGGGGGGGGGGGTTGGACTACTGTACTCAAGATCGCGGAATTGCATCCCGCCCTCGGCGGCCGCTTTTCTAGGGCGGCGAAAAGCAATGCGCCCGTGTGCTGTGCGATGTCAGTGCAGGATAAAAGCCCCAGGTGGTCGAATTTTCTTGAACCCTCCTCTGCGACACCTCACATAGACTGAGTCGCTTTCAAAAAGTTAAACTCCACAAACGAAACCAAAAAATAAGCCTTCGTTTGCACTGCTCCGTCTTTGATTTCATTCAGTGATTGCTTCCAGTCACATTTGGAGGCATGTATGAACGCGGGCACTGAAAGGTACCGCTGTGAACAGTCATACATGCGCACAACACTATAATATATACTGACTGAACAGTTTATGGTGGCTTCACTGCCTCCGTAGTTTTGCCAGCAGAGCTCCATTTAACTGTAAAAGACGCGGCTAAGGCTGCAAATTGCGTTGTACTCCCTACAGCTGTAAGTATGATGAACTATATAACGGTTTTCTGCTAATAGGAGCAGGCATAGTGGGCTCCGACCTGTGCATGCACGAGGTAGTGCAAGATGATCAAAAAGATGTGTGGTTGCTGTTTCGTCGGTGGAGGATGGAAGTAAATATGGAACCTTGAAGTAACGATAGTGACCGCCGGCTGCACAGTGTGACGCCTATTTTTCCTCTGACTAATCGAGAAATTATGATTGCACTATGAAGGCATACAATGAAGCGCAGATACGGTGTAAGAAAATCTGTGGCCGAGGAAACAACTCGTGTGTTCATAAATGGAGGCAACTTCTAAATCATAAAAATCACTCTTGAGCACCTGATAAACGGAAATACCTTTCGAGGACATCGTCGTTGGCAGAGATAGTACATGAAGATGAGACAACTAAGTTTACGGTCTCTACGCTAGATACAGTCGCGCATTGCTAATTTTAAAAGATGTTCTATTTTCTAAGGCATATTTTGTAACTTGTGATTTACGATAAATGCTATTTCTACTGACTGCATTCGTTCGCAATTCGTCCTAATATTCTGCACTGAGTAGCAATTTCATAAACATCATCTTATATATGCGGATTTGACTCAGGGACACTTATTTTGGGCCCTTTTGGAATTTTTTGGCCTCGTTTAAGGTGGGGAAAAATATCACATTATTTGAATTATATTTTGTACATGTAAATTAATGCTTTATAGTGCTAACTGCTCATGTATATTTACAGAAATTGGGAGGTTTGAAAGTGAGTATAAGTAAATTTAATTTTAGGCACTTTTGTTTTTTTCTTAATTTTCTCTCATCCCATAGATTTGCGAATTTTATCGTGAACTTTACCTTCTCGCTAGGTCAATGCTTACTTGAGTTCTCGAGTTCTTGAACTTTGTTACTGGTGATAGCCAATCCCTTTTCCTTTCCCTTATTGATCAAAGGTTTCATTGTAGTTTTAGTGTTACTGGTGAAGTTGCTGATCTTATTCTTGAGACATTCAATGGATGTAATGATTATTCTTGTTTTGTTTTACCCTTTCAGAAAAGTAGCCTTTTACCGCTATGCTCCACTTGAACCTATTCTATGTTTCATGCTATGCTTTCATGTATGCTCCCTAGACAATAATTGAGCACATCCACGACAAGCACAAAGACAATGAGACAACGAGCGCAGACTTTTGTGTATATCGTTCATCGCGAGCAGATTTTTCTGACTGTGCGGCAACCCCCAGGAAACACGTTCACACTGTTGCCATGGCGTGGTTTTTTGATGTGTTGCTCTCTCTAAGAGATGATTTCTCAAGCAAGTTAAGTAAACCGGATCCGATATGTATTTGGATGCACATTTCATCTGGAAGATAAAATGTAAGATCATAATCGAGAAAGATTACAAGAACATCTCAACTATTTTCCATGGCAACAGGTTTTTTAAATTTACCCGCACTCACAACGCCTATAAAAGCGTTGAAGAAATGTGTACTGAATAAACTGTCTACTGCTTATCACATATAGCAAACAAACTAATAAAATAGTGATAAGGGCATTATAGAAGCTTATATCATAAGTTCAACAATGTCCAAGATAATGTCTTTCCATACAACGATTGCGTCCCAAAACCAGTTTCATTATTATGGCACCAAGGGGAAGAAGACCAACAGTTGCACATACGCAAACAGTGTTATAAGAAACGTTTGTACCTTTATGAATTAAATCATTATAAAGTGTCATGCTGCTCCTATGGGCAATTCATGGCTATTATTGAAGACCAATGGTAAGAACTACAGTATGTCGCACACTAAAGAAGATCCTGCTGAGAAAAAGCCAGCTACAGAATTCCTCAAACGTTCATTTCACGCAAAGCTCATGAAGTGTACTTAAGGACGGTGAACATCATTGCTACGTTAACTTAATATTTGAATGATTTGATTTCGCTCTGGTGCGTTCCCAAACCAACTGCGAGTAAGCAACACGCGAAACAAAAGGGCAATAAAACTATGGGGCAGTTGTTCAACAAGTATGAGGTGAGTTTAAGAGGAGGCTTTCGTGAAGCTCGAATAAATCATTTTCTTATCAAATCGCATTGCTAAGTATTCGCAATAAGCAAGTGAGAGTTCAATCTCGAGCTCTTCAGACTGCGTTTAATGTGAAACTGTTCTGACCTCGGCTCGATTTGCAAGCGAGGTCGTTTTTACAACTAATTCAGCGGTTTTTGTTTGCTGTTTCAACGTTTCCCTATCAAACACAGTATTTATGTTGGGGTGTAATAAGTGTGCGATGAAAGTGTTTGCATGTTTGGCTGTACGTTTAGCATGCTAAGCAATGAGATTGAGGCTACTTCTCAACTAAAGGTAACTTGGTCGCGGAAATGTTCCTGCTCAAGAGGTTAAATTTTGGCATTTTACTTTTGTATGCACCCGGCAGGGTTACCCAATTACGCATGTGCCACTGCGAAGATACCTGCTCCGGAGACAGACCTTGTAATAATTTTTTGCCCCCCAATCGCCGTACTTTACACCGTATGACCCATGACTTATGGAGTTTAAGTACTTGGGGGCATAGAATAAATTGTTTCTTAGAAAGTGCCTCTTTCACAGACTTGCGGAAGACAGGTTCAGAGAAAACCTTCCTTTAAACGTAACCACAAAATTCCGCTGCCTGAAATGAAACAGATTTTCAGGAAATTTCAATCATTGATCCGTTGTGAAGATTACAACTATTTGAATTGTGAGACAGAGCTGCGAAATTTTTTTCCTCACAGGTGGCTTCAGTAAATTACTGATCAGGGTAATGAAATGTGCAGTTTTAATGGCAGGAGACGCTAATATGGTACCTCATCCAGTACTGCATTTGTGACAAACGAAGGGCGTAGTCTCAGCATCTTCAATGCATTGCTAAAATTTGGCGGCATACTATCCACGCGCACTCCTTTGTAAAAGCGGATTTGGTAGCATTTGCACTGATTGCCTCGAGCGAGTATGAATACGAACACAACTTTTCATCATAAGAAACGAGGCAACGTTTTTTTCTCGCTTTATATATAGGCACTGTTCATTCTCTCTCTGTCTACGAAAATGAACATCGTTGTTGGTAATAATAGCTGACTTCACTTCGCCTCTACCACTTCAGTCAGAGAATCTTACGCCTCAGTCAACACATTATCAACCTACTCGATGAGAACCTCAAGCAGCTCTGAACAAGTTACTGTTACTGAAAAAGCGTGTTGGAACTTTTGCACTCATTTCTAACGTATTTTAGAATGCTAAAAATGTCATTTAGAAATTTTTTTACGACACAGATCACTACTTTGGTGAACGGGGTCATGCCACGGTCATCGAATATGTTGCAGTGTTTTAGTCTGGCAGGTAAAACTGGACCTTAGTATTCTATTTCCGAACTTTGAGCACCCTAGAGGCATTCCTTATTTTGAAACGAGTGCCCGATGGTGACACCGCGAAGCTCCTCCACCGACAGCGATCGCAATGTTGAAACGCTTGGTGATGTCACAGGCCGACCCAGGCAAACGCGTAGTCTGCTGCTCTGCCGGCTCCGATAAGCAGCCAATACACTTTACTGTGTTCGAGCTTGCTAAGCGACCAGTACAACTCCGAATACGTGTACTCAGCATGCGTCTGAAAACAGAACACAGACTGTACTGAGGAGAGATTTAGTTCTTACCCAGCAATCAACCTTCAGGGCGACAGGCGTGATGGCATGATTGCCCCACCGCTGTAAACATTTCCGCGCAGGCCGCGCCGCCTGTGCCTTCCATGCAAGCTGTCCGCGCCAGCAATAGGGCTGATCACTTCTGCCAATATCAGAAAAGCATGCTAATTTTTTTATTGTAATGATATTAGGCCCTCGAGAAAGTTGTTTCAAAAATGATTGCTTCTTGTGAAATGCCGACCTATACGGTGGGAGTTCTTGCTCATAGCAGGTGCGGTGACGGCCATATTCTTGTACGCTAGCTCCGCTGCTAAGGAGTCCGCGAAAGTTATCATTTCCTTTATTATGAAATATGGGGTGGGGTTGAGAGTAAAAAGAAGTTTCATGATTCAGTGGCCCATTTACTAAACGCCACCCTGATCAATTACAAAGTGCCGTTCGTTGTGGCTTCAATGTGAAGTAGTTTAGCCCAGGGGGCTATGGAACGAAAAATGGTAGGGGTAACATTAAGAGATAGGAAGCGTGCAGAGTGGGTCAGAGAAATAACTCAAGTGAACGACATTCTAGTGGAAATTAAGAAGAAGAAATGGGCATGGGCAGGACATATAGTGCGAAGAGAGGATAACCGATGGTCGCTGAGGCTAACAAACTGGATACCAAGGGAAGGAAAGCGTAGCAGGGGGCGGCAGAAAGTTAGATGGGCGGATGAGATTAAGAAGTTCGCAGGGGTCAAGTGGATGCAGCTAGCACAGAACCGGGTTAAGTGGAGAAATATGGGAGAGGCCTTTGCCCTGCAGTGGGTATAATCAGGCTGATGATGATGATGATGAAGTTTAGACCTATCGGCGATTAGGGAAAAGCAGACAGCCAGAGCGCCGTCGTCCTTAGGGCTCGCCTGCGCCATTGCTGTAAGCTTGCGGCATCCGGTGCTGTAAGCCTGCTGAGATTATCGTCTACTTTCATGATGTGGCTAGGGCCAGATTTGTGCGGGCTAGCGAACATGCCAGTAAGACGGGTGGGCCGGGGCATTAGGTGCCTCGATGTAGTGCGCCGCGCCCTATGCACTACGCTGCTGCTCTGATGCGTGGCACCCGAACATTGTACAAAATCGCCGTCGTTCGGCACTATATACGTTACGAATTTATGTGTTGCTTTTAAGACGTGTTTCAGTGTAAAATGTGTACGCATTTCAAGCAGGGCAGCTCATGCGCCTTTCGTATTCGGGCACAGAAGTGCACCTGAATCCTGCCAAAAGATGCCGCTGTTGCCTACGTAAAAATCACTAAGAGAGATAGAGGAAAGGTTTTTTTGCTGTAGTCTCTTTAAACGGCACAGGTGCTGTTTGGATGACATTACCGCGGCGTCGCCCAAGCGCGGTTGACGGTGCTCGTGCTCAGAAAATGCAGCATACGACGCAGCGTCAACACTATGTCGTCACCGGCTGCGCCGGTTGCAAGATAAGCAAGTTGTTCACAAAGAAACCAAAGTACTGGTTTTAAAAATATCTGCAGCTCTGATGCAGCTAAAATTTTGAAATTTATTTGCTTGCCACATAAGCAATAATATGCAATGAACAGGTTATATTAAACATTGGTGTCATCACCCATTTACGTTTTTTGTGGTAGAACATTTCGACACTTATGTGCCTCACAACTGCGTATATATTATAATTTGGCTTGACTTGAAAATAATTTTTCTAAGCTGCGCTAAAAACGATGAAAAAGCCTTTTTTTTTTCAGAATATATTCGTTCATAGCTTGGAATTGGAAGTCATACAAATTATAGTGTGCACACAAGAGCCAAACGAAACTAAAAGGTGTAAAGCAATCCGCAGTACACAAGCCTAAGTTTGTGCAATGTTACTTGTTTATTCGGGACACAGGTGAACATAAATCAGTTCCCGATACATTTGCTTGCGGAATCGGGCTCCCCTTTACACGTTACTAGGTTTTCTTCATGTCTGCTGCCATTTCCTTCAACGATTTTCATTCTGCACCGTTGTGCACACTTGTCATATGGGCGGTTATATTTTGCTTTAAGAATCATTGCATAAGCACATAAGGATGTCGCCTGTCTTTACTTTTACCTGGACAAATAGAAGAAAAGTATTGCCCCAAACCATTTTGGCTAAGCTCGTGATAAAAAAAAAAAAAAATGTCCGTAATAAATGACGGCGTCGTCGTCGATCATAAGAATACAGCAGCCCTAAAAACTTGCTTGCCTATGGCAGGCTTTATATTTGAGTGCGTTGGTAATTTCTTGTCAGAAATTCTCCGAATGCATAGAAAGCATGTGTTCGGAGCCTCAGTTTCTCTAAAAATTGCACGTATGCACCTGGGAGGCTCTACTTTGCGCGTGTCAAATACTCGGACCCGTAACCGCCGTTTGAAGCATGGTAGCATTAAAATATTACGAGCATATATCTGAATGCTATTGACTGGCAGGTGGCCTACAGCGGGACAAATTGATCTTAAATTTCGAGCATCGCAACTTCGTGAATTCAGAACCACGCTTGATTTAATGTTGCAGGTGGCAGCAGAGGTACACAAAGATCCTTTTACCACTTTTTGAAGCCTCACAGCCTAGAAAATATATAATAGTGCATCTTATCTGCACTAACCTATCGGGATGAAACGTGGTGGATAACGAAAAGGGTCCTACTTAAGTTGAAGACAACGCAGAGTGCTATACAACGGAAAAAGGGTAGGTGTAACGAGTATAGGAAACGTCCAGAGTGTATCAGAGAAATAACTGAAGTTTCTGATATTCTTGTTGAAATCAAGGACTCGAAAGGAATTAGGCAGGACATGTAGTGCGAAGAGAAGATACCCGATGGTCGCTTAGGGTATCAAACTTGATTCGAAGGGGAAGAAGCGTAGCAGGGTTCGCCAGAAAAATAGGTGGTTGATGAGAATATGTAATTCACAGGGGTCAAGTGGATGCAAGTAGCACAGGACAAGATTAGTTAAAGGAAAATGGAAGATGCTTTTGCGCTGTGGCATGTTTAGTCCGGCTGATGATGATAATTATGAGCCTTGAAATAGCCAAGGCATATATGTGGCCGGTGGTAGTCGGCAGGTAATATGACCGGGCACTCTGAGGCAAGGAGGCTAATGGCCCTTTGGCGCTAATTTTCATCTTGCGTATAGAGGTCGCCGATCGTGCTATTGATCAGATGTTGCTGTGGCGAATAAGCACAAGATGGCGTGGCTGAGTCGGAAGCAGATGCGAACTTGGGCTGGCACGTGAAAGAGTAAGCTAATTATCAAGCACACAGAACCCTTGCTTCGCCCCCAGTCGCCCCTTTAAGCCGTTTGAAGCCTGGACGTCCCGAACAATCACGAACTTGTTTATGTTTCGCAGCATCGGATTGTGCCTTCATTAGACCTAAATTTGTGATGATTGCATTGAGGTGACACCTTCACCTGAAAGAAATTGGCATCGTGTAATGAATAATGTATCCGTCTATTGTTTACATAGGTGATAACACAAGCATGTGGCATCCTGTAGACACATAACGCAGTTGACTACACGCGGCATTAATCTCGTTCATATCCGGGACATTCCTTTTAGTGTCACATAAAGCTAGCCTCCGCGAAAAGTTTTGTGTTAGAATTTACCTAACGAAAAGTAGAAACTTTATTTGAGTGTGTATTTATACTTTTATAGCATACTAAACATTATTATGATACCTAGGGATATTTTGTCAAAAAAAATCTATTCAATAATCTGAAAACTCTTGTCTTGAGTGTACAGTCATCAGCAATATGAACTAGAACAATCATTTTGTACAAAATTGCTAATATTATCGGTATTTCTCTAATAATTATGATGGAGACCTACAAATGTATGCATCCAAAGGAAACCTATCTAAAAAACAAAATTATCTGTACTTGTCAAGCAATATTATAGAGTAATCAATAAATGAACACAAACTTTGTTATAGCTCATATTGCTCATGACTGTACACTCCGATGCTGAGCGGGTGACACGGCAGTGGGCTGTCTGGTATCAGTTCTCCTATTCCCGTATAGAACCATGTAAAATGCTTGAGAGGTAGAATTTAGCAACTTTCAAGCTGTGTTCTACTGTCTTTAACCGCTTGTGACTCTAAATATCGGGCCATTTTTAACGCCGTTGCTTATTTTTGGAAACACGTTTACAAAGCATAGATTTGCTTTGAAAAGCCTCAAGCAGGAATATGGAAAGTGTATACTACATCAACTGTACTCCTGAAGCACTGGCATGTCTAACATGTAAGACGGAGTTCGGCTAATTAGAATAAAATTGGATAATTACAATATTGGGTAATCCGTAAGTTGAGGGAGGGAACCCAAACACTTCAGTATAGCGGTACGTTCAGCTAAACAATTCGTTAAAGACGTGTTTCTATAAATGCGCAGTCAGGGACTGGTTTGTAGCCTTCCGTTTTCAAATACACTCATGGTATTCATAGCTGTAAATGGTTTTTTTTTTTTCAAGCACGGGTCTGTTTTTTTTTTCTCAGAAAGAAGGGCAATGGACCCATATTAGAAATTCTGGAATCGAAGCCTCAACCTATGCTCTCCGTGTTTCATGCTGGTTCAGTGTGTGCAATAAACCATTATACCATATATGGTGTGAAATTGAAACGGAATTTTTTCGATAGGGAATTATGGAAGACGAAATTGCGGTCTTCAGTCGTTTAGATAAAATGGGTTTTTCTGCAATACGCTGGCATCGCGTATTGCAAGGAAATCTGATGTGGGGCTCTAATTGAAAAATGCCCACTAAAGCTTGGAATCACACCGTATCGTGTCAATGAGCAGTTTCTCGTATTTTGAACGTAAAAATTTATGATATACGTGCGCATCCGAAACTGGAGCTATGCGTGATGTTCTTATCTTTTCTCACGCTCTGATTTGGGCGCAGTGGTGCTAAATATCTGTTCTCCAGAAAATCCACAGTCTTCTTTGCAGTTGCGATCTAAAGTCACGAACGTAGCTGTGGAAGATGATAGTTGGCTAGTGAAAGGTCCAGGCATTAATTAAGTCGGCGGTCTGTGCGCTCTGCACATGACCTAACGGAATTGGCAGAATCTTCGAAGACGAACTCTTTGTTTCCCACAGCGGTCAGAGCGGCAATTTGAAAATCGAACCTTTTTCCACACGCTCTGATCCTCATTCGATCCACGTTCGCATAATCCTACGGTTTGGTTAAAGGAGGATGTATGTACTACGGGTGCCACATAATGTGATACCTTGCGACCGCACGCTGATGATTATGGGTGATATAACATGACCAAATAAACAATTTTGGGACTCAGCGAGTGGCAAGTTTATATACCTGAACGAGGGCCGGGAAGGACGTGACAGATGGGACCTAATAACCCTGCCATGTGATATCTTTGAAGGCAGAGCTCAATTGTATCATTTTTATTGTTTTTTTTTTTTGTAGCTGTGAAAAAGCATGAATGATAATATTGTCAAGTGTCTCGGGGGGCCATGAGAAGAAGCTACAGAAAAAAGAAGAATAAGAAGCTGCCGTGCGCTGCGGACGCGCAGGGCCTAGATTTATAGATAGATAGGAATGAGGATGGAAGGCAGTTACGTTAACCAGTAAGGCCTCCATTTTGCTACCCGACACAGGGGAACAAGGATAAGGTTATTAATGAGGGGAAAAGAAAAGGGTGGAAAGGGTGGTTTTCTTCTACATTTCAGGTGAAAATTAAAAGTCTATAATGGCTAAAGAACAGTATTTTTCTTCTTAATTTGCTAAAACGTTATGCGGATAATTGAAAAATATATTAGACTGCTGGGAAGTATTTTTTTTCCTTTACCCTTTACTAACCACACATTTTGGCTACCGAATTTGCAAGTGCTCATTCACTTGGGAAATACTGAAAGCAAGATGCCTCTATCTGAGAGCGTGGTGACCTCTTTGCATGAAGCACTATCAGTGGCACAATTTTTGGTGAAATCTTTTATGAAACAAAGTAAAAATATCGATAAAGTGAAAGCAGGTATCTAGAGGTTTCTTTTATCAAATATGGCTCCTTTTATTTAAATGATAACCGGTAATTTTATTCATTTTTCATTATGAATCCCATCAATGTGGTTGTCAATAATTTCGACTCGTGCTTGAGAAGATGGGTCAATTGACTTGGTTTAAGCTCGGTAACAAATGTATATTGTTTAGCAGTGTTTAACTATTCCAAAGTGGATATTTCATATAAAAATAAAACCTATTTTATTCCGCCTTGTGCAAACATTTGTAGCATTTATTTACTTATTTGCATCCCCTGGGCTTTCAAGAAATGTTAGAAAGGGGAGGGGCTTTTATACAACATTATATATATGAAATACAAAGAAGGTGTAGAACATAATTTTATCGGAAAAAATCAAGTAAATTTAGTACAACGGCAAGGGAACAAAATAGTTAAAAATATATAAAATTACAGTACCCGGAAAAGAGAAATACAGGAAACAAAAACTAACAGAAAATCAATTTTATTTAGGGATAAAGTCACTTTTCAAAGTATTTGTTAGTACTTTGCAAAAGTTATCGGTGTCGGTATAACTTGTTGTTTTCACGGCCATGCTCGGTAAAGAAAAAATCAGCACCCAAAAACGCATCTACCTAAGGGTATTGATACAGCGCATGTCCTTTTGCATGCTATCAGGAGCATCATGCGTTTCAGCAATACACTGACCCCACCTTTTCAGGGGTAGAGTTTTGACAGACGTTTTTTTCGATGGCGATATTTAAGTCAAACTACAGGACAAATATCATTCTTTGAAATAAGAAACACATCAAGCAGTGTCTCTCGATTATTCTCTTGCGTCCGAGCGACGTCAGCGCTGCGTCAAAGAGGAGCTACACTCCATGTAGCCAAAACTACGACAGCTCATTCTACTGTTCTTTGTTAAATAAATTTTTTTCGCCGATATATATAGCACGATTGCACTATTTTCACGTATTCTCAGCTTGAATTTATTTATGGTCCTATACTCTTTTATAACTTTTTGAGCTATAGCGAATTTAGAGAACCCTTATACCTAATTTACTTCACGCTGCCAACGAGTCATCTTAGAAAGCAAGATGTTCTTTCAGTAACAGATTGATCTCTCCTTGTATGACTTCATGTCGGATTGTCGTGAAGGCGTCATGGATGTCTTGCTTTTAGCATTCATCGGTCACACTTTTCATTGTTCTGTTCACACGCAGTGAACAGCATATGTTTAGTATCTGAAATACTTCAGTTTTTCTAAATGTTGTCCTTTAGGAAGAAGCTTATGAGATTTGTGCCACATTCTATTGTTTTATCTCAAAATCAGCCTTTTAAAAATGACCAACGCTCCATCAGAAGCAAGTATTAGGAAACGCTATTTTATCTAATTCTGTATAAACGCTAATACACTTTTTCCAGCTTCGTTCTTTAACTTACCTTTGTTTTCCTCACTTCGATTATTTGAAAGAATCCGACAGGAAAGTCGGTTGCGTTAGTAAGCGTTTAATACTTTCTTTTGAAGAGCAAAATAAACTTTGCTATGCAGTGCATTTTGTCACTTTAGCAAAATCTAGGAGAAGCGACGAAATAAGAATTTCCTGCAAGTGTATCTTGACTAAGCACTAAACTCCGCTGATGCTTTCCATACACAAAAGGTAATCTGTTTCTCAAATAGCTAAACTACGATAAAATGCTGGGTTATTTCTTAGCCTGATAGTCCAATCTGAGCGGGAGCTTGGACATTACCTATTTTGTTTTTTTTATCGTTGTTGGGAAATGAAAAGCTGCTCAAGGAAAGACAGAGTTATGGGCCCATTTTTTTGAAGACAGGACATATTTAATCATTAACGAGAATGCTCAACAGAAGATGTCAAATAAGGGCTTTTTACTCACAAAATATAATAAGGAGTAAAGCAAAAGAGGAAGACTAGAAGAGCTTTGTTGGCCATGAGGTGACAAATGAGAAGTACGAAAGTAAACTGTTCATGTCTAAGCCTGGGTGGTGTCTTAAACAGCATAGCAAAAAGGAAACGCGTTTGGGCAGAAAAGAAGGCGAAACCAACAACATGAGTGAGAGAAAAGAGGCCGTCATCCATGTAAAAAGACAAATAAAAAACAAGAAAATTGGCCTTTGAACTGCATGTAATAAAAGATGACTGGAAGACAAAAAAAATCACTGGGAGATGACGCGAGGGCTACAGGAAAGAGCAACAGCAGATGCGAACGAGAAGAAAAAAGAGGAAGACCATCGGGGGAGAGGTCAAGCTCTTGCTTGAGAGTATGATGCTACGGCGCTAATTGCTGGTCCTCGCTCCTTATAAGCACTTTCCCCCTCGCTTGATTACTAATACCTTACATTGAGTAAAATTTGTTGGGCTAGTTGGTTCATAGTTCAATAAAACACGCTAATAAAACACGGACGAAGGAAAGGCAGGACGCACACAAACGCAGACTCTTCGACCAATCACGCAGAAGCCGCACTTGTCACCAAGCTTCAGACTTCATGATCTTTCAAATCCTTCTGGCATGTGCCCACGACGGACCAATATAACCAAAAAGTAAAAGGACTTGGATAGGCACGATCTTCTTCTTCAAACAAAAGGCCTTGTTTGAGAATCGGACTCTAATGTCGGATTCTCAAACACGCAGTCTCCATCAAGCAAGGCAGCCGGAGGGATCTTTATAAAGTTGGTGAGGCAAACCGGAGCATGGTAGTCGCTCACAACCCTGAATGGTCGTCCGTACAAATAAGGGCGAACTTTAATGCGGCCCAATTGATGGATAGGCATTCTTTCTCTGTCTTCGAATAGATAGCTTCAGCTTTCGGCAGTGAGCGGCTAAAGTATGCGGTACGCGCGGACGTTGTAATGTTTTTTTTTTTTTTTTGTGTGCTCCAGTTTGCTCAACAAGAATGGCGCCTAGGCGAACGCTGTTTCCGTCGGCATAAATTTCCCGCATTTGCGCCGAAGTATCCGAGTACAAGAGGGGTCTATACACGGCGCCTAAGTTTGTTTAAAGCATCATATTGCGGCGCTTCCCGTTTAAAAGGTACGTCAGTCTTTGTAAGCTGCGTAAACGGTTCGGCGTCGCGCGAAAAATTCCTGACAAATTGCTGATAATAAATGCGCTGCCCAAGAAACCTGCGTACAACTTTTTTTTTGGCTGGCTCTGGAAACTGTGTGATCGCAGCTGTTTATTCCGGGTCAGGGCGAACACCATCCTTGCTAACTATGACCTAGGAGCCGTAGTTCCTCGTAGGCGTTGGGGCATTGCTCTGATTTCAACGTTATCTCTGATGTCTTGATTGCTTAGAGCACTGTCCGAAGCCTTTTCAGGTGGTCTTCAAAGCTTGAGGAGAGGGCAACGACATCATCTAGGTATACCAGACAAATCTGCCGCTTCAAGCCCGCGAGCGTAGTCTGCATTACAAGCAACAGAGACCGGATTGCATCACCTTCAACTCAAATAGGCTGTCCGGTGCGATGAATGCGGTGTTATCGCGATGTCTTTCGTCTACAAAAAATTTACCCATAGCCGCTCTGTATGTCCATCGATGTGAAGTATTTATTGTTGCATAACCGCTCCAGTGTGTAATTTAAGCGGCGGAGGGATTAGGTGTCTTTTTTGTTATGCTATTCAAGCGCCGGTAATCGACACAGATGCAAAGAGTACAGTTTTTCTTCTTTACCAAAACGACTGGCGCCGTTCAGGAGACCCCTAATGGGTCGATAACTTCGTCCCGAAGCATTTCGCCTACTTGATCGCGAATAGCCAAGCGTTTTCGTGAGGGTATATGGTAGGGGCTTTGGCGCAGATGTCTGGCGTGTTCATCCGTAACAAGGCGGCGCTTGGCCAAATCAGTTTGTCGCATTTTACAAGCTAGCGAAAAGCACTAGCTGTAATCTTGAATAATGGCCAGTATCTCGTCATGCCTGCTTCGGGGTGGTGCTGGATGAATATGGAACCTGGGATGGTGGCCTTCATCAGTATTGCCATTCGCGGGCTCGATAGAGGGAAGGGGCGAATACATCGCTGATAACTCCTAATTCGTCGACGAAGGCGGCCGTTGTTCTCTTGTTGAGTTGCTGGTATTCTTCGGAGAATTTGTTTAGCAGTACCTGAGCTTGTTTATTCCGGAAATTGGCTACGCCTCTTGCGAGTCCTTTATCCAATAAAACTGGGTGTTTCCTTCGACGAGCCCTTCACAGATTCCTATTTCTTTTGTTCTCACAGGGACCTTGACTCGTAATGTACATTTTCCGTCGCGGACGTTAAAAACGACGTGATGCGTCGAAGTTCTCATAATAGCTATGGCTTTGCCCATTGAAAGGTTGATGAATTTTGAGCGAAGGTCGATAATCGCCCGATGCTTATTCAGAAAATCCATACTCAAAATCGACGCACGAGCATTACTGTAGTACGGCGAATCAGGTAGGGTAGGTACCTCGATTTGTTCTCATCCTTGCGTTGCATCTTTCAGAAAGCATAATAAGGTTACCGCCAGCGGCATACGTATTAGCGGGCCATCCCAAGTGGTCGTCACTTTCTTGAGCTTGGCGGCAAACGCACCACTGATGACTAAATGGACGGCTCCGGTGTCCATTAGGGCGGTAACCGTGCGATTGTCGATAGCGATTTCGTGGTCGCTAGTTCGTGTCCTCGTATTGCATGTGGGCTTCGGTGTGAGATCCATGCTTCATCGTTTGCTGAGATTGCGGCTGGGGCACACCGTTGTCAGTTCGCTGGGTGGCGGCGTCAACTTGGAGTCAGGTCACGTTCTTATCGACGTTGGCGTTGTGTGGAGCGGCGGTTTAATGGCTGCGTGGTCGTCACTCGTCGTCGACGGTGAAGGATATCCCTTTTTTGCCGTGAAGCAACCTCACCTGAAAAGGCTGCCCTCTTAAGTTTGCCCTGCGCGGGAGAGGAGGCCTTCCTTACACGTAACTTTGTCCCATCGACGCAAAGCGGCACCTCAGCGGCAACGAAGAGCGTGAGAGACGAATATTTTAACGCATACTCTCGGCTCCGCAAGAAGTTAATTTCCTGTTGTCGCTCGCTGAGACGGTGCCGTGGGGCGTCGATGGCCAAACCACGCAAGCCGGTATGCCTGAAGAGCAAGTGACGAAAGATAAATCAAGCCTCACCACAATGGATGCAGATAGGTCGGTTGTTAGAAGTGCGCTAGGCGTCGCATTTCCTAGGGCTTGAGAGCCGTTCGCAGGCTTGGCTGGTGGGGGCCAAGGGGCGACTTTCGGGAAAAGGACGGTAGTGGCGAGGAGTTGGACTGTCAAGCCGGGGCGCAGCCCGACGTACGATAGCAGCGAAATTCATGTATGTTGATTCTTGCGGGTCAGCTGTCGGACCCGTCATTTCAGAAAAGCCCAATACTTGCTGGACGTCCTCACGTATGACGTCCGTGAGTGACGCAACCTGAGGCTGCGCGTGCGAAGGCAGGATTCGGCGTAATTCTTCACAAATGAGTTGACTCATCATTTCGCCGAGGTTATCTCCACTGGTCGATGTGGTGTCGTAGTTGCTTCCAAACAGCGTTTCAGTAAACTGGTTGTAGAGCCGCATGCTTTTTTTAAGGTCAATTTGATATTCGCTGTTACCTGGCATAATATTGTCATCGTCTTTGGTGGCTGGCGAAGAAAACCATTATTAGGTGATCTTTCACACCGCGCATCAACAGGTTCACCTTGGTATTTTCTGTCATACTGGGATCGGTGCGCGGAGGAGACGCTTTATCTCCTCAACATAAGCCAAGATAGGCTCATTTTGGAGCTGCTTCTTGATTGGAAGAAAGTCTGAGCTCTTGCTTTTCGGACAGAACTTGCAAAGGCCATCAAAAATCCGCTTTGAATGTCGCCAAATTCTCCAAGAAGTCTCGTGATTTTCAAACCAATCTAGGTTAGGTCCTTGAAGAACAAAGTAGACTTGCCTAAGTTCGACAGCGTCGTTCCAGCCACTGAATTCTGCCAAGTGAAACTGGAAATTTCTCCACCCATAATCTAGCCTTCTGCCCCGTATCAATATTAATAAACCCGAGGTTTTGGAGCCAGCTCGGCTCCTTCTTCAAGGGTGCATGAAGCGGGGCTTGGTTTACATATAAGTAAATGAATGGTCAAGGGGGAGAAGAAGAGGGGAGCGGAGGTGATATGGGCGTGATAAAAATGAGAAGGAAGGAGTGGGAGGTTACGACCTAAGATGAATCATGGTGCCGCAGGTGCAGGGGTGCCCGCTGGCGTCGTTTTTATTTTCTTCAGCGAAATGTCAATGAAGGAATGAAGACCTTGTAAGTAGACAGCAGGAAGGTTGCCTATTGTCCGGTTAATATTGCTTGCGGCCGAATGTATATGCTATAACTCGATAAGGGGTCTAAAGGTTCATCCAGTCTACCGTGTCTTTAGTTGGCAGTCTTTAGAAGACGGGGACTCCCGGGGCTGCACGAGCCAACGGATGCTGTTGACTGGGCCATTGCAAAGGATGATGCCATCCGGCCGGAGTCGAACGGGGTACTGCAGATGACAGTGTTTGGGTTGGAGCCCTTGAAGTCGGCAGCTGGCTCGCTAGCCTATTGGAAGTTCCCCATGGGTGGCAGGAACAGGGCTGTGGTCTTGGCTTGAAGGCGTCCACCGTGACAGGAAGGGCAGCACCTCCACAAGATGTCACGTAGTGGTGACTATGCCACCGACTACATATAAAAAGATTTGATCTTTACAGGCGTCAAATCTAAATTGGGAAGACTCCCACGCGTAAAAGAACTGAACAACTAGGCGGCGGCGATAGCGACAGCAAAGTTCAGCGGTCGTTAATCTACTAACTCCGCCATACCGACAAACGTTCAATTTATAGGTGGCGAGGAAACATTCATATAAAGCAGCAAAGGGTAGCTCGCACAACCTAGAACTTTGCAGAAACATATGTGCGTAGCCATTATTTTCGAGACACATTTCGGCGCATCTTCCGCGACAAAGAATGTGATAAAGCTGCGTCTCGCGCCAACTAGCTTGCTTAAACAAAGAAAACAGAATTTATTCGTGTGCCAGAATCTGAGTGATAAGGCTGCATGCCGCGGCGGCTAGCGAAAAAAAAATCAAATTAATATTTGAATGGTATGCAGAAATATTTCAAAACTATTGAGCACGAAGCTTCATCATATTAAACTTTGTCTATTATTACGCAGAGAAATTATTATGGTTTCCTAGTTTCAGGCCAAAATGTACCAGGTGCGTAAGGTGACAGAAGTTCAAACGTTTGTTTGTTTTCGTTTCGTAAAGGGCGACTTACATCCCCATCCCAAAGAAAGGCAGTGCCAAAGATTGTTCCAACTACCGCTCGATCGCGCTTATTTCGCATGCTAGCAAGGTGATGTTGAAAATCATCCAAGGTAGGCTGCAGCAGTATGTGGATCGGGAGCTTCCGGACGTGCAAGCTGGGTCTCGCAAGGGAAGAGGAAGTAGAGACCAGACTGCCAACCTTCGCTGGCTCATGGAAAAAGCAAAACAGTTCCAGAAACCCATCTATTTCTGCTTTCTTGATTATGCGGAAGCGTTTGATTGCGTAGATCACAGCAGATTGTGAAAAGCTCTTCAAGAGATGGGAGTTCCAATTCACCTCATCTGTCTCCTCAGGAAACTGTATGACGGGCAAGAGGCCACAGTCAGAACTGGGCATGGTCTTACTGATTGGTTTCCGATTGAGAAAGGAGTGAGACAAGGCTTCATACTGTCGCCCTGTCTATTTAACCTATAATGCTGTGTGCGCCATGAGGAAGGCCGGTCTGGACGAGTCTTCACCTGGAGGGAAGATTACCGGAAAATGTATCAAGAACCTTAGATATGCGGATGATACCACTTTAATGGCAGGAACTGATGTGGAACTAAACAGACTTCCGATGCGCGTACTAGAAGAGAGTGAGAAGTTTGGGTCTAAAATGAACATTAAAAAGGCGAAGATCATGGCGTCTTGCCCTATCAAGTCCTGGAGCATCAAGGGACAAGAAGTGGAAGTCGTGACAGATTTTCTCTTTTTGGGCTCCAAGATTACCCCGGAAGGAGACTGCATCCATGAAATTAGAAGATAACTGCTTCTGCGAAAGAGAGCCATGGCTAGCCTTGACCGCCTAGTAAAGAGCAGAGACATTAGACTGCCAACCAAGATCCGTATAACCTGTGCTATGTTCTTTCCAGCTGTGATGTACGGATGCGAGAGTTGGACTGTGAAGAAGGCTGACCGCCGAAGAATTGACGCGTTTGAATTGTGGTGCTGGCGGAAACTCTTGAGAGTTCCTTGAACTGCCAGAAGATTAAATAAGTCGATATTGTCGACCATAAACCCTGACTGCTCATTGGAGAGTCTAATTCTAAAGTTAAAGCTCAGCTACTTTGGTCACCTGATGAGAAGAAAGGAGTCGCTGGAGAAAGATTTGATGTTGGGAAAGGCTGAGGGTCACCGGAGAAGGGGTAGGCAGCGCACGCGATGGTTAGATGGCATCCTCGAGGCGCTGCAGATGAAGTAATGTGATGTTAGGAAGATAGTGAGAGACCGGAAAGCGTGGTGTGATATGGTCCATAGGGTCACGAAGAGTCGGACATGACTGAATGACTCAACTGAACTGAAAGAGCGACTGCTATTTTATAGCTAGAGCACGTTTCCAATCGCTATGCCCAGGTCCACGTAATTGCATTTATGAGCAAACAAACAATCCTAACGTTCAAACACAATACATTAATCGGAAACTGGGGCGCGAAGAAACGTCAGGGTTGTAAACATGCAATTTAGTTTGACAGAAAAGCAAGTATTTTAGTTTTTCAGTTATGAGTGAAGAATAAAAACAGGTTGGCCCCAGGAAACAGCCAACTTCAAACTACGGCAATTCAAGAGATAAATCTGGCCACCCATTTGCATGACAGTTTTTGCTCAAATTCACAAAAACGCGCTTCAGAAATGTCCGGAAAAAGAAAAAGCTTTTGGAGTAATTCACTACGAAAAAACGTTTTTCTTTCTGAGAACTGCGTGCATTCTTTAAAAAAGCAATCAGGTAAAAACCGTAAGTTCTAGCAAGTGCGAGCTCCAAGTTATGCGATTAGGCATGAAGGTTGCGAGTGGCTAAGATGTTATATATATGCACAGAGACAAAACTTATTTGGGAGAGGGCTTGTAATTCAACAAAAAGGTTGATACGCTATTTACACTTCCAAAAACAATCAGTTCAGTCATATTAAAAGATTAGAATAGTGCACGGAGGCTGTGGTCCGTGAAATTAAGGCAGGTTCTTCACTGACAATGCACTAACAATGCGTCGTTCGAACGCAATCGTATAATGACAAAACTAACAACACCAACGTGTATTTAAAATACTATACCCGCTCTGATGTCAATTTATTCTACAGGAACAGTAAAGCACTCTTAACTTCCGGTATGACACAAGTAGGGCGTAAACGCAAAAACACTGCATTAATATATTCCGCCCGGACAGATGCAAGACTGGGTTTGAAGCATATCCTTGAGGGCTGCCACATAAGAAAGAAATATTCAGAAGGTCAGGCCCACGACAAAGCGAGCACAAGAACATGTAGCCGAGCGCATACAACACCAAACCCTGATTAGTGAATCGTAAGACCCTGTATTCCACGCTCGGACTCTCTTGCTTTAGGGTGCCTGATAGACAGCGACGAATTGGATTTGCTGCAAGATTTCGGCGTCCCCAGCGGTTGGCGACCGACGTCCATGTAATTTTACTCACGAAAAGTTGAAGGACAATGGAGGAAACAAAAGCAGGTGTTATACCAAGTGCTGAAAAGGCAAGCCTCCGGTGTGAGCAGACCTTGGCAAGTGCTCCAAACCGTGATATCACTGGGTATTGCAAAAACTTAATTTCAGTAATGTGATATAAGCCCCATGCCGGTGGGATGAAATGAATAATTATCGACGTCAATGACAATGCTAATCCCTGTGTCCCATCGCGTAAAGAAACAAATGAATCGGCTGAGTCACCGCTCAGGCGTATTGTAACTTGTTTTCTGTTCAAAAATGTTTTGACAAGACTACGTACTCTGATGTATATCAGTGGAGTTAAGCATTGCGCCCTGACTGATGCTGAATCACTAATTTGCTACGCACATTTCGGCGGTGGTAAATTGCATAACTGTTAAATCCAACATGAAAATCCCGTAGCAAACATTTTCTCTGCCAGCTTGCACAGCTTTGGTGCTAAGGCGACGGGTCGTAAGTTGTCGATGTCCGTTCGAGGGTTGCCTCTTTTGGGATTAGGGATCACGACAGCAGATTTCCAGCTCTCGGGTTCATTTATGGTGTCTGGTATGTTTATGGTGTGTGGTCGTCGCTGGAGTGCGACACCACTCAGGTTCTTGTAAACATCTTAATGAATATGGTCCGGGCCCGGCGCTTTATTTACAGCGCAGAAAACAGGAAGAGAACTGGAAGATACAAACGACAGGAGTGACTCTGCTTTTTAAGGCGAAAGCCTTTTAATGCCTCATTGTTGTCGACAGAAAGATGCCAGCAGAGATGTCACGCTTTCGAGTTGCGAGAGTCGAAAATAAAAAGAGTAAAGTTTGTCTCCACCGGGGAACCGCACCTCCATCCCTTGAATCTCCGCCGGAGTTCTTTACTACACCACGCCCAGGATTGTGAAATGCTCTTCATAGTTCCCTTTGTTTACCGTGAGCATGATAGGAGGATTCCTCTAGTGACAGATACTGTGCCTTTTTATTCCTGTAAGCTAATTATAGAACGCCGGTGAACTTGATGCGTTCAATGAAATGCTGGTTGTGTCCGAAAAGGGGCGCGCGATGTACCGTCATTGCAGGTCATGACGACACCAGGCGTACCATGCAAAATCCTAAGCTGACCCCGCCGGGCGTCCAATCCTGGCGTCTGTACGGCGCCTTTAATTTGTCCGTTCCTAGAACGTCGCTCCACACATTAAACAGAAGCAGACCCAGATGTCTAGGAGGCGTCAGTACAGCAGGCATCAGCGGCGTTTAAAATTGATTTACAGGATAGAAAAGGGGCCGTATCTGTCACAATTCTCCGTGGACGCATGTACCACGCCATAAGGGAACGAAGGAAGATGGGAGTGATAGAAGAGAGGGAGTTAGAGGTGCTGTAGTGGAGGGCTACGGTCCACCGCGCTATAGTGGCTTTCGCCTAATCTCACTTTAGTGGTCCAAAGTGCCCTCTAGAATTTTTTTGCATAGCAATGAAATTCCCACATATGATACCTGCACCTTGTATGGCCGCTTGAGAAAGGAAATGGCCAGTGTAGACTAAATGAAATGGATTAAATTACCGATCTGGGCTAGTCAATGGTTCATCTTATGTAAATGTATATGCAATTCGAAAAACAGAGACACAAGAGGAAGTCACAAACAACTAATGTAAAGGGGTAGCCCCTTTGTTTGCGTCTTCCTCTTCCATCCCTGCTCTTTGCACTGCATATATTTTGCTTCTAAGAAACCAGCGACTAGCCCACACCAAGAATTTGGTCAAGAAATCGTCGCACACCCTGCTCCACGGTATCACTGCTTTGCAAGGTGCATCCATAGAGTACGGCTTTCAATGAAGGAAACGAGTTAAATTCCTTTGAGGTAAGGTCTGCGTTGTAGGCCAGGGGATCCAGTCTATCTCATGTAAAAAATGTAATCCTTTCTGAACCTTGCTTTGTGTAGCTTAGAATATCAATGCAGCGCATAGACGTTTACCAGAATCAGGTCTTAAATCTCATTGCATGCTGTGACAAATGTCTGAATTTCGGTTACTATGCTGAAAAATAGTTGAGGTATACGTTTTTGTGATGCGATGGTGTATTATTTTTGGGCAGTCAAGTTTGCGCGTGAAAATAAATTACGAACCTATGTCTCGGAACGTCCCTCGTACATTCTGACTGTCGACCACCCTTCTTTCACAAATTAAGGCTTTGGGTTTGCCTTGCTGGCATTATGAAACATTGTACTCTCAACCTACATGAAAACCTCGTTTCGTTTATCGAGTATATTAGCATGAGAAACAATATGTTTTGCAAGGAAATAAAACTGTCATGTTAACTGTAGTTTAGAAAACGTAACACAAGGACACGTTTAAAACATGCTGCTTTTTTATTTCCGAAATACCGGGATACATGAATTAGTGTGATAAATAATTTAAACATAATATCAGATAAATACAGCAGGAAAACGTTAAACGAGCTCAACCGCTGTGGATAGAGCCATTTGTAGAAGAATTAAAGAGCTCGGCTTATTCAACACGCAGATGTAAAATAAATGTTACTATGAACATTAATTCCAAGCATGAAAGCGATGCAGCAAGGAGCTCGAAATAAAGAATTTGACTGGATCTTTTGCCGCAGAGGTTATTTTGCATATTGCATGCAATATGTATGGCTGTACGATTTACATGTGAATAAGCTTTCTTGGGAAGTACTGCTGCGCAGTATTTTGAATACACTTGATGCGTTTTTTGAAGTTCAATTATACAGCTCCTCATGATTGCAAGTACTACTTGCAACAATGCTGTTCCGATACAATGACGCCAAAGATACATCCATGAGGCATGTCACTTCACCGCCTCGCGTTATCTGGGAATTCTGGAAGAGACCAACAGTAGCGCCAATATGAGAAGTAAAATACTGTCTACCAGAAGAAATGCTTTCAGCGCAGAACATTTGGAAATAATTCTTTACGAGAAACGTAATAAATTTATTTATCAAATTCGTATTGGTGATTGTGGTGAGTGGTCTGCCCAGACCACTTTGCTTGAACCTTATAGATATTATGAACTTAACGAGCCGAATAATCAGCCAAAAACACGCCAGCATCTAGTCTTAAGTATATATTTCACCCTTTCTAGGCTCAACTGCGCTCTACATGAGACATTCTTGTGTGTTCAAACATTTTGAAGTAGTAGTAGCTCTTAAAACAAAACCATTATGGCAATGATTGTAACTGACCTTAAAAACCGTTTTCAATTAATGCCATTTTATTTTGAGGGACAGGAGATACTTTGACTAAACAGAATAGCTCAGTACAAAAATATCTATCTGCAGAAAGTGGCATCACAGATATCTTACCCGGAGTTCAACCCAGCTGAGATGCTACTCAACTCTGGGAAAACCTGTACGTCTATGACTGGCTGGAATCTGAAGGCACTTGTGATCGACGAAACAAAACTTTCTGGATGCGAAGCGGACGCTTTTAATATAAGGGGTCTGTTCTGGTGCAATGTTCTCATCATTGAGATGTGAAAATTCTAGAAGCATGGTATCTGCTGTTTTCGTATACATTTTAGTCAAACCTTTTCAAAGAAGCATTATAGCTGATAGTGAATGCCAGTTGTCATAGCAGCATCTTTATCAGCCCTTCGTTGTCTCTGGCATAATCAGTGCTGGCGTGTCATGTCAGGAAGGTGACGCCTTCCATCCCCGGTGCCTCCAGGTTGCATTTGGTGCTCCAAATGGTAAAACACTTACCATTGGCTTGAACAATATCTCACTGGGGTTATATGAGTGGTTCATTTTGAAGGTAGCGCGAAAAACGAGGACCAAGAGTAGAAGGACACAACACGAGCGCTTTTTCACAACTAAACTTTTTATTGAAAAACACGGAATAAATACCCATCTCGCGAAACTAAAACACAAAAAAGGTGATAGCATCAAGTACAGGAAAAGTGTAGGGCATGATACAGCTGGTGGGGGTGCTTACTGACTAAGATAAGATGTAAAAACAAAAGCACGAAAGCCTCATAGTCACGAAAGCAAACAAGACTTACCTAAAAAGATGAAGGAAGCGACGGGAGATATTAGTTCCATGTGTGGTCTAGATGTGCGAGTTCTTTTTGTGTTAAAGCAATCGACGGTGCGCTTATGCATGTACTCCCTTGTCTTGATATGAAAAAGCCTCCGTGATTTCACGCTGAAGTCGTTCCTTATGAGTTGACAATATATCTGCTTTCTCGTAAAGGGGCTCACATTTTTTCTTGCACAACGGCTTACAATCTTGACATCCCTTGCAATGGTCAAGCAAATGCGAGGAATTTGACCCTGATAGCGATTTTTCGTATTCCTTTAGCCGTACATTTACACAACGTCCTGTCTGACCAATGTAGGTCTTTCCACAGGAAACTGGCAGCTCGTATACCACCCCCGTTTTGCAAGGAATGAACCCTGAAGCATTGCATACTTTAGATCTTTTCTTATTTTTGTTTTGTCCGTTCCGACTAGCCATCATTCTGCCTACTAAGCCACACGCTTTCTTGAGCTTATTTGGAGCGGAAAAGATTACCTTTACACCATAGCGCTTGGCCACGTTGCTGAGATTGTGTGAAAGTCGATGCTTGTATGGTATCACCACCTTTTTCTTTTTTGCCATATCGTCAGATGACTTCTTTGGTGCGTTACCTTTTACCCAGCGGATAAGTGTATCACATGCGAACCTGATTGCGCTGTCCGGATAACCTGATGTCTTTATTGTATTGACCTGTTCATGAAAGCTTTTCACCATGTCGTGGATGCAAGATTTTACCAGGACTGAACGCAGACAAGAAAGAACAATTCCGTTTTTTACAACTTTCGAGTGGCCTGAGGCGTTATGTAGTAAGGGTTTGATTGATCTCGGATGATAGCGCCAGCAAACATGACTGTGGTTGAAGGATATCAGCAAATCTAAAAAACTGCAAATTGTCTCCGGTTGGCAACTCAAAAGTAAAATCGAGACCTTTCCCACATTCTCGGAAGACCTTTAAAATGTTCACAACGCTGTCTGTGAAGCGTGCACCTTCCACAAACACTAGGTAATCATCCACATATCTAAATACACGGGAACACATGCCATTTAGATTTTCTTCAAGACATCTGTCCACGCTACAGAGAAAGATGTCTGCGAGAACAGGTGCCACACATGAGCCAATACATACACCGGACTTCTGTATGTATGTTTTGCCTTCCCAAGCAGCATGGGTGGACTTGAGGTAAATTGAAAGTAATTCGAGAAAAAACTCCACCGGGATTCCTGCACTATTTCTGAAACTTAACTCATCATTAGATTCACAAATACAGTCCTTCACACTATGCATAAGGGCTGAGGTAATGAACAAAATAGGTCAGTAATATCAATGCTAAAGGCTCTGCAGCTGCCAGGATTAGACTTCATCAGCACATGTACCAGTTTGTCAGAATTTGGAACTAAAAAAGGGTCATTATTATAGAGGCCAGATAGGAACTTGAAAATATAGCTCGAGATTACATGTTGCCAAGTGTTCCTTTCTGTAACGATAACACGGAAAGGGATATCTGGCTTGTGTGTTTTCGCCGAAAAGAAGATATCTAAATGCGTACTCTTCGCGTTCGAGACAGCCGTTGCAAGACTATTCAAGTTCATGCCTTTAAGTAGCCCAATAGCCTGCTTTCTGATTTTCGACGCTTTCACGTCTACAGCGCTGAAACTCTTTTCAATGGCCGCCTGCCCTTTGACCGCATACATGCTCTCAGGAACAACAACGAAGAACCCTTCTTTATCCGACATGAGTAACCGTAACCCGGAACTGACAAGATAATCCGCTAAGCTGTATCTGGGATCAGACTTACAAAGTCGTGTCCCAAGGTCAGTCCTTGCAATCGTGTCGACACATTCCTCAATGCACCTGAGGCGGGTCTGTTCAGGAGCACACTGGGCGATGGCTCTACCAAAGGACAGTTTATCAATCGGTGTCCAGGCCAGTTGGTAGGCGAAGTTTGGTCCCTGTTGTAGGGTCTTAAGGTGTCGGTCCGGAAGGCACAGGTTCCCCAAAACAAGGACTTTTTCCTGAGGTAGAGGCGCTCGTCTCTTCTTTACTGGCAATCGGTGGCGGATGGGTGCCCAGATGAACTCAGTGGTCCGTTGAGCAGTATCGCACCATTCCCTGTACATACGTGCTTGGTGGTTATGCGGCATATTCAAGTCACACGCCAGACGTAGTCGATCCTTGTAGTACCTGACCTGCCTCCAAAACTCCGAGCTTAGGATACGGTTCACCCGTCGAGAATGGCCGGTTGAAGGTGGGAGGCATCCACACAGGTTGAGGAATTCCGGAAGACAGTCGCCCGATCTTGCGTACCATGAGGCGATCCTTGCTTTCACCACATAAATAGCTATTAGGGTGGCCAGCGAGGCTGGACTGGAAAGTTGGGAGTTAAAACACGGGGGGGGGGGGGGGGGGGGGAGTTCAAACACGGGAGATATTAGTATCACTAATATCTCCCGTCGCTTCCTTCATCTTTTTAGGTAAGTCTTGTTTGCTTTCGTGACTATGAGGCTTTTGTGCTTTTGTTTTTACATCTTATCTTAGTCAGTAAGCACCCTCACCAGCTGTATCATGCCGTACACTTTTCCTGTACTTGATGCTATCACCTTTTTTGTGTTTTAGTTTCGCGAGATGGGTATTTATTCTGTGTTTTTCAATAAAAAGTTTAGTTGTGAAAAAGCGCTCGTGTTGTGTCCTTCTACTCTTGGTCCTCGTTTTTCGCGCTACCTTCAAAATGAACCAGATTCAACTCGCCCAACTTTCAACCTGACTATTATATGAGTGGAATGAAGTTTTATTGCCATTTTCAACAGAAGGAAATATCTTGACTATACTCTTACATTTCACTATATAGCCTCTGTCACTGCAGCGTAAGTAGCATTATTCCATTTCCGTGATATTTGGAAAAACAACATTTGGAAATGAGATGGCTACTTCGAAATGTTTCATCGCCATTAATCTTCCATATGACCCTCCCTTCGCACAGTTTATGAATTACATGCACTTGATATGCACTAACAGGGAATCATATCCCTAGAACTAGTGTGATGTTTCTTTTTGTTCCTCCCAACAAATAGCCGCAATTAATTTAATCACTTATCTGTTAAATGGCAGAGCGAGTCTGTTACGCAACGAAGATTGTGAACTTTTTTATCTCTCTGTCACCTGGACGGGACTTCTTACTTTCTATGGCAAGGGGCGCTAAGGTTTTTTAGAACGTGACCAGACATGCGTGATGGCGTAGACATTGTTCAGTATGATCTAGGTGTATCTGGCTAATTCGCCGTGATGAAATTTGTTGCCTTTAAATTAAACGATGCGGACAGGACCAGATGCTCATTAATTAAAGACCAGTGAGCACGCTTGTTGCTGTCGGTGCTTAGGTATTTGTGGCTATAAGGCATCCCAATAAATGGTGCATTTTAGAACAGCTCTGGTGTATTTATTTGCTGCTAGGGTACTCTAACCACAACATGGCAATGAGCATCTACGTAGAAATATTATAAAGGCGACAGGTGACGCGAAGCTTTTATATGAGCTTTTCTGGAACCTTCTGAATTTAAAGAAAGGTAGCCAAAATATTAATATAGTGTAAATATTGATAAAAATATATCACTGTAGCAATTTAATCTACTGTGCCCTTTTTCTCATTAACCTGTTTTGCATCTTCTTCCGGTGGTAATTTGGCGAGATTAAACATAGACAACTTTAGGTTACGTTTCTTCTGACTGAAGCCTCCTCATTTGCACGTGGAGCTCTTGCTGTTGCCGGGATTTCACATTTTACCTCAACACTCTCAGAGAATAATAAATAAGATACGTAAGGGTGAAAGTAGCATTGCAGAAATACATGAGTTTTGCCGTGTACGCAGCGAAAAGTATCAACCTGGGCGCAGCTACTTTTCAATTTGCAGTTAAAAGGCTCTCATTTCACTACGAACACTTGGACTCTGGACATTAAAACAACCCTTCGTTTCTGAAATTTTCTCATTGTGTAAGTCTGGATAGTTGACATACTCCTCTTTGAACTAATATGAGTTTACCATTTAACCTTTCAGAACCAACAACGTGCTCTAGTGGTCGAGCACTGGTATCTTCTCTGCTCATTAGTTTATAACCTCTTTCGGCGGTCTTGGTGTTTACATTTTCAGTCATTATCATCGTTCATTTCCAGCCAAATGCCTTTTGCATATCTGTATAATGATATCGTTCCTCGGCAAACTCCGACTAAGTATTACCCTCAAACGTCCATGAGTTTTCCCAAAAACTAGTACGCAACACATGAACAGAAGCAAGCAAGACAGAGGCCGCCCTGGCAACTGGAATTTGATTTCAAGATAAGAGACAAAAGAATACTGCACAAATGTGCCCAAGCACGTGGTCTATGAGTAAAAGCGCAGGTGTCGAACCACAGTCACCACTGTACTTCCCGTATTCCAAAAAAGATGACAGATTTAAAGTATTTGAAGTGAGCAGACATGGGAATGATTGTCGTCTATTCCTTGTATTCATATGTTTAAAAGCTAGTTGAAATAAGGGCACGCACCATTTACAGCACTAAATTGAGGCAGTAGAACATTCAGTGATTGCTGCCAAGCATCGCAGTCTCTTCTGCCGAGCAATTTCCTGGTTCAAGTCTGCTCCACGTGAAAGTACTGATTCAGGGTTCACCACCCAGCACATCTGTGTAGCGCTTGTATGTGCGCTTTTAGTAGTTTCACACTGAAAACACTGTCATAAGCAAACGCGTTTTGAAAGCAGATTTTCTCGTAGGAAACGAGCACGCAACGTTGAATATATCACCGAAGCCGGCATTCCTTCGTGTAGACTGCGAAATATTGTTACACTATGAATTGCATGGCGTCGTCTATGTCAAATTCTACCTGTGCGAAAAACCATTCCCACGTCCTAATCGGTTACCTCCGTTACATTCGTACCATTTTTATTGCCTGCTTATAGACGAGTCTCGCAAGCTAATTTTGGGTAACCGCAGAAAACAGAAGTTTGAGACGCTTTGGACAACTTAAGACGACATACGAGATTTATGGCTTACGGATATAAAATGATCCAACCATCTGTGTAATGCTTTGATTTTTGCTTCTGAATGTCTTTGGTGCCTCATGAACATGAGGCGGGAACTGTGATGCCTCGTCTGCCGAATTAAATTCTCGAGGTTCCTTTGGTGTCCGGTATCCGGACGGAGGAAACGAACAGGCGCAGAGCGCAGCTCAGGGTAGACTGTTTATTTACGTCAGAGTGTGAGCGTGTGAGCTCGAGAGAAGAGAAAGAGAAAGTGTGCTGATGATGATAGCACTGGTGTATGGAAACGAAACCAAAACTTGTGCGGGATACAACATCACCTCCCACTTAAAAAAAAAACACGAAACACACGTAAAAGCACAGTATGCACAAGGGCAGAAACAGTAAAGTCAGTATCGAAGTTTGTCAGGTGGGCGACGGTCTCTTGCACTTCTACGCAGCGTTTGTCCTGTGTCGTTGCTTTGCGGAGGAGTTGAACTTGCTTCAACCACTGGAGACTGCGGTTCAGATGTCGTTTCAGCTGGTGCTGGTTCCGCGCGATCTTCAGAAGTAGTTGGATCGTTGTCTGGAAGCAGTGCCCAGGACGGTGTAGAGTCAGAGCTGTTTTCTGGTACGCGAGATAATTTTGATGCATTCCAGATGCGGCTGTCGCTTAGAAGAAATGAATTCCGGCCTCTTTTTCTGACTACTTTAAATGGACCCATGTATGAAAACGATGCCTTGCCTCCAGCTTTGGGAATCCTTACTCGAACGAGGTCCCCGTTTCGAAATGTTGGGGCCCTAGCACCGCGTCTCCTATCCGTATACTGTTGGGTATACGACAGCTTAGGTTGCTCCCTCTCGCGAACGGGCTTCAATACAGCATTAGAGTGTACGTTGCTCCCAGAGGGCATTCCAGCAATACTGAGCCGTGTTCTGGGTTGACGACCATGTAGGAGCTTGGCAGGTGACAAGCAAGTCGTCGCGTGCGGAGTTGATCTATATGTACCGAGGTAGTCAACCAAGGTAGTTTTCAACGGGCGTTTTTCTAATCTCGCCATTTGTATCCAATCTTTGAGCACTCTGATGAATCTTTCTTTTGCACCGTTTCCCTGAGGTAGTACACTGAAGAGCAACGATGTATAATGCTCCTCTCGCGCAAGAATTCCTCGAACATTTGTGACTTGAACTGCGGTTCGTTGTCAGTTACAATTTCGTCCGGGAAACCCTCGCGGCTGAATACTCCCTGCAGGAACTCAACAACAGTATGCGAAATTACTGTCGGTGCAAATGCAACTTCAGGCCACTTCGAGTGGTAATCAATCAGTTTTATTACGTATCGGCAGTTGGAAGGTGCCCATTCAAGAGGACCTACAATGTCCATCGCGAGCTTTTGTCATGGCTTCTCTGGGAATGCTACAGGTTGCAAAGGCGCGAAAGATGGTTTAGCAGACTTGTCCAGTGTCTGACAAATGTGACAGTGACTTATAGCTTCATTAACTTGTTTGTCCATTCGAGGCCACCAATAGAGGTCACGCAGCCTTTGCTTAGTTCTTACTTTGCCAGAATGGTTTTGGTGTGCGAAGCTTACAAGCGTAGCCTTCAGCACATCGGGGATTATTATTTTTTCCCCTCGGAGTGACAAGCCATCCTCCTGAGACAGTTCCTCTCGCACGTCAGAGTAAGGAAACACATTAGGTGTCAGGGACGTTTTCGGCGGCCACTCTTTTGTGACATACCCCCCAACCTTTTGCAATAGCTCGTCTGCAGCGGTAGCAAGCTGCACTGCCCTTTTGTCACGGATGATGACACGACCGAGGCTATTTCTTCGTCTACGGTTTGATTTTAAGCGCTTTCAATAGGCAGGCGTGAAAGTGCATCTGCAAAGACGTTTTGAGACCCTTTCTAATACTCGATCGAAAAGTTGTAGTACATTAAGCGAACAGACCATCTGGATAATCGAAGAGGCTGACGTCCTGCGCCAGCTGACGAAAGCAAAGTTACCAAAGCCTGATGGTCTGTGCGCAACACAAATCTTCTTCCCCAAAGGTAGACATGCCAAAGCCTCTCGTTCACCCACTGAATAGCTTCGTTCCACCACGGTCAAGGCTCTCGATGCAGATGCAACGGTGCGCATTTCTTCACCATCTCGTTGCTGAAGCACAGCACCCAAGCCCTTTTACGAAGCATCTGTGCTGACGATTACATCTAACTCTGGGTTGAACATCTGTATGACGGGACTAGCTAATAAGGAGCTTTTGACGAGATCAAAACTGCGTTGAGCTTCCTCATTCCAATCAAACTTTTGATTTGACCTCAAAAGCTTTCTCAACGGTTCGACCAAATAAGCAAATCGGGGAATAAAACGGGAGTAGTACCCTACAAGCCCCAAGAAAGAACGCAATGTTGAGATATCATGAGGGGCAGGCGCTTTCACAACAGCGTCTACTTTGGAAGGCAATGGGCACAAACCTTTCCCACTAACGACATGTCCCAAAAAGTGCAGCTCAGGAACAGCGAAAAGACATTTATCATTTAGTTTCAATCCTGAAGCGCTTATACGTTCAAGCACCTGCTTCAAATTTTTGTTATGCTTCTGGCGTGTCCTTCCCCAGACGATTATGTCATCAATGTAACAGAGCACACCCTTGCAGTCTTTTGACAACAGTTGCATCATTTTCTGAAAAGCCGCAGAAGCAGAGGCCAGACCAAAACATAATCTTTTCAATCGAAACAACCCATCATGCGTGATAAAAGCTGTTAGGTCGCGACTCTCCGGTGTAAGTTCAACTTGGTGGTACGCAGACGCCAAGTCAACATCGAAAAACACGTCCCGCCTGCTAGTTGATGCAGGAACTTTTCCGTGTGCGGGAGATGAAACGCGTCGGCAATGACAGCTTTGTTAGCCTTGCGGAGGTCCACGCACAACCGAAGCGAGCCTTCTTTCGCACGACGACTATGGGGAAGACCTATTCCGACGCAGACACGGGTTCTATTACCCCCTGCGACTGCAGACGGCTGAGCTCCTCGAAAACTTGCTCTCGCAGAGTCAAGGGCAGGCGCCGCAGTTTTGCAGAAACCGGCGGCACGGACGAGCGACGCTGGATGTGATGCATGAAGTTCTTTACGAGCCCGAGGCCCGTCGACAAGAGGTGCGAAAACTGATCCTGCAGCTCGGCGGGGAGCGAGGGGGGAGAGTCTGCGTGCGCGACGCTGCGGCAGGTTAAAGTTGAACCGATAATGTTTATGCCCAGACTGCGTATGGCGTCGAGTCCCAGCAAAGACATGCCTTTGGTTGTGATGTGGAACAGCACACCAGCGGTGGTTTCGCCATGAACCACGTCGGCCAGAAAGCATCCGATGATGTTTATCTTTTCTCCGGAGTAGTTGCGGAGGGTGACAGCAGGCGAGCACGACGCATAGATATCCGCGAAGAATCTGCGGTAATATTCTTCGCTCAGCAGAGAGACTGTAGCCCCAGTGCCAACAATGAGAGAAAAAGGACGTTGCCCTATCGTGACTGTGGCACGAATTTCTTTCGGTTGCCCATCTTTTTCGTTGACGTTAAAGATTGTAATGGCGTTGGCTGTCTCTGCTTTCGGGTATGGTGCTCTTCTTTTAGCAGTTTTCTTTTTCTTTGGCCTGCAGACGCTTGCAAAATGTCCAATCTTTCCACAGTTGCGGCAGTGTCTGGCTTTTGCTGGGCATGCAGAGAAATTCGCTAGATGGGAAGCCGAACCGCAGCGGTAGCACGTGCCATGCGAGGGGTCGAATGATTCCGTTTTTGTTTCTCGCACGCGGTTCACAGGAGCGCTGACGTTGAATTCTTCTAATTGCCTTTCTGCCTGCTCGATCTGCTTTCCAATGTCAACTGCGCGTTGAAGAGTGAAAGTCGATCCCTCGTAAAGTAAGCGCTTTGGTATCTTTGGCGAAGTTGTTCCCTCAAGTAATTGATCACGGATCATGCTGTCCGTTGCAGTTCCGAAATTGCACGTTGCGGAAAGTTCTCGTAGACCGTTTACGTAGGCTTGAAAATTCTACCCGGGTAGCTGCTTGCTTTGACGGTACCGGTGACGTTCCACCAGGTCGTTGGTTGCTGTTGAGAAGTGGACATCAAACGTTGCGACAGCAGCATTGAAGGGGTCTTCGTGAGCACTTGACGTGACACTTGCCCAAGGATCTGCGGTGCTCCTTGTTGCGTCGAGGCTGTGGTACACAAGTTGGCCTTCGATTCCAAGGGAGTTCAGAAGTATTGCCTTGTAACGCTTGGGCTGTAGCTCGTCGCCTCCCACCGCTTCTAGGAAGTTTAGGAAGACCAGCTTCCATTGTTGCCAAGGTACTGCAGGTTCGCCTGGCGTAGGCAGGAACTGTGGGGGCGGCGGGTAAGATCCGCCCGACGTGTTTGCGAAAGTACAGTTTTCGGAACGGAAAACTATGCTTGAATCCTCGTCACCATTCTGTGGTGTCCGGTATCCGGACGGAGGGAATGAACAGGCGCAGAGCGCAGCTCAGGGTAGACTGTTTCTTTACGTCAGAGTGTGAGCCTGTGAGCTCGAGAGAAGCGAGAGATAAAATGTGCTGATGATGATAGCACTGATGTATAGAAACGAAACCGAAACTTGTGCGAGATACAACAGTTCCCTCTTTGGCGAAAACAAAAACTATATTATAAAGCTGTAAGAATATTCATTATCTAATAGCCGCACAACTGTTTTCATCAGAATGGAAAAATTTGTCATCACTACGCAATTATCTACCATCTGTTTTTCATAGGATACACCTCTTTAGCGAGATAAATATTTGCCCAAATTTTAATACAACTACTAGGTACGTTACAGAAATCAGTCAAATTCCTGAACGCGCAGATCATTTCGCGACATTAAGACGCTATTGTAAAGACGTTTAGAACGCACGCCCTCGAGTGCGGAAATTAAGCGCACAGAGGCTAACTACTATCATGTTATTAAAAAGGCTATTATTAAGTTGAAAAGAGCCAGACGGTGCGCTTCTGGTTATCACAATTCTTTTTCTGTGTCATGAATCAAATACTTTTCACGCGCACTTACCATGCGGTTTAGTGATGAGAAGCAGAATTCTCCTTTCTCTCTTGCCACACACCACTTGCTGTGGTCTTCACTACTTGAAAATTCTGCATATCCGACAGTCAAATTCACGCCTATGGTAGTGACATCCATTACATTATAACTTGTCGTGCAGTGCTTTGTTTGTGCACCACCAGCGCCATTTCTCCATGACTGGACAATGAGGCTGTCATTCATCTGGTAGACTAGAGCTTGTATGTAGATATCTGAAAGTATCCATTGTTTGGATTATTGATCCTTGCTCTCGACACAATTGACTTCATGATTTGTGAAATAAATTAACATATTAACAGCCTAGATGACAAAACGACTTCTGCTTTGACTGATTGCAAGAATAGACATTTTCATAGCTGCCATAAAGCTGGAAACGTTCATTCCCACCTCCCTCCCTTCCCCTACGGGCGGGCCAGGTGTCCACAGAGCAAGTGCGACACATATTGCGCCTTTCCTTTTCTGGGAAGCAATTAATATTATTATAGCATAATGCATCTGAAGTCAAAGCGGAACTTGGTCTAGTAGCTTCGAATGTAAAATGAAACGTATCGAAATTGATATTTGCTAGTTAAAGTCACACGAGCCAGAGCTCAATTGAAATGCACGCCACTAAAAGACAAGCAGGCATTCGCCGCTCCACGCCACACACAACACAAAAATTTTGAATATGTAGTACGTCCTAACATATGCGTAGTTTTTTCAGCCTGTTTATGTTTGTTTTTGCGGCAATCTGTGCGTGCAGCATATATATATATATATATATATATATATATATATATATATATATATATATATATATATATATATATATATATATATATATATGTGTGTGTGTGTGTGTGTGTGTGTGTGTGTGTGTGTGTGTGTGTGTGTGTGTGTGTGTGTGTGTGTGTGTGTGTGTGTGTGACAAAACAAAAGCCAACGCTTGCTGAGAGAAAATAAACGACTTTAGAAGGCAGTCTGCTATTCAACACAGCGTTTAGGCATGTAAAGGGAGAGTATGTTGAGAAAAGGGATTGATGTTTTATTCAAATTCGAAGGACCCTATGAGAAACAGATTATTTGCATTTCGGCCTGAAGTTAAAACCGTATGGCGTTTCAGAATGTTCGAAATATGCGAAATAAATTATTCCTATGTGGTAACCATCAGATTAAATACATGAACGAGCAGATTCAGAAGCCTTCTGTATTGCATATGCGACGCTCATTACACAGAAGTAAATTTTTGCACAGATACTGATGCACGCGTACCTGCTTCAGAGTTAAGAGCACACAAGAACATAGAAGACAAATGATTAGTAGATTTGTTGGTTGGTTGGTTGGTTGATTTGTTAATAGAAGTTGCGTAAATTATGTTAAAGAAAGTAATCGCATTGATAGAAGAAGAGTAAGGGTGCATACCGAGTATGAGAAACTATGAGTATGAAGTATGAGTGGAATAAACTACTGGAATGGCAAAGTGACACCAGGACTGCCATTTTATGCTGTGGAGGAGATGTGACAAGCGCCGCAGATCAAATATTGATTCACTGACACATATTACAAGGATTGTTTATGAGCGCATTTGCAACCCCAGTAAAAACCTATTCGGGTCACATGCAAAAGATTTCTTTTCAGTTATAATATAATGGGTTTTGTCTATTTTTGGCCTAACGTCGATTTAAGGCAAGCAGAGTGCTTTTCGAGCAGTTCCTCTATTTCGCAGAAAAAAGTGCAAGAAGGCGGGTGCGGTATTGGCAACACAGTTTGCGAACTGCGCGTATGGGGGGGCCAAACAATAAACGTCGCTACTCTGGATATATTTGAAGTGAGGCATTCAGAATTTGCGATGCCAAGGCTTGCTTTTTTGTTTTGCTTACAAGTTCGAAGTTTAGGATTTTACATTCCTATTTTTTTTCTGAAGGTGCTGTGAAACTTTGCATGTGAAAGTTAAGTTCAGCAGGCAAAACATAAAATAAATAATTGAAAATAATGAACCATCTAGTAAAGAAAAAACAGAAAAATGGTCCGTATTCAACACTGTCAAACTATAGTTTATTCGGCGTATTCTCATGGTTTTGTAAAGGCTAAGGATTTATGCAACAATAATATGCTGATCACTGCATGTCCACGAATCATCAGCAGCAGCTGCACCATACTCACTGCACGGCGAAGGATCTCCCATTTTCCTTCAAATCACGCAATCCTGTACGAAGTGCATCCACTCGACCCCTGCGAACTTCTTAACTTCATCCACCCACATAGCTTTCTGCCGCTCCTGTTATGTTTTTCTTACCTTGGAATTCAACGTGCTGCCCTTCGTGTGTCCTCTACGGACTACATGCTCTGCCCATGCTAATGTCATCTTGATTTCCACTAGAATTGCTCTCACTGGAGCAATTTTTCTGACAAGCTCTGCTCACTTCATATCTCTTACCGTTACACTTACCAATTTTCGTTCTATAGCCCCCTGCCTTGTCCTATAGGGCACAGTCTCCACAAATAGGGTACACTATGTACGATAATTGAATGCTATATTTTTGCGGCTAAATGATGCGATTAATGTATTTATTTACCCTCAGGGCTAGAAACATTACAGAAGGGAGTGGACAAAATACATAATAAGAACAAGCAATTCAGCGAAACATAAATGAAAAGTATCACTTAATACTATAATTACTAGATATTATCCGATGACACAGTGCATCGAGATATTATAAAATATTGTTCTCCTAATCATACAATTTCAGCTAGAGTGGAAATCGTTCTTTACAATCGTTCGATACAGTCGCACCGAGGATATGGTTCTATACACGATATTTACCCGGGATGTAAGACTGAATCATTTTTAGTGTTACAACGTCCAACACCGACACTGTGAATGCAATTAATGTGATGGGAGCGATAAAGCAGTTCTAGAATAATTGGTTGGTTTGGTCTGAGGGTTTAACGTCCCAAAGCCACTCAGGCTATGAGAGACGCCGTAGTGGAGGACTCCGGAAATTTCGACTACCTGGGGTTCTTTAACGTGCACTGACATCGCACAGCACACGGGCGCTTTGCTTTTCGCCTTCATCGAAAAGCGGCCGCCGAGGCTGCGATTCGATCCCGCATCCTTCAGAACAGTAGTCGAGCGCCGTCACCACTGCGCCACCTCGGCGGGATAGTTCTAGAATAATTATAAGGTATGAGTTCGTAATACGAGTACAGTGCACGAAACAATGCTAAGCGAAAAATGTCGCACTGAGATGCTATACAGTACTATTCAAGACCATTTTTAATTGTTGTTATGCTGGTTCTTTGTTTGGGAAAAGAAGAAGTGGGTTGAAATATTTCGAACAAGTTCAAGATAATAGGGGAATGTGACATAAGCAGCATCCTTCTGATGCGAATTCAAGTTTTCGGTGTATGAGCAACTTGAAAGGAAGCCGTATAAGGGAAGATTGAGCAGTGAAAATGTTAGCACGGAGGCAGCGCAGCATCGGATTAGCATCATTGATTATATAGTTAAAGTGGGCTAGTCCAGGATAAAAATATTCGTAATATAAACCCCGCGGTACTGGGAAGCACAAGCTGATTCTAAAGTAGTGTTATTTGCGTTGTAAGTTGTGAGGCCGTAATATGTGCGAGATACGCGCATGGCTTTGCACTTCAGAATATTAACTTCATGAGCTAATTATTACATGTTTACTATAACATTAAAAGATTCCCTATGACTGTAGCGTAGTTAGTACTTTTAGTCGGTGGAAAATAAGACAGTCAGCGAAAGGATAGATATTAGAAGGCACAGTGGAGGGAAGGCGTTCCATTAAATAGAAATAATGAAAATTTAATGAAAAAGTGGCCAAAGAACAGATTCGTGTGGTGCACGAAAATGCACGTTTTAGACCATTAGCCGAAACAAACTGCCAGCGATCTGCAAGTACGCATTCAATTAATTTCGAAAGACTGCAGTTAATATTCACAGATATTATTTTACAAAGAAAGAGCTAGTTTGAAATTAGATGAAAACGTTTTAGAAAGTCATGTCGGCTCTAAATGAATAAATTTAGACGTCGAGTTTCTGCCTAAAAGTTATACCCTAATGAAAAATCCCGTATCGCGACAGATGGGTTTGAACCGGTCCTGTATTATCCCGTATAAATTTCATTTCGGTGTGACCAGTGCTGTATGAAGCTTAAACGGGTTTACATCGGACAGGTCATGTTCGGTGGGAATCTCAATCCCGACGATCCAGTCCGGTATAGAGTTAATACAGGGGGAGACCATTTCTAGTATGCAACTTATACATGACATCCCAGTCCGGATCATGTCCGGTTTGACCTGTCCTGTATGACCTGTCCGGTGTGACAAGTCCTGTATGAAGCTTAAACGGGTTTATTTCGGAGAGGTCATGTCCTTTGTGAATCTCAATGCGGACGGTGCAGTCCGGTATAGGGTTAATACAGGGCAGACCATTTACAGTATGCAACTTATACATGACATCCCAATCCGGTTTGGATATGAAACAGCGCGGACCAATTCTGTATTGAGCTCATATACAGGACAGGTCATGTCCGCCCTAACAGAAACCGGAAAAACCCATATAAATGAAACTGATACGGGACACAGTATTACCGCTTCTCAACACAATTCGAGCGGATCGTGAAGCTCAACCAGGATGCCCACGTCGGAACATGCCTTCGCGGTAAATAAGCATGAAACCATACATATTATACGTTACAACATTTCTGTATATGTGGAGTACGCGCTGTTTCGCAAATACCTAGAAGATATGAAGCCGTGGATGTGTGCTCTAGCAAGTACATACACGCATCGCGTTTTGCTTTTGCGTGTGCAACAGTCGCTGCAGCTTGTACGATCTTGCGGTGCATCTTCATATCTGCGACTGAAGATCTGCCACCTTCAACCCGAAAGGGCAAGCAAGAACGTAGCGTTTCGTTAGCGAGGATTAAATACGCTCGAGAATAAATGAAACACATCGCTGACCATCGAATTATGCACATGTCAGCCGGACATCGGGAGTCGCTTGCTCGAGTGTTTACGTATGCAAAACACTTGGTCGGAAGCAAATTCATTGACCCCGCGGCTCCGCTGGCAGCCGGTGAAGCTAGAACAAGCAGCATTACAAGTGTTGGTGCACCGCATATTTCTATATGTAGCAAAAACTGCACGCGTTCGAAGACGATAACAAAACACACACATCAGCACTAGTAAATTGTGACATTCTGAGGTTTGTCTGCAAGAAAGCGATACATTGTAAAGATGCGGGACACGAATAACTCTTCGTGGTAAACAGGAAAAAGATTCACCATGTTTAAAGGGCGATCGTTCAATTACGACCACAAATTCTTCACCCTACAAAAATACACAAACTACAAAACAGCAATGTCGACTACATAAGCAGAAATATAACACCTTCCACTAAATTCTGCCGTGGTGTAGTGGTTAAAGAGCGTGATTGCTGACTGGAAAGTCCAAAGTTCGAATCACATGTAGATGTTTTTTAATTTCTTTATTATTTCTTTTCGTTTTTTTTTCTTTTTCTTTTTCAAATGTAGGGGTGTTATTTTATAGCTCTGCATGATTTTTCTAGCCTGGCGTCCAGTTTTTTTTCTGAAACAAGGGCCGCGGTCCATACAGAAATTTCCGAATGAGAGCTCCGCGCGGTTTCATTTCGGTTCAGCCTGTATCAATTAACCAGAAACCGTGCGAACGCGTCATTTCTGGAACTGATACCGGGCAGAGTATTCCGCTTCTGAACAGAACCGGGCCGATCGACGAAGCTCAACCAGAATGACCATGCCGGATACTCCAGCGCACTAAATAAGCATAATACCAAGCATATTATACAACTATTCTGTATAGAAAGAGCTCGCTTCGTTTCCCAAATACCTCGAAAATACGAAGCCGTCGAAGTGTGCGCTAGCAAGCTTATACGCGCGTCGCGTCGCTTTTGCGCGTACAACAGTCGCTGCAGCTCGTACGATCTTGCGGTGCGTCCTCATATCTGCGACTGAAGATCTGCCGCCTTCAACGGGAAAGTGGAAGCACGAACGTATCGTTTCGCTAGCGATGACAAAAAACTGTTCGAGAAAAAATAAACAAACATCGCTGACTATTGAAAGATGCGCAGATAGCCGCATACCGGCCGACGCGTTCTCGAATGTTTACATATTGAAACCGCTCAGTCGGATGTGTATTCATTGACATCGATGCTCCGCTGGTAGCACGTGCAGCTAAAATGCTCAGTATTACACGTATTGGTGCACGAGATATATCTGTATGTAGAAAAACATGCAAGCGTTCGTAGATGATGAAAAACACATCAGCACTAGTAAATTATGATATCTTGAGTTTTGCCTTCAATAAAGCGACGTATTATAAAGATACAGCCCATTTGTGAACCCTCGTGATAGCCTGAAAAATAATCAGCGTGTTTAAAGGGCGATCGGTGAATTACGGCCACAAATTCTACAGCCAGAAAAATATACAAAGTAAGAAAGAGCAAAAGTAGCTACATATACTGAATAATAACCACTGCAACCATAACCCGCTGTAGAGTAGTGGTTATTTTATAATCAACATTATGAAATAACCACTACTCTACAGCGGGTTATGGTTGCAGTGAATTCTGATAAAGGTGTTAGCTAAGAGATTGCAATACATTATAAAAGATATTGTTGGACCTCATCAAACATGGGAATAAAGACCAGAAGCATATTTAATAATATTCATGTAGCGCGTAGTGTGTTGGAGTGCTGCGATGCTCTAAACAGGAGAGTGGCCATGGTTCAAGTTGATTTCGAAAAAAGCATTTGATCGTGTGTCTCATGAAATATTGTACTGATTGTTGGAACATATTTGTGTTGGTGCCGTTGTATTGAAAGGAGTTAAAATGGCTTATGCATGTTGTTCTACATGCCTTATGATTAACAAAGTGTTATCGGAAAGAATTGATGTAAGAGCATCTGTGCGGCAGGGATGTACACTGTCTCCTCTCCTCTTTGCTATATATTTGGAACCATTGTGTAGAATGGTAATTGCTAACGAATACATCCGTGGTTTTAAGCTGGGAGTATATGAAGTGAAAATATTGGCATACGATGATGATGTGGCGCTTTTTTCTGAAGATCGCGAAAGCGTTTCGGAAGCTTTGAAAGTAACACAAAGGTATTGCAGGCAGACTGGTAGTGCTGTTAATTTAAATAAAAGTCTCGGAGTCTGGCACGGGGAATGGGAAGAGGAACCGGAAATTTTCTGTGGAGTAAGATGGGCTACAAAGCCCGGTGTTTATTTGGGAGTCCCATTGAACTAATACGGGAAAATACGAATTACTGGAATGAAAAAGCGGAAGAAATACGGGAAAGGAGGAAAGGATGGATGGGACGTAACCTCTCTATTTTCGCCCGTGCGACTTTATGCAATACCTTTTTGGTGGCCAGAATAATGTATTTACTTCAAGTATTGTAATGTGCTCGAAGCAATATACAAAGGTTCCATTGTGTATTTGCGGTCTTCATTTTGTCGTCCAACTGTGAACGAATTAGCAGAGATAATCTCTTTCGGCGAGTTAAAGACGGAGGGTTGTCTCTAATGCATCTATATGTGCAGCAGATGGTTTTAAGGTTTTGTTTTCTACGTGACGAAAAAGATGCACTCCTGAGAACCTTTATGCAAAGCATGCTATCAAGTGCAATTCCAGAGTTTATTGTCTCTTCATGCTCTGCTCGGGGATACACTGTGTCACGCTTCCTGCGAGAAGGGATGTGGTCGTTCAAGTTTTTGCGCGTGAGGTACTCTGTAGAGTATTTAGCGACGGTACCACCGAAGCGACTGTACGAAGATCTTATTTCACAATTGTTCCCAGCTCCATTGTACAGAACCTTATACTGTGAAGGCCCAGGGAAATATGGGCTAAAACGTGTTAAAAACATGACTGTTGCACCGGGCGTAAAAACATTCTTTTTTAAATTGAATACAAGAACCCTCCCAGTCAAAACATGGATGGAAGAAAAGAGCCTTTTTGTACTTTGGGCCTCGAACTGTCTACTATGTAGGAAACCTGAAATAGTTGAGCACGTGTTCCTGGATTGTTGGGATGCGGTGTTTTACTGGGATGTGTTACAAAGGACACTTAAAAAAGACCTGCCATTGACGCCACGTGGAATTCGGTACTTGACAACTGTTAATGATGATTTTCAGTATGGCCTCATCATGCTATTGGACCTTCCCAGTATTTGGAGGAGTAGGATGGCTTATAGACTCTGTGATGTCGATGAACGATCTGTATGTGATTATTTTGTTGAACAAGTGTATAAACTAAACGAAATTTTGAAGAGCAAGACGCTGCGGAGGAGATCTTGAGTCTGATGGGCGAACGTGTGGTAAAGAAAGTCCATTAGACACGGTTGTCAGCCAAGGGGCATGGCAACCACGATCTTTTACTAAGGTATTTGTACCAATTGATGCAGTAAAGAAACAAAAGCTTTTACAGCTGTAAAAGCTGTAAAGAAACAAAAGGCGTCTAGATATTGTGGCAGTCCAAGAGACGAAGATAGAGAGAGAGGAGGAAACCGAGAGGGCGTTACAGCCCTTTTTGGCAGATTTTAATGTCATTGTTGCGCATGCTGTGGGCTTGTCGGCAGGTTGTTCTCTGTTTCTGCGAAAGACGCTGCCTTGTACTGGCCTAACTTATAATATCGACACCGAGGGTCGGTTGATATGTTGCGATCTTCTACTCTTTAGGAAGCCATGGCGGATAATTAATGTTTATGCTTTTAATACTGTGACACAGCGCATAAGTTTTTTTGAACACATAGCCAGCTTACTTGACTGTGACCGACATCTTGTGCTAATGGGTGACTTCAACTGTGTTTGCAACCCCATAGATCGTTCTAGTCCAGACGCACGCAGTGACAGGAGTGGGGAACTTTTGTTCCGTGTTACAGAAGATGCGGGACTGGTTGATACAGGGGCATCCTGCCGTGCTTTTAGATCATTCACCCACATTCAGGGGCATTCTCACGCTCGTCTAGACCTGATCTATGCATCTTGTACATTAGTTTCCCGCTGGCTTGTTTGCGAAACTATACCGGTTTCATTTTCCGATCATAGCATGGTAGTAGCCCGGCTCCTGCACTGAGCGGTTTGTAGACCACATAGTAATGTTATCTGCGTAGGCTAGCACTTTAGCAAGACTCCCTGCAAAATGCCATAAATATCCTTGATAACTTTCTCAACAACACAGGCATATCCCTCAACCTCACTAAAACATGCTATGTTCATGTGGGCAATAAGGCTGGCCGCAGAAGTTTCAAAGCTAATCCATTCGCGTTGACAATTGACAATACAACCCTCCTTGAAGTGGAACATACCAAGGTGTTGGGTCTCCATGTACATTCTTCAGGAAAAGGCACAGTTTGGCTATCCGATGTACGCAAAAGTGCCATGAACACACTGGGACTAATTCGAAGAATAGCAAATCGTTATGGTGGTGCCCGATCAGATACCGCTCGCCGACTTGTTCGTGCTGTCTTTCAACCGCGGCTTCTATACCAGGCACAGTTTCAGAAACTGACAAAATGGCAATGGTCTACACTCGAGGCACTCAACCACGAGGCCATGCGAGTTATTACGGGACTGCCTCGATCAACTCCTATCCGTCTGCTCCGGGAGTACGCCCACCTTAACTCGCTGGCAGAATTAACTGCCCAAAGACAGACAAGCAGAGCAAGAAAAGCTTCCCTTTGTCTTGAATTAGAGAACCAACCACCTCCATGGGACTACTACCACCTTACTTCTAATAAGCCTCTACTCACCAAGAAGTCGCAGCTCTCATCATCATTCCCAATAATGTCTTGCGCAACACATGATGACTGTATTATTTACACAGATGTAGCCGTAACCCCAAAAGGTGGTTCAGTTGCTTTTATAAGCCCAACCCACCCTCACCTGAACACCAATCGAAGTTACCTTACCGACGCCAAATCAACTCTTGCATTCGAACTGCAAGCTATCTTAAACGCCATAGAAGCGTTACCTGCCGACCCTACGTTTCAACAAGTACTCATAATGAGTCAGTGTCAAGAAGCCTTAAAACACTTAAAGAAAGTCCATGGCACTCTTAGGGTCGCACAGACTATACATGCTGCTTTTCACCGTTACCCAGTGACTATACCCATTCACTGGGTTCAAGACAACAAAAATTTGAATACCATAACAGCAGACGTGCTTCCTCATGCAGAAGATGTGTCACAACCTATTCATAATTCCTTTCCACCGGATCCACTCCTGACCCATTTGACATCATCAGCATCCCTCAGGCAGCGTACACGTGCTCTAATTCCCCCGTGTACGTATCCCCTTCCGCCCAATCTAACAAGGGTGGAGGAGGTATCTCTGAGACGGCTGAGGGTCGGAGTGGCTCTTACGCCCGCCGTTAGACACCAGTGGCAAAGTACTACTATTCCAGTTCCCGACAAATGCCCACACTGCGAAGAACTGGCTTGCGACACGACTGTACGGCATCTAATATGGACATGCCCAGGAACTTCGCATATGCGCAACACCATTCAACAAAAAGCTGGACTTTCACCAAGTAATGACTCTCATTTCCACTTATGGACAACAAACATTTATGCACGCAGTTTGTGTGACTTCTTGCACATGGCTGCACTCCACACATTCCTGTGACGCTATACCACCACCTTTTATGCCGTGTGGCAAACTCAGCGCCATAAATAAATAAATAAATAGTAGCCCGGCTCGGCGGCAATGACCATTCAAAGTTTAGGCCGCAGTGGGAACTTTGGAAGTTAAACTCATCGCTGGTAAATGATCAAGAATTTATCATTCGTGTGCGCTCACAGCTCCAATCATGTTTTTCCAGAAATCTACCATTGTTCGCCGCTTGGGAAATGTTCAAGCAGGAAGTACGTGCGATAGCAATTGAACTTGGCTCAATTAAATCTTTCTACAGAAAACATCAGGAGGAGACACTTAACAAAACCTTGTGTAACCTGTATGAGCTAGAATGTGAATCCCCTGGATCATATACGGACGAAATTGCTAGTGTCAAAAGTCAGTTACAAAGGCATGATGCGGAACGATACAGGGGTGCCTTAATCCGATCTCGTGTCAAGCGTGCTTTGCACTGCGAACGGCCGACGCGGAAAGCTTTGCTTCATGAACGTCATCATGCGACTGCAAAGCTGATTCCGGGAATTATGCGTAATGGCACATTGGTTACGAGTACGAATGAGGTTACGTCCGCATTCGTGGATTATTACTCGATGTTGTTTAGTGCCACTCCTCCTGTAAGAAATTCTAACATCTCGCGTTTCACATCCCTGGTGAGCCCTTTATCAGAAAATGATTGTTCTGTAATTAGTAGCTCTTTCACGCAGCAAAAGGTTGAAGTGGCAATTGATCAATTACCTCTCTCAAAAACGCCTGGTCCTGATGGCATTTCCTCTGAATTTTACAAAGCTTTTAAAACTGTTCTTGTTCCTATCCTGCTAGATGTCTTCGCGATAAGTTTTGATCTAGAAGCCCTTCCCGAGACTTTTACAAAATGCCACACAGTCCTAATTCCAAAGAGTACTGATGAAGAAAAATTACGGTCAGTAGAAGGCTATAGACCAATTACACTGGCAAATGTGGATTACAAGATTTTCGCCAAAATTTTATCAAATCGCCTACAGTTCGCAATTTCGGTTCTCATTGGCCCTCACCAGACGGGCGGCTTGAGGGGGCGAGCCATACAAAGTAATGTACATATTGCTCGCACAGTCCTCGAATCATGCTCCTGCTCTCACGATCAGGTTGCTTTACTTCAGGTCGACCTCGCAAAAGCATTTGATCGAGTTCGTCATTCTTTCCTGTTTTCTCTTCTGGAACGAGCGAACGTTGGTTCTGTAGTACTGAAGGGGGTGCAACTTTGCTATAGAAATTGTTCACTCGCCTAATTGTAAATGGCCACCTATCAAACCCCATACCAATAAACTCTTCTGTGAAGCAAGGCTGTCCGATGTCTCCACTGCTTTTTGCTCTTTACTTGGAACCACTTTGTCAGAGCGTTTTACATAACAGTAGTATCCATGGCTTCCCTCTCCTTGGAAATGAGGTTAAAGTTCTTGCATATGCGGATGATCTTGCGTTTTTCTGCACTGACAAACCAAGCATAGAAAAAGTTATGTCCAGCATAGAAGAATTTGGCGTTGTTTCTGGTGCTCAGATGAATCACTCCAAGAGTTCCGGCCTTTGGTTTGGTTCGTGGGGCTCAACACCACCCCTATATGCAGGAATTGAATGGTCATGTGTGCCACCTAAATATCTACGCGTTCCACTGCATGCATTTAAGTCAAGTTCAAATTACTGGAAAGAGCGCGTTCCAGTAGTCCAGCGTTATGCTGATACATTTGTCCCCTATCGGCTTTCAATATTCGGTCAGGCTCAGGCCTGCAACATGTTTTTGGCGACAAAACTTTATTATGTGCTTCAGGTCCTCCAGTGTGCTAGGCATTACATCCAGCGCTTTCATCGAATATTTGCGACGTTTATTTGGTCATCAAATTTTGAACCGATTCGGCGTGATAACCTAATCAGACCTGTTTGTGCAGGGGCGATCGGCTTAGTGCATCTGTATGTAAGGCAGTTAGTTGCCCGTTTCTTCTTTTTTCGTGATTGTTCACATCCGATTATTAGAGCATTCCTACAAGTTAATTTCATGAATCTGCTTCCCGACTTAGTGGTTTCTTCAGATTTAACTGATCGCCCGCAGTTACTAAGATTTATGCAGGAAGTTTATGCTTCGGTAAGGTTTTTGACAGTACGATTCTCGAATGAGTACTTAAATTCTGTTTCGCGCAAGATACTATACAAGGATTTGGTTGCAATGCTTTTTCCGCCACCACTGTATCGTTCTTTATACTTTGGCTTTAAAGGTCATGATGTGTTAGAAAGGGTACGCAAAATGCAGATTTCTCCTTGCACGAAAACATTTTTCTTTAAATTACACACCGAAGCTCTACCTGTTAACACATGGCTCAATAGAAAAAAAATATTTTTGTATCTTCTGTAAACTGCCATCTGTGTGATGTGCCCGAAACTATTGAGCACTGTTTCATTATTTGCAAAGACGCAATTCTTTTTTGGGATGTGCTGCACTGAACTCTAAAGAAAGACTTTATTCTAAATTAGTACAGTGTGCGGTATCTTGCTGTTACACAATCTGATTACGAACCATATGACATGTTTTTCCTTATTGGACTTCATAGCTTGTGGAAGACACGCATGTCGGATCGCAACGTTGAACCTGTTGTTCCACCTAGGCTCCATTTTAGCAGAATGACGCTGCAACTGAAGGACACTTATGATGAAAATGACTTTCAACCTGATTGGTTTCCGCCGGTGACAAGGGGCTTATTTTTGCCTGCCTTTTAAAAAGTTGTCTTCTGTTGTGCATCTCAGCAAAGGCTGAATGAATTGTAAATAGTGTGTGTACATAACCCTTTTTGTATAATAAATACCATGTCAGAAAAAAAAATGCTGTAGAGTAGTGGTTAAGGCGCCCGTCATGAAGATCATGAGGACCGAGGTTCAACTAGGTTCGATTCCCAGGTTTGGCAGTAAAAGTTTTTTATTTATTATTTTAAATGTGGTTGTGTTATTTTGTCTTGTCGCACGCTTTTTCAAACCTGGCGACGCGTTTCTTTCCGGAAACGAGGGCCATCAACCATACAGGCCGTTCCGGTATCGGAGCTCCGCGTGGTTTCATTCCGGACTTTCCAGCGATAGTACAGGAATTTCCTGAAATAGCCCAAAATCCTGTATCCCCGAACCTGTGCAGTAAACCTGTATACATTTTGCTGTACGAATTTTATACAGGAGTTTTCAGTAGGGAAGCTACGCTACAAAGAATGTGATTAACTGAAGCGATGTTGAGACAAGGTTATAAAATTACAACGAAAGTTTTTGATTATACTTCCTCTCGCCAAGTGTTATGCAATGATGTGCTGCAATATAAAAGTTTGGTCGGCCAATAATCTGAGTGAAGAAATCATGACAAATTACTATGAAATTCCACTTTTCTGGTTTAAATATAACTAGTGAAATGGGTTTTACTGAGGGTTCAACAAGGAATATAGCCCTCTGTGCGCTGCACGGCGAACAGCACAGGAACACAGTCGGTCTAGGCACAAACTAGCGAGCTCGAGCAGCGCAGCGGCACTTCGTTGTTCTCTTCCTCGTGTTTCGTGACATCCGCTCTTTGTTCGCTAAAATTTCCCCGCGAGCGAATAGGAGCCACCCTCGCGACCTATGGCGAGAGCAAGACAAGCGGGTCGTAGTATATTTTGAGGCGGCTCACGTGCACAGTTTCGCGGTCGCGATGACGCATGTCCGAAGAGGGAGTGAGTGGCTCCACGATATAATTTGGTGGTCTGAGGTTTGGTGAACGATGCGGTAGGGGCCGTGGTATTCAGTTCAAAATTTCGATGACAATCTCGGTGGGGTGCCAGGAACCCAGAGCCAAACGAGGAACCCTGTAGGGAAAACATGTGGCGTCTGATCTTTGTCGCTACAATGCTTTTGGTGGCCTTGAGATTCCGATGTTAAACTGCGGGCCAGCTGGCGGCATTCCTCCGCATCCTTTGCAGCATCAGAAAGTGGAGTCCACTCGGAGGAGTCGGGACACTATTTTAATATAGTGTCCATCGTGGATGACGCCTGACGCCCATAAAGGAGGAAGAAAGAGCTAAATCCGGTGGTTGACTCCGTGGCGGTGTTGTAAGCGTACGTCACGAAAGGAAGAACAGCGTCCCAGTTAGTCTGATCGGCGGCAACGTACATCGTGAACATATTTCCGAGAGTACGATTGAAGCGCTCAGTCAGCCCGTTAGCTTGAGGGTGATAGGCTGTGGTGGTTCGATGTATGATGGAACATTCAGCCAGTAGGGCTTCAACGACATTGGAAAGGAAGACTCGGCCTCTGTCACTGAGCAGCATCATGGGGCGCGCCGTGGCAAAGAACAAAGAACAGCAAGAACAGGGCAATCTCACATGCAGTAGCGGCAGGTAGGGCAGCGGTCTCCGCATATCAGGTGAGGTGGCCGATGCCGACGATAATCAAGTGGTTCCCAGAGACCGTGCAGGGAAGTGATCCGTAAAGATCAACGCCAATGTGATCAAAAGGATGGTCCGGGCATGGAAGGGGTTGTAAGGGGCAAGAAGCACTAGGTGTGGATGCCTTGCGGCTTGACAGGCGATGCATGAGCGGACGTATTTGCAAATATAACCGTAGATGCCGCTCCAATAGTAGCGTTGAGAAATTCTTTGAAACGTCTTGACTACACCAGGATGGGCACACTGAGGGTCGGCATGGAAAGAGGCGCAAATTTCATTTCGTAAATGGCGGAGTATTACGAGAAGCCACCGTCGACCATCACTCATATAATTGCGGCGGTAGAGAAAACCGTCTCGTAGGGCAAAGTGTGGTGCTTGACGCCGTTAAGTCCGAGAAGGCGCAGCGTTGGGAGAAGTGGACACGATGTCGATAAGAGGTGCGAGCCACGGGTCTTTGCGCTGCTCCGCAGGCATATCAGCGATGTTTAGAGACGAGAGGACGGGATCAGCCGCCGTGGAGCAAGCAGGTTCGCTGGCTAGGGGAGAACGAGACAGAGCGTCGGCGTTCATGTGTTTACGGCAAGAACGATATACAACGCGAATGTCAAATTCCTGAAGGTGGAGGGCCCATCGTGCGAGGCGGCCAGGCGGGTCTTTAAGAGAGGACAGCCAACGTGACGCGTGGTGGTCCGTGACGACGTCAAACTGGCGACCGTACAGGTAGCGTCTGAATTTCGTTAGTGCCCACACGATTGCCAAATACTCCTTTTCTGTAACTGAGTAGTTGCATTCAGCTTTAGAGAGAACATGACTCGCGTAGGCGACGACGTATTCATGAAAGCCGTTTTTCCGTTGAGCCAAGACAGCTCCGAGGCCAACGCCACTCGCATCAGTATGGACCTCGGTGGGTGCTGTCAGGTTGTAGGGGCGAAGGATTGGTAGCGATGTCAAAAGATGACGCAATGCGGCGAACGCTTCGTCGCACTCGGTCGACCAGTCACTTAACCCACTGTTTCCCCCGAGTAGCTTCGTCAGGGGTGCAATAATAGAAGCGAAGTTCCGTACAAAGCGCCAAAAATACGAGCACAGACCTACAGACCTATGAAGCTTCAAAGTTGCTTGAGTGAGACTGGTTTAGGAAACTCTGCGACTGCGCGCAGCTCGGCGGGATCAGGACGAACACCTTCCTTAGAGACGATGTGACCCAAAATTGTCAACTGCTTGGCACCGAAGTGACACTTCTTAAGATTCAGTTGCAGGCCAGCGTCAATAAGGCAAACCAAAACTTGCCGCAAGCGCTCTAGGTCCGTAGCGAAGTCGGTTTCTACTGACTTCGTTACGCACCTCCAAGTATCAGAGGCAGATGTGCCACTTGAACTTCCGCAAGACGTTATCCATCATCCTCTCGATTGTGGCGGGCGCATTGCACAGACCGAAGGGCATCACATTAAATTCATAAAGGCCATCCGGCGTCACAAATGCGGTCTTCTCTCTGTCACAGGCGGCCATTGGTGCTTGCCAGTAACCGGAACGTAAATCAAGAGACGAAAAGTACTCGGCACCTTGGCGGCAATCAAAAGCATCGTATATACCGGAAGGGGGTAATTGTCCTTGTGGGCAATTTTGTTGAGGCGCCGGTAATCGATACAAAAGCGAAACGAACCATCTTTCTTTACTAGCACCACTGGTGAAGACCAAGGGCTTTGAGTTGGACGGATCACACCACGTTGTAGCACGTCTTCAACTTGCTCATTGATCACGCGACGCTCTGCCGCTGACACACGATAGGGGCGTGTCGAAAAGGCGTGTTAGAGCCGGTCTGAATGTGATGCGCGACTATTGAAGTGCGGCCGAGAGCTGTGTGGGCGGAGTGGAGCGCGGAGCGAAACGTCTGTAAAAGGGCCACAAGCTGAGTGCGGTAGGTGGAAGGAAGGGCGTCATCGATGGCGGTTCGGAAGAAGTCCCCTGGCAACGAATCAAGCGTCGGATCGGACTGCAGAGCATTGATGTAGTTACCGCGGTTGATCTCGGAGGCATCCAGGTCAGAGAGAAGGTGGGCTGGTTCAACACAACTGGGAGATTACCCACGTAGCAGAGTAATCGGGCGCGGAGACGGATTGTAGATGAGTAGCTTCGTGAAGCCACCGTGAACATCGAGAACAGCAGATGGCAGCGGCAGGTGCTTGCGGTGGATGAGGGATGCAGACGGCGTAAATAGAACGGCTGACACGGCAGCACACAAAAGAGACACAAGGGCACAAGCTTCTGGAGCTACGTCGACAGCTTCAGCGATGGTGAGCTTTTGAGGACACACTGAACGGTTTTCGTCAGGCAGTACGTCGCACAGTGCAGAAAATTCCGCTTCAGCTCGGGCGCAATCGATCACGGTGTTATGTTCAGACAAGAAGTCCGATCCAAGGATCACGTCGTGAGAACAAGACGGCAAAACTACGAACTCGACACTGTACAAAAGACCTTTAATGACGACAAGCGCTGTACGTGCTGCTAAAGGTGCAATCCTCTCTTCGCTGGCAGTGCGGAGCGATAAACCGTTAAATGGCGTTGTAACTTTTCGTAATCGTCGGCAAAGTCGTTCATGAATCACAGACACTGCAGCACCCGTATCGACCATCGCATATACAGACAGACCATCGATAGAGATTACTATAACGTTCGTGGGCAAAATATGAGGCCTTGAGCTTTTCGCAGAGCACGCAGTTCTCGCCTAATGAACCGCGGAACTTAGTTTCCCTCATCAGCAGGGGGTGGTCGCCGGCGCATTGGTGACAGTGACCTGCGACGTGGAGGAGAACGATGGGTCGTATACAAACGCTGTTCGGCGGCGTATGCAGGCGAAGAGGGAGCAGAACGAAGCAGCGGTGGGGAGTACTCCGAAGACGTACGCTCGAGATGCGTAGCCATGCGGCGACGGCACCGACGGGCCACATGTCCAGGTTCAACCACAGTAGTAACAAATTGGGCGATAGTCCGAAGTGAGCCACGGGTTGTAATAGCGCGGAGTCGCAGGATGAAGCGGAGCCATTTGAGGAAGCGGTGCATGGCATAGGACAGGCTGCATGGGTGGTAACGGCACAGGCGGAGGCCGCGCAGCCACAGCCGGGTAGGTCAAAGGGGCTGGGACAGAAGGTTGGTTATATTGAACTAGTGCACCGACGTATGTCAAGGGAGCGACAGAAGGAGCTTCAGGAAGCGTGGGAAGTGCTTCTGCAACTTAGGCACCAAAGGAGAGGAAGCGTCAGGACGGTGGGGAATGAGGGACAGTTGACGGGCAACTTCTCGAACGAACTGCTTGATTTGTTGCAGCAAGGGGGACTGTTCTGCGTCAGCTGTTAAAGCTGCAAGAGGCTCCTGGTGTGAGAGTGAAGAACGAGTGATTTGACGACGCTTTCGCAATTCCTCATAGTTTTGAGATGCATTGATTACGTCGACCACGGTTGTTGGGTATCTGGCCAGAAGCATCTGTAACGCGTCATCGTCGATTCCTTGTAAAATATGACCAATCTTGGCATGTTCTGTCATTGAAGCGTCCACGCGCTTGCACAGGTCTACAACATATTCAATATAACTTGCAAAATTTTCGCCGGCTAGCAGCGCACGGCCGCGCAAGCGTTGCTCAGAGCGCAGCTTGCGCACTGCAGGCCTGCCGAAGATGTCGGAAAAATTGGTCTTGAAAGCAGACCACGAGGAGGTATCGGCCTCGTGGTTGCGGAACCGCAGGTTGGCGACGTCCGTTAGGTAGAATATCAAGTTATTTAATTTGAAACCTTCGTCCCATTTGTTGTGTGTACTGACCCGCTCATGTGAGGACAGCCAATCTTCCACGTCGTGGTCGCCGGTTCCGCTGAAGATAGGAGAGTCGCGTTGGCGCAAAGCTCCAGCGTAGAAGACGGGGGACGAGGAGACGGTTGGACTAGGAGTGGTAGCATCGGTCATGGCTGTTGTCGGTAGTGTGAGGCTGCGAAGCTCAAGGGCGGACGGAAATCCTCACCTCCACCAACTGAAATGAGTTTTACTGAGGGTTCAACAAGGAATATAGCCCTCTGTAAGCTGCACGGCGAACAGCACAGGAACACAGTCCGTCTAGGTACAAACCAGCGAGCTCGAGCAGCGCAGCGGCACTTCGTTGTTCTCTTCCTCGTGTTTCGTGACATCCGCTCTTCGTTCACTACACTAGTTATTAATTCATTACCCTAACACTAGCTAGTCAGCATGCGATATACATGGACAGAACATTAACTATGCAGTGATATATACTTAGAACAGGTACACAAATGTGAGGAAGTTCGCAGGACATATGGATCCAATTAGCACTAAACAGGAGGGAAAGCCAGGTCGTTGTGTTCTTGCCTTTTACACCCCTTCAAGATGCTTGCCGATTTGGCAGAAGACGTATATTTCACACATAAAGCGAGACGAAGGACGAGAAACATACAAAGGCGAGATAGCTTATGAAAAATAAGAACAAAAAATTCTGAAAAGTATCTACAAAAATAGAAACAACTCCACGTGCACAACATAAGCTGACTAAAAACTAAGCGGAAATCTATGAGCTGGCAAGTGGACACAAGATTTCATAGCTCGCTTTTCAGGTCTTCGTATAGCCGGTGCCTGCCCTCTACTGTTGTGTGAGCTTCGTCTCAAACCGGCGGTCGCCAGGCGATTAAGTATTAAATACCCGTGACTGAAACTTTCAGGTTGGGGAAAGGATCTTGGTCGAGTGCACAAACCCCACAGGTCTCGCGATCTACGCTTTTCTCTTCTGCCTGGTTTGAGAGACCTGGATTTTCCGGAATTCAAGGTCTGCACGCGTAGTCTTCTCAAGGACACGATGTGAGGAGGAGCGGACCCATGTGTTGTGCTGCATGCGTGGGCCACCGTTGCTTCTCGCCCATGTTGACGGAGGTGATGAGGCACAGGGTGGCGGTCAGGGTGTCAAACCGGAACCGGATCTCAACCGAAAACAGGAACCGAACTAGAATTTTCGGCGAAACCGCAACGGAACCGAACCAAAATTTTTCCATCATCATGGAGTTTAACCCGAAACTGAAAAAGGAGGAAGCATTCCGAACAGGTTCGCGATAAGGTTCGCACGCACTTTTACTAGCAACTTATTTGCATTTTTTATAGCTGCTTGTAAAAGGCCTTCAAACTTATTTCCAAAGTGCCACTGCATACCACAAATACCACAACCAAACTGAAAAATTGCCGCTTGCACAAAAATGTCAATAAGAAAGCTATATTGCCACATGCATAGCACCAATCTGGTGAAGGGCTACATTTCATCAAGGAGACGAGTGGCCGCTGCGCTGCGCAATAGCGCAATGGCTTAAAGGAGAAAGTTGACCATTTCGAGTGCCTTCCTAGGTTGTGAAACATAGCATACAATTAGTGAGTTGAGGTAGCATTTTGATAAATTAATATATAAGAATGTCAACTCAAAATAAAACGAAAAGAATCTGCTAAAAATGTCTGAGGTCATTTTAATTTCTTATCTCTCCACGCCATCGAAATGATTCATAGAATACGTGGATAGCAGCCGCATACATTGCGACGCCTGCAGATGCAATTTGGTTGACCGAGACTTAAGACATAAGCTGACGCTGATAATGGGAACTACGCCTTGAGCAACAATTAACCGCTGTGTTGTTGAGTTGCAGCTGCGCTTATCCCGAAGATGATTTCATAGGTCGGTTTACTCTTTCATTTTTCGTTCCTTTTGTCCCTAAGGATGGCTGCTTGTTTTGTTTCCCTTGGCAAAATAGACTATGCCAGTAGTGAAGCTTCGATGTTGAAATGTGTAGACCGAGTGGAGAAATAGCAGAATGGAATTATTGGTAGAAGTACTTATTAACGAGCTCTATTTGGTATGCTGTTTCAGTACATACATCTACGGTGCTGAAAAAGAATGTGTTTCGTCGCTCTATTCAAAATCCCTGATGCAAATACCTGAGACGAGAGGATATTTTTGCAGGTACTGGGCACAGAGTCCCGTGACACAAAACTGACGCAGGATCTATGCCATTCCTGCGTGTCCTGTCAATACTATTTTTGATTTTCATTCTACTGGAGGGAGTTATCTAGGGGGTGTGGGCAAGCTATCTGTGAAGCACAGTGCGCGGAAAGGAAGAATGCAGGCACTTTGCCGTCGGTGCGCGGCGTCGCGCTGGACGAGGGGAAGTGTCTAGCCACCCTGCAAGCAAAACACACAGCAGCACGCACGCTTTCTTTTGTTCATCTTAGCAGCGCGGAAATGAGGAAAGGAGGGGGGGGGGGGGGGGGGGCAGGCCAGCCAACATAGGCAGAGTTGTTTCAAACCAGTGAAGATTTGGAGAAGCCCTCAGCAAAGTAGATTGCAGTATGCAAGCTTCTTCCTTTTTTTCTTCCTAGCAGATAGATATGGCCTGCTTTGGCCCGAGCCGTAGCAGCGCTACCGACCTGGGCTATAGCAGTAGCCTTTTTAAGGGGTCGCGGGAGCTCCGCGCGCAGGGGTAGTTAGAAATGAAGCAAAAGAAAGCGTAATAAGGGAGGCTGAGCACAACAAAATGTCAAAGAGGAGGTCCAGGAAGAAATGTACAAAAAAGAAATTCAACACTAGGACCAGCTTCATATAGATGCAAGGGGGTAGAAAGAGAGCGCAATGGCCAGAGATAGAACAGCAGTTGAAGGACGACGAAGTAGGTGTGTACGCTCTCTGGGAGACTCATCTCGTGGATCTAAAATATCCATCGTTTATACAAGGCTACGTCTAGGAAGGGTGCTACAGAAAGAGAACGGAGAAAAAAGGAGGAGGGATAGGTGTGTTGATACACCAAGGAACAAATTGGCAAAGAACAACTTCATCTTGTAAAAAACATATCCGAGAATTATGACGTTTACATGGCTAGGGGTAGCTTATTTAGGAACAGGACACCAATGCAGGCAGGAAAACAAGGGTATCATTGAATGTCTCAATGACGATATAAGCCAGTTTGGAGACGGGGCCGATATTATTTTACTGGGCTACATGAAAGGCCACTTCGACGATATGGACGGATACACGGATTGTAACGGGAAGCTAATGCTAGATATTTGTGAGAGACACAAATTAGTTATTGTAAATAGAGAAACTAAATTTGAGGAACAAATCACGTGGGAATTCGTGAACAGGCAGATGACTATTGGCTGCTTTCTAATGTCGCAGGGAATTTATAGCAAGCTCACACAAATGGAAATAGACGAAGAAGGGGTGTGTAGTCTGGGAAGTGATCATAAACGTATTAGTTTGCAGATGGGGCCCTTGATGAAAAGAGAAATGTAACTTAGACAAAAGGTAAACGCAAAATAAACGGCGATCAAATAGCGCAGATAGCAGCAGACATAGAGGAAGCAATAGAGAAAAGCCCCATGGAAGACTGGGATTATGGATATGTAGAGCTACTTAAAAGGAGAGCAATTAAGGAAGTTAAGGTAACAAGCCGCTGGGATGGAAATAGAAAGAAACGGAGCTGGTGGAATAAGGAAATCAGAAAAGCCATTTAAAAACGACGGACAGCTTCTAGGCAACACCGAGAGGCCGAGAAAGCGCAGGTATCTTAGGAAGGAATAGACAAAAAATGGCAATCATATGGAAAAAAAATTGATGTACAGTCCATCGTCCGAAGTAAAATAAAGCACCCCACCCATCGCTGGATGGCTGAAATAAACGATGCCTCCAGAGGCAGACCAAGCAAATTCTGTGACCATGTAAGCTGGCTAGGTGAAACAAATTAAAGTAACTAGGACCAGATTCACAATAACGAGGGAAATTGTTTAAAAGGAGACAACTCAGTGAACTACATTACATCAGTTATAGCCGAGTCATTTAGGAGCCGCGATAGGGTAATCTCCGCAAATCAGGAAGGCACACAATGCCGAATACAATGCAGCGTAGAACTGACCAATATAAACTGGAAAAGGCAGAAAAAATATTCCTTAAAGCACATATTCAGGAATAGATGAAATTTCGATGAAGCTGTCTAATGAACTTGGTTGAAGAAGTAGGGAAACGTTGTTAAAATATTCTGAAACATGCATAACGAATAAGAAAATTCCGGGCACCTGCCGACAGAGTAAACCGAATTGTACTTTTATAGGAAAAGGCAATAGAATGCACGTAAAATCCTATAGGTCCATTACGATAACATCTGTTATATACAGTCTTGCCATGAAGCGGTGAAATTAAATATGCAATCAAGCGTACAAAGTACGAAGATGCTCGGAGAACTTCAGAAAGGCTTTAAAAATGATAGGCGCTTAGATGATAGCCTGTTCGTGCTTGCCCAATGCATCGAAATATCTAGAGTGAAAAATAGAACATTGTACTTGGCCTTCCTCGACATAAATGGGGCGCACAACAGCGTAAACAGGGAACTCCTGTGGAACATATTAAAAGAAGAAGGTATCAGTCATGAGATAACCGATTTCTTACAGGAAATATATACCGGGATAACAAAGTATAAATTACATCTGAAGAGATAAGAAATACGGAAGCTATCAAAGTATGCAAAGGTTTGAGACAAGGTTGTCCTCTATCACCGTTGTGGTTCATGTTTTATATGATAAATATTGAATGGAGGATACAAGAAAGTAACCTGGGTTTCAACATGTCATATAGATTAGGCAGAAAGGTGGTAGAGAAGCGGCTCACCGAATTAATGTATGCAGACGATATTGTGCTATTAGCAGACAGCCAGGAAGACTTGAAAATTATAGTTAAGTACGGCGGACGCTCTAGGTTTAAGTTTGTTAAGTCGCGTCTGATAATTTTCAATGGCTCAACTGATCAAGGTCTTAAAATACACAGCCATGAAATACCCAGAGTAGCAGAATATAAAAATCTCGGGGTATGGTTAAACGAAGGATTGGCATACATCGAAAAAGAATATATAATTGGGGGAGTTGGTATTGATTCATATTGAAAGGGTACAGCGCAAAAAGACCCGGTGTGAAAGGAAGAAAACGTACACACTAGCGCTCGTGTGTGCGTCTTCTTCCTTTCGTCCCGTGCCTTTTTGCGTTGTGCCCTTCCAATAAGAATATATCGAAAAGCATGAGCAATCACTTAAGGGTTAAATGGCGAAAAAATGCCGGGATAATAAAGCATAGGGCATTTTGGGGATACAACAGGTGTCGGGTGCTGAGAGGTATTTGGAAAGGAATTACGGTGACCAGGCTTCCTTTCGGAAATGCGGTTTTGTGCCTAAAAGTGGAGGTACAGTCGCATTACAAATAAATCAGAGAGCTGTCGGACGATTGGCACTAGGTGCCTACGGCAAAAACACAAGTGAGGCGCTACAGGGAGATATGAGCTGGGCATCGTTCGAAGTACAGGTAGCTCAGAGTGTATTTTACGAGGAACGCCTGAGGAAATTAGACAGCAACAGATGGGCAGCTAGAGTATTCAAAACCGATACCTAAAATGCGTTGACTCACAATGGAGGAAAAGAACTATGAAACTAACCAGTAAGTATGCTCGTCACAAAGACGAAAAAAAAATGGCAGAGGCTTAGCTTCCTTAAGCCCGGTAGATTGCGAAAGTAATACCCATGGCAACGCCCAGATTCAGCCAATGTTCGGCTGGTGGTGGTGCTTATGGATGTGCTTGTTATGGTTAGACTGTGGTGGTTATACAATTATTCACTCTGGATACGACATGGATACGCGGTTCCTCCGTCTCTGTAGCTCGCTGCTGTCTCTTACACTCATTGCGACGAGCTTCCCTAGCGGTAGGTGGCATCGTCGAAGCAGATGTTAAACCGCCGGCGGAGGAACCGCCACTACTCGCAGACGGCGCGAGATGGTCGCCCAGCTCTTCGGCGTTACGTCACAACACCTGTTGCGCTCCTGGCGGACAGCGCGGGAGCTAGGCCGCTGGTGGTGGCACCGCCACTACTCGCAGACGGCGCGAGATGGTCGCCCATCTCTTTGGCGTGACGTCACAACATCTGTTGCGCTCCTGGCGGACAGCGCGGGAGTTAGGCCACCGGTAGTGGCACCGCCACTGCTCGCAGACGGCGCGAGATAGTTTCCCAGCTCTTCGGCGTGACGTCCCGCAGAGGTCACGCGAAAGGTCAATGTGGCACCGCTACGGTGCGGCAACGGCTTGAAAGTGCAAGTAGTATTGCTTTGACAATAATAAAGAGCGTGAAGCAACAGGTGAAAAACACAGAAGATAAAAATTGGATAAATTCTGTGGAAAAGAAACAGAGTATAGAACTATATCGAAAGGGGAAAAGGCAGATCAAGAAGGAAGCTTTCTTTTATAACTCAAGAGGTAGTGCCCTACTTTTTGAAGCTAGATAAGGGTGCCTTAGAACACGCTGCTACAAAAAGAAATTTTAACGCTGAAGCCTACATAAGTGGAGTATGTGGTAAATTCGTAGAAACAATTAACCATTAACTCGAATGTGATGGTATCCATCCAGAAGTCTACGCAGGCGCAGTCCGTCTTTATGAGGCCCGTGGTTTAGAGTTACCAGAGGCGGGGTGAATGAACCCGCGGTAAAAGCTAGCAAGAAGGATTGGAAGATTGGTGACTTAAAAGCAGAAAAGTACTATAATGTTAGTAAGCCAGAAACACAAATTTTAATTAATAGAATCATGGTATAGTTAACCGATCTAAAACAATACTTAAGATATAGGAAAAAAACGAGCATGATAGCAACAGATACCGCCCCGTTACAAAAGGAACGCTCCAATATTCCACCCATCCACCCATCGACTGTTTGCGCGGTGCGTTAGAGCACAGAGCTCAATGCACCGTTTTGTACATTACGAATTACGTAGGTTAAGTGAAACAACAATAGTGACGGAAAAGTGTCTTTCTATAAACTAAGCAACATCTTGTATAATTTCACAGCCTAATTCCAAACAAAGATGTTTTCTCGCCCTTAGAAGATGTTCTCAGTCTAAGCAGTCCTTTTGCGCCAGTACATAACTGCTTGTGTTTGGGGACGCGTGCGTGCAAATAACTGACGTGCAAGTACTCAGAATATTTGCGGCCCTGCATACGGTCAGTAGTCGTGCTTGTTTTAATCACAAATTGGGAACCAAACAGACAATTCCTGCATAGCGCTGGGAAAAAGCAGACTCAGATCTCCGAGTCCCTGAGTCGTTTCGAATGCCAGCCACCCCGCCAAACAACCGGAAGAAAAGAACAAGAGCGAAAGTTTGGAATGCAGAGTCGGTGCTCACTTTTCAGTCTTCCGCATCGCGCTTTTTGACTGAGCATTACGCCCCTCTAAAGAAAAAAGAAACTCCACGAGATAAGTGTACGTGACGTATATGCTACATCACCATTGTGTCACGTGACTGCTTACCCAGGATCTGAGAAGTGCTCTCCTACCTAAGAGAATAAAAAAATGCGGTGCTGAAAGCTAGGGGTGCACTACTGAGAGAATATGAAATTTATGAGTAACTTTTCTATTGATTGCGCAGTGACGGGTGAGTTTGGGAAAAAACCTTGAAAATCAGGGAGAGAACGAGGTCAAGCGAAACGAAGGGACATGGGCTTGACCCTAAGGAAAACGCTGAGGAGGTAACGGCATTAGTTGAGAAGTCGATGAACACAACTTGAGGCCCTCGATATCGCAATACATAGACCCACCAGGAAAGGTACGAGCCAAACTAGCATTCGGTCACCGTATGGCCGCGGCTTCGTAAGATCACCGGCAGTAATCAAGTATCGATAAAAGCACAGCAGCATCTCCACCCTAAGCGCTTACAAGCTGAGCATGAGCTTGAAGTGTTTCTATGAATAGAGAAGACTGCCTGCAAGAACTCGGAGACATGGCAGTGCTCTCAAAATTGAAAATGCACAGAACCTGGTCCACAGTTTTGAAAAGGTGACTCTAGTGTATAGAAATTATGCGTGTAGACGTTGCAGCATCCAGAACTGTATTCGCTAGATACAATACGTTTTGCTGTGGAATCTACCCAAGTCAGAATCGAGACAGCATTTTCTGGAAAGAAGTACGTCCTCTTTTGTCATCAAACCCGGATGACGTCAACAACACTCGAAAATGTCCTCTTCCCTCAGTTTTTCTAAGATGGCAAGTCAAAAGCATGCCAGCATTTACTGAGTCAAAAATGAAATATACGGTGCTGCCATGATGTCACTTCATGCTTGAAAATTATGCGACTAAACATGCGAAAGTTGTTCTAGAGGAATGCATTTAGGGTACCAAAGCAAGATGTCATGACGCGCAACAAGACGGGGAATGCATCGTTTTGCGGCAACGTCCACAAACTACGATAATGACTCCAATCCCAATACCTGGTGTTGTCAGCAACTTTCTGGCCAGAACACATAGGTGCTTTGCGTTCGAAAACGCGGATATAATCACACATACGTTCTACACATCTTTACTCTTGGAGAGTGTGCTTGGTTCGACCTTGATTTGATTTCAAAGTCATTTAGTGGGAGCCGGACGACACATTGTTGCAAATCGAGTAGATGATCTTTCAATCTAAAATAAAATTCATGTTAAATTCTGTGTAGGTGAAAAGCGGAGCAGAAAAATTTATTCTCTTTTACTTTCTTTCGACGTGTGAACGCTTTAATTGGTTAAATGTCCATAAAAATATTTTTTCCCCCATTCTGCTCTAATCATCGGTCACTCATAACTCATTTTGTCTTTGCTGAGGCCTTACATCCAGTGAAGACCGTTACATGACAATGACAATGTATGAACTACTATGTGAATTTTCAGCTTTTAGTATAACTAGAACAGAAAAGAAAGCTCAGTATTTCAAAAAAAGTGAAGTGAAGAAAATACTCGAAGTTTTTTTTTCTCTGTCAGTTTGAACCCATTTCAACCGGTTCGGGCAGGGACGAACCAGTTCGAACAGGAACGGAATGTGTCCCTGGAGACAAAACCGAAGCCGAATCTGATAGGCGTGAACCCGAACCCGAAGAAATTCCAGTTGAACATCCTGGTGGCGGCTCCCACTGCGTAGTTGCCCGCTTTTGCTACTAGAAGTTTCTCGGCTGCTCCGTTTGTGGTGTTTTCTCCGACAGGTGCGCCGAAACACATATAAATGGGCAACTGCGGACTTTGCAACCGGGTTATTAAGAGAGATATGGGAGCGCCGTTGGCCGTTGCTGTGGGTATAGTGCGACTGATGATGATGATAAATACAAGGCCATTGGTTGAGCTCAGTGGCTAAGCACTCAATTCGGAATGAGGGCACCCAGATTCCAGCCCACCCGCGGTGGCCGCTTTTAATTTGAGGTAAAACACAAAGGCGTCCGTGTGCTGTGCCGTATTAGTACGCGTTAGGGGTCACCAGATGGTCGAAATTAATCCGCAGTACGCGACTACCGCTCCTCTTTCTCTTTTCATTCACACCCACCTTCCTACTTTCCCTTACACAGAAATTCAGATGTCTACCGAGGAATGTGGCAATCACTGTTCTTTTCGTTCCCTTTAAAGCAATTTACGGCTCTGCCCCTATGCTACTGAGACTAAGCAACATTTAAAGCAGCATAGACAGCTGACTTCCGAATTTGCATCCCTGGTGTGTGTCCAGTGCAAATGTTTTGTACTCGGTCACATTCGCGTTTGAGGCACCTTTCATTTTTGAAACCTTAGCTCAAGTTTTGTGGATACCAGGTACAATTTGAAAAATAGTGGTGTTAGCTAAAGAAATTTCCGAAATGTGCAGCATAACTCAATGAACAGAACAAAACAATTGGTATGACTGCCAGTATGCCTAAGAATAATCGATATGATGTTCCACTCACAACCGTCTCTCCCCAAACTCCTTTGAATTTCCAGACTCTGTCTAGGTTCTTATACCCGGTTATCGCTACACCCCAGCATTTCGTGGCATAACAAGGCACATCCCCAGTACACGCGATGGTGCTCTGAAGAATAGAGCAGTGGCACCTCACATGGCTGGAATTGGGGTTTCTCCTAATCTTCACTATTTTAAATGATACAAGCTCGACATTTTTGCTGTAATATTATTTCAGTGACATGTGTGCATCCATATACCATTAGGTGCGAGTCTGACAGAAAATCCAGCCATAGGTAAAATAGATCAGCCGAAGAGAAAAGGCCACGAGGCGAGCTTATCAGTCTCTTCGGACCTGAAGTCCATAAGGACTCTCATTCAAAGAGCGCGGGCATCGACTATATACATTAGCACACATTAAAGACGGGGTTGTAATTTTGTACTTCCAACCGAAACATAGTTCAGTAGTGAAATATTTCATTATTTGCCTGCCATTTTGTACGATGTGGCCTACTTAGCCTGCCCTATACCTCTTATCATTTTCGTGAGTAATTGTATGTGCTTTTCGACCTGTATGCTTCTTTTTTTCGTTTCAAGCAAGCAACTATGGTTGAAACGCAAAAGTGCACTCTACTCTGTTTCTGTTTTTATTGTGTTCCGGACTCGCAGTTTTTATTGTCTGCTTAGCTTCCATTTCAAAGCCTGTCCTAGCCTATTTGAATTAATTGTGTTTGCGGCTGCATATCTTCACCGAGTCTTTACTTCTTTGAAGAACATAGGAGAGCTGATTTTGTTATATAAATCACACCAAAAACGTGCATTACATGTAAACTTCGTCTCTCTCTTTCATCACAAGGAATTATCTCGCGGTATATGTTCCTAATTTGAAGAGCATATTACGCAGGGAAAGAGAAACCAATCTTAATTCCAATAAACTTCTAGACCTTTTTTTACCTTGCTTCCAGTTTGGAGGCTTTGCAATTGTGGTGATGCGTTTTCCCTTGCTCGTTGAAATGAAATCTATGCTGAGGTTGCTTCCATACCTGCTCGGATACCTCTTGTTGAGTATGCTCCAGAAGGTTGGATATTGTTCCGTCCATGGTACAGGATTTGTCTGGTAGACATTCGCCCCCTGTACTTGTAGGTGTGATGCTGCAAAAAGAAGAAAAGTACAGATGCAAAATGTTAAAAAATCATTTTATATCGCCTGGATATATGTGAGCCGATTCGCTCAGAATATTGTATTGTTTTAAACACTCAGTGTTGGCAAAGCAAATCCTTTGTCCTGGAAATAAATCACAAATATGTCACCCCCAGAATATATAGGACCGTAAGTATCTCCTATGGGCACAGAACCAAACACCGCCAATCAAGTTAATTCAACGATTAGTTTCCGAATACTCTCGATATGTCCAATGATTTCAGCCTTCGGGAAAAGGGACACTTTCTTTTCGCTTCTCAAAGCGATATCATTCGTATTTGATTTCCGACCTATTGCTGACTCTGAGAGAACACCGTGAACTCCTTCCTGTGCAGCCTCCTCTCCTTTTCTCATAATTTGCAGGCTGAAATCAAAAAGAGAAATTAAAATTTTGGGGACTATAAACAAAATAAACAAGTTGTTGCGTCCGCACTGCCTTATTGGCAATAGACACTATTACTATGTATTGGTCTTTATTAATTGCGAGTAACTATAGTTTATTAGCCGTGATCATTAGTAGTATGAAGAGGTGGGAATAATTTAAAGGGCTACAAAAGGAGCTGCATATAGATTAATTACCGTGGACGTAGTTTCATGAAGTGTTTAGGGCTGCTGCCGCCTGTATTGTACGTGTTGCCGTCAGGCCTCAAAAATGTCTTATCCAGAAATGTTCGCGATCAAGATTGCGACTGTTTGATTCCATGTGATCACAGTTCAACTTAATTGACAGTGTCATCCTTTCTTCAAACGTGATTCTTAATATGGTTTCGGTAAAGGTTACGCATTTGGTGGATGATGTAGCACCCGTACAGCAACCCCTGTTAAATTACCTAGCTATGTGAACATGTCCTGCGATATTGTGACGTCAGTTATCCGGGTTACTAAATTGATGTTTACCTTATAACCCGCCAGATTCCACTTGCCTGCTCGTTTTCATCCTGATTACGAAATTGTCGCATTGGTTCAGAGGTTACTGTCAACCCAGTCTCCTGAATTGGACAAGCGCTGGGCGAGAGTGTGGTGCGTCAAGACACCTAAGTGCAATGGTGCTTTACAAAACCATTTGTGTTTTCTTGAACTATTATGAATTACCATAAACTGCGAAAGACGCCGCCGCAGCATTTGTCTCCAAATCCAGACTCTAAAACGTGTCAATAAAAGTTTCCCAAAAAAGGCGGTATCTACTGCAATGTAAAGCAACACATAGGAAAGAATCTTGCAGGATGCACATGAACACGAGAACGTATGTTCAAGAATTAAGATGGCGCTCAATGTCAGACGTCAATCAACACCAAGACGTGCATTATATTTTCAAAATGGTTTGTGTTCTGCGTGTAGAAAAATGTATTTAACTTCGTTTGTGAGATGGCAGTGACGATTTATTCGTGCACGTAATTACTGCGGAGGGACCTGTCACGCGATGTTGCTCTGCTAGCATTTGGTGTTATTGAAGCCGTCCTGTATTTTCCAATCTCCTTCAAAACCAGATACCTTCATTCTAGATTAACACACTTTTTCGTCTAAACAATTTTAGCACTAAATGCGCGAGCTAAGCGGTCAACAGAATCATCGCCTTCGCCATGGGCTGACCTGCAACAGAAGCAGTAGCGTTATATTTTATACATCCGTTAAGAGGTTTGCTTTGCACAGATTTATGGAAAATATTCAAGATCATTTAAAATCATGTAAACTTATTTTTACTGACTAAATGCATGAAGAACATGAGTAACTTGGTGTAGGAGGAGAAAGACTTGTGCAGGAGTTGACGTGCTGTCTCGCTCGGGTGCAGCATTGTTTTGTCACAGTATTGCTTTAGTGTTGACAAGAGTGTTACATTTTGGTGGAGAGTGCAGTTTCGATCACTCATCATCGATCCGCCATTGACTAGCACCTGGAAGCTCGTCGTAGGTGCCTACTTGATGGACTTCCGCCCTGCTCGTTACCTAGCAGCCGCCGACTGGTTCTGGCTCTCAGGCGGCGTCTGGCCATTATTGATAATACGGGGAGCACCGCCCTTCCGCTGGCGCAGCGAGAGAGGGGTGTTGACGTTGGCTCTGCCACTAAGGATGGATAACACTTGGGACACCTCTACTTAGCACGACAACGTTTTATTTCTTCCTTGCCGACATTGCCCTTATATGATTTGAAAGCCATGAGGACACGCCGGAGGCATAGAAGCGCTATGTCACTGAACTTAAAAAATGAAAAGGGTTCAACGCTGCTGAGCCGAATATGGAGCTAAAGCATTAGCTGCGGGTGACCGAGCATTTCTCTTCTTCGCGGCTGTGTGAGGTCATTCGTGACTGCGGCCACGGACTACGCGATGCGCCGAAGCCTGGCGTAGTTTTGTTCGCAATAAAAGTGTTTCGGCGGCCCCTCAGCGCGCAGGAAACTGGCCAAGCAGACACTCGCACATAGTAACCGGTGGAACGGGCACTACCCACACCGAAGAGATCATCAAGTTGTGCAAGGCAATCGATCTCGCATGTCGGAAGAGGAAAAATTCGGGCATCTTTTGAAGGGCACTGCAGATGATGTCTACAAGATTCTCATCGCCAACGATGTTATATGCACTGTCTCCGCGGTCCTTTGTCACATCCGTAATTTGTCACATCCGTAAGCACTGCAGACCCGTCGAGTAACGCCTAATTTTGGAAGGCAGACCAATGTGCCAAACGTCTCCAGCGTTGACGAGCATGTCTTTATGGCTCTAACTTCGACCATTTGAAGAAGCGTTCGTGAATAGCTCCTTCGGCTCGATTCCCTTAGGTGGTACATTTCACCAGTGGCCTACCGTCCATCTTCACCGTGCCAAATCGCCTACAAGCTGCAATTGCAGCCTAAATATTCTGTTCACACTGCACACCCTGCCTCTTTCAACGAACGGTCACTGCAACAATTCGCAAGCCGTTTTTTTAGGCATCCTGATCAGCCTAATGACCTTCACCCACAATACCTAGGTGACCGCCAATATTTACATATAGCCGCGAGCCTGGCTATTAACGATAGCCTGACATTCAGTCCTTTAAGAACGAAACCCTTCGCTGTCCTGCTCCCGTCCGTTACCGGTGCGATATGGCGGATATATCTCAAGGCAATGTTGCCGTCGTCCAGTATCGTGGTATTACCGACCAATGTACTCAGGCATGACTAATGATCACTCAGTTGACTCACCTCAGAAATGGGTCCTGCTCCACACGGCCAGTTTCAGTCCGGTGGCGTACGAAATTACTCCCTGACTTTCTACCGAAATCGTATCCCACAACCCGCATTGTGTGTCCGCTGTTCGCCGTCGCCGCGGCGTTGCCCCCAGCAACCACCTCCGGCAAACTAGGCGCCGCGGTCTATCGAGCTGACAAAGATAGAGAATGATCACTGCTCGCAGAAAGGCCTCTTTCCGTCACTATGCTCCAAAATAAGATCACTGTTTCTATTGACGGTATATTCACACTGGCGATAGTGGAAACGGGTTCAGCGATTTTGATTATGCGCTTACCGTTTCAAAACTTGCTGGGACCCAAATTAATATTTTCTTGGGACAGAAATGCAAGTTTTGCAGCTTTAGTGTTCATTTGGTGTACCCTGTTAATGCGTGATGTGCCAAAGTGTGTCTTTGAAGAACCGTGTTTTCGGCGAATCCTTCATACTGCACCACACCGTGCAAGATGTAATTCTTGGTATCGATTTTCGGCGGATGTGTGGCGTAAATTTGTATTCCCGCACGGGCGAGATCAGTGCTGAATTCTACTTTCCGCCTCATTTCTTCAAGAAATCATTATGATGACGTGCTTTTTGCGTACGACGATACTGTTGTGCCCCCGTTGCCTGTAGAGTGCGTTCCAATTGCGTCTTCCTGCCATGCCACTGAAAGTTTTGTTGCCACCCTGACGCCTACTTGCTAGAACTGCACGAATACATCTTTTTTGTGTGTGTCGGTAACTCAGGGCTGCATGCGATTGTGGACCATTAATTGCTTCTCTCAGACACATTTTTAGCAGCTGGCATGAAGGTCCATTCTTCTAGTAAAGATGTGTCAATATCAGGGGCCTTGATTACGGATGCACCAGAGCAGCATGACGCAGCATCTCAAGTAAATGCTCAAATCCTTAGAATGATGAGTAATTCTCCTAATGCACAGAGCATGACGCTTTGGAAGCTCTTTTATAGAAGTATCTATACATTTTTGAACTCGCGAAGGCCATGAGCTCAGGCTCATTTCATGGGTTGCGAATCAATCATCGCATTGACACTGCATATATGTAACAATTTAGAGAGCACTGTACCGTGTGGCACCGTCCGAACACAACGTAATCCATGAGAAAGTTCGTGAAGTGTTAAAGCGGATTGTCATTCAAGATTCGTACAGTGGCTCGAGTAATTCTGTTGCAAAAGGGTGATGGCACCTGCCGATTTTGTGTAGGTTACCGCCGCCTTAAGTATGTCACTAAAAGGACATCTAACCGCTTCCCCGCTTTGATGACGCCATTGACTCGTTTTACTCTGCATCGTCAGTTTTTATCTAGATCTGCGGTCGGGAGTACTGGCAGATTCCGATGCACCTTGCAGACAAAGGGAAGACCGCCTTCATCACTGCCGATGGACTATTTGATTTTAATGTTATGCACTTCAGTATTGTGCACTTTTGCCAGTGATATGTGAAATATGCAGTGATACTATACTACGTGGATTCATATGGGAGGTCTGTATGTGTTATCTGGACTCTGTAGTCAGCTTTACCTGGACACTGAACGAGCACAAAGACGCCTAGTGCTTGTGCTGGAAATATTGCGCAAAGCTGGTCTCGTTATGATATCAAAGAAGGGCCGATATAGAGAGCGACAGTCGTTGGTGCTTGGTTACCTCGTCGATGATGAGGAATTCTGGCCTGATTATCAGAAGAGAGTAGCCGTCGCCGAGTTTCAACAACCTCGGAATATGAAGGAGCTCGGCAGTTTTTCGTGACAGTTTCTCCTATTTACGAAGATTCATCCCTCGTTTTGCAGATGTCGCGTATCGGCTCAAGTGCGTACATCATAAAGACGCTCCATTCCAGTCAAAATCTGAGTGTGACTCGTCTTTCCGGCCACAAAATTTCCTCTTAACATCGCATCCTATCTTTTGGCACTTCAGTCCTTCTGTTCTAATGGAAGTGCCTACTGACGCAAATAGTGTAGGCATCGTAGCTGTCCTCGTTGTGCGCTATGACGACCGCGGACATATGATTGCTTACGCAAGGTGGACTGCAAGCAAGACTGAGCGCAACAGCATCCGCTCCGAACAGGAGAGTTCTGCGGTTGTTTTTGCCGTGCAGCGGTTTCGTTGCTACTTCCAGAAACGGACATTCGTAGTAGTAACCGATCACCATTTCCAAATGATGGCTACTCAATCTCAGTGATCCTTCCGGTCGCGTGGCCGGCTAGGCACTTCGCTTAAAAGAACACTATACGATTTCCTACAAGAGTGGCCGATGGCACCCAGATGCGGACTGCCTTTCCCGGTTGCAGCTTCCCACAACGGGATGTGACACGGACCACTTCGACAATTACATCGCTGCTTTATCTATAAGATTTCCCGATACTCGTGCCATCCGAGCAGAGCAACACAGTTACCAGCACCTGGAGCCGTTCTTGAATGCTGCTCAGGACCCAAACTCAAACAGTCAGTTTTGTTTAAGTGATATCCTGGTATACAAGAAGATTTACTCAGAGAAACTGGCCGTCAGTTCCTGTTGGTAGTGCCAAAGAGCTTCCGGCTTTCTGTTGAACGCGCCATGCATGACGAGCCAGCTTCGGCACACCTAGGATTTGCTAGAACTTTGCCTAGCCCTAAGGAGCGATTCTACTGGCACCGGATGCGTCACACGAGTGACATGTATGTGGTCAAAGCCTCATACGGATACGTCACACGATCGACTTCTCTGTCCCGAGTGCCAGAACACAAACGTTCTATTCCTGTAGCTTATGGAATGATTCACTCTGTAGCTCCGCCGAAGGCTCCTTTTGAGAAAATTGGACTCGCCCTTTCGGTTCTTTACCAAAGTCGCAAGAAGGCATTGGTTGTTTGGTGTATGTGCGGACCATCTTACTGGCTGCTGTGACATAGCCGAAGTTCTCGCCGCTACGGCGTACCAAGTGTCTCTTTTTCTGTTCAGCATTCAGTCATCTTGTGACATGGTCGCCCGAGAGTTTTGCTAAGTGGCAGAGGCCGCCAGTGTACGTCCAATGTAGTTTGAGAAACTTCTCCGTTTATATGCTTCTGATTTCTGACATTCGACCGCTTACCACCTCAGACAAATGGTTTAACAGAGTGCACAAACAGGACTCTCACTAATGTGCTTTCAATGTACGTCGCTTCGGACACCAAAACCTGGGACTGTGATGTCCCGTTCATCACATACACCTTCAACACTGCCAATTATGAGACCACAGGACACAGCCCGTTCTTCCTGCTGTACTCGTGCTCTCCTCAACCTACCCTCGACACCATCCTCCCATTTTCAACTCGCGACGACAAACGCTTAGCTGAAACTCTGTCTGGCTGAAGACGCGCGGTGGATAGCCCGACAACGGATTTGGCATCACAAGACGTTATCAAAAGCTCGCTGTATGACCACCATTGCCAGATCACCTGCCTCCCTTTTGCCTCTCTACCTTTGGAAACCTATGAGAAAGCGCGGTTTACAACAGAAAATGCTAGCACGCTACACTGATCAATATTTGATTCTAAGACTCAGGAAACTGAATTACCGGATTAAACGCCTTACGACCCACTGGCCGTAAGGCGTTTAATCCGAGATGTCACATGTTGCCCGCCTGAGATGTCACAACTGAGATGTCGCATGTTGCCCGCCTGACGTTTTGTTGTCCTCACAACGCAGGACTTCCCGGAGGATTTCGTTTCCGAGAGAGGGCAAATGCTACACACTAGATGAATGAAGAAGATGGAGAACCCGGTGTAGGAAGGCGAAGAAGTGCGTCGAAATTGAGGTGCCATCTGATTAGGGTGCTCCGCTGTTTTGGATAAATAACATTGCTTTATGTCGCGGCTTCAAGAGTGCTACATTATTAAGGATGAAAAATTATTTATCGTTGTACATAAGTATTGATACGGACGGGGAGGAGGAAGAAGCGGACAGTGGCACGGGCAGAAGCGCTCGCTCTAGGCCCGCCAACAATTCAATAAACGTCATGTCACTGTCATCGAACATCTTTCTGTCCTCTGTTCTCCTGTTTTCATCGGCCTGCCGCCTCGTAATAATTTGTTGGAGGTGCGGGGTACTTCATCATCACCCCCTCATCCTGGTCCGGAGCTTTGGCGCCCTGCGAATACTTGCGCCGTCGGCGAATGGTTAGGAGGCACCGCATGGCTGGTCCCCAGCCTTGCGGGCACAATAAGGCTTTGCCGTGCCTCCGCCCCGTACCCAGCCCCGACCACAAGACACGACGGAGGAGACTGACCCGAGACGCCACCCACACCATAAGACACAGCGAGAGAGCAGATGACAACGTGACCCTACTGACCCGATTTGCCGACCTGTGACAGACACAAGACGCCACCTCGCATGAACCCATGACTCCTTCCCATGCCACACGGTACTTGCCTGGGTCTCGACCATCGAATTTTGGAGAAGTGGTCCGAATGCATATTGGGCCAGGCTTCATCAGAGGATCATCGCGGCGGCAAGCAGTTGTCTTCTTTAGCCATACAGTCACGCCCATCGTCATGTCATCGCTCTACTGTCCCAAGCACAGCGGCCTAATGAAAGCGTCGCCATGTTTGTGGAAGAAATGACTCGCCTTTTCAACCGGGCGGATCCGTCCATGTCGGAGGTAAAGAAGTTGCGCTACCTTATGCAAGGCGTCAAGGAGCAGCTGTTCGTTGGCCTTGTACGTCACCCTCCATGTACTGTTGCTGACTTTACGAAAGAAGCAACAAGTATCGAGCGTGCCATGAATCAGCGGTTTGTACATTTTGCGAACATCGCTGCCAATGGCCGGAAACGACAGGGAAGCCCTTCGCGAACTTATCCGAAGCATCGTGCGCGAAGAGCTGCAAAAGCTGCCCTCTTTCGAACAACATCCACGTGTTGGGGGCATCTTGGATATTGTGCGGGAAGAGCTCTGCCAAGCAGTACCATCAGTACCGTCGCCCCAGCCGCCTGCGCCACAGATCATGACGTACAGCGTGTTGCGTACCCCTGCGCCTGAACCATTGGCACCCTGCAGCCCTGCTCCTCCCGCTCGTCCTCCACCCCAATATCCAGTTTCAACTGGTGTGCCTGACGCTCGACCACCCCTTCGCAAAGCACACGCGTGGCGCACGCCGAACAATCTGCCTTTGTGCTTTCACTGCGGCGAAGCCGGTCACGTTCTGCGCCACTGCCCGTGCCGTGGGATGGGCTTGCGCGGATTTTCCCCGGATGCCCCTCGACCGCCTTATGGCGAACGACCTCGGGACATCGACCAACACCTCAGCGACCAAGTCCCACCTGCGTCCCTCCAGCGACGCCAGTCCTGGTCACCACCGCCGAGACAGGCTTCCACCAGCCGCCGTTCTTTCCTCAGGCAGTCCCTAAGCCCGCACCGGGAAAACTGAAGATGGCGACTCTCTGGGGTAGGGCCGCCGTCGATGGACACTACAACCAACATCCTCCGCTCACCGATTCGATCACACAAACCGACCTCCGACCCTTCGCTCCTACGAACAGTCTGACCACTTTTCGACGATCGCTGAAGATTTCCTCCGACGCCCCCAATCGACGCACCGCACAACCAACGAGTCCGACGACCTCCCGACGATCACAGATGGTTACCTTCGACGCCGTAATTCGACGCAACGAACGACCCGTCGTCAGCCCGACGATCCCTGACACGCCGCACTTTGTCGACGGTGAGCTACATTCCGCCGAGATACCGATCGTCGTTGATAACCACAACACGACTGCCCTTGTAGATACCGGAGCTGATTTTTGCGTTATGAGTCATGGCCTTGCTACCATTCTGCGAAAAGTCCTGACTCCTTGGCACGCAGCCCCGATAAGGACAGACAGAGGGCATGTGATAACGCCGCTCGGAGTGTGCACCGCTCGCGTCGAGATTCACCACGTAACTTTCTCGTGTTGCTTTGTTGTGCTAGCAGAGTGCTCCAAGGACCTGATTCTCGGCCTTGATTTTCTTAGAGAAAATGACGCAATCATCGACCTTCGTGACTTCATGGTGACTTTCTCCACTCACCGCGCAATTTCCGACGAGTAAAGACAGCACAGCGACGACTACACAGTCAGGCCAATTTTCCGAGTGTGCGACGGCCATGTCACTCTACCTCGACGCACCAGCTTGTTTGTTACAGTGCAGTGCGACAACCCCCCCCGCCTTGCAAGGCCTCGCGGAAACGAACGTGAATTTATTGTTCAGCGTCGCTCTGCGTCGCTCGGGGGATCTTTGCCTTGAGACATAAACGAACTGAACTATTTTAACGAACTTTAGTGCCGAATATCGCCATTTACCGCAAGGTACAGCTATCGCTTATTTTGACGAAGTCCGTGCGCGATCCGCCCATTGCGCCCTTTCGCTGGCCAACGAGAACCCTCCCGAGAGCAGTGGACATACTGTTCAAACTGACGTGAACCCAGCTTTGTCTCTTGCCCAGAAACGCCGCCTTCAAGCAATTCTGGACACTTACCGTGACTGCTTTGCCGTCACTTCCAAAGTGAAACAGACGTCAGTAACCAAACATCGAATTATAGTTGATCCCACCGAGCGCCCTATCCGCCAACACCCCTACCGAGTATCGCCGAAAGAAAGAGTGGATATTCGGGCGCAAGTTGATGAAATGCTCCGCGATGATGTGATCCAGCCGTCCACAAATCCATGGGGCTCACCATTTGTGCTGGTCGCTAAAAAGAACGGAGCACTCAGATTCTGCGTCGACTATAGGAGGCTTAACAAAATTACGAAAAACGAAGTCTATCCATCGCCTTGAATCGATGACTCGTTCGACCGACTTCGCCACGCCCGATACTTTTCATCGCTTGATCTACGCAGTGGGTACTGGCAGATCGAAGTCGATGAACGTGATCGAAAGAAAACCGCATTCATTACTCCTGACGAACTGTACGAATTTAAGGTGCTTCCCTTCGGTTTGTGTTCCGCTCCCGCAACCTTTCAAAGATTGATGGACACTGTCCTAGCCGGCCTGAAATGGCAGACGTGCCTCGTCTACCTTGACGACGTTGCCATTTTCTCTGCGACCTACGAAGAGCACCTCAACCGATTGACGGCCGTGCTAAGTGCCATCCGCGGGGCCGGACTCTCACTAAAACCAGAAAAATGCCACTTTGCATTCCAACAGCTCGAGTTCCTGGGTCACGTCGTGAGTGCTGAGGGAACTAGCCCTGATCCAGAGAAGACGGCTGCCGTAGCTGCTTTCCCGACCCCCACTGATAAAAGGTCCGTGCGTCGGTTTTTGGGCCTCTGTGCATATTACAGGAGATTTATGCATGACTTCTCCCAAATAGCGGAACCATTGACTCGACTAACAGAAGACGACCAGCCTTTCATCTGGGCCGACGAGCAGCAAAGGGCCATCGAGGAGCTTCGCAAGCGCCTTAAAACAACGCCCGTACTTGGCCACTTCGACGAGGAGGCCGACACAGAATTGCATACCGACGCCAGTAACGCTGGCCTCGGTGCAGTTCTCGTTCAGTGGCAAGAAGGTGTTGAGCGGGTGATTGCTTACGCCAGCCGCACCCTGTCTCGTTGCGAAGTGAATTATTCTACGACCGAAAAGGAGTGCCTTGCAGTTGTGTGGGCGGTAACAAAATTTCGGCCGTATTTGTATGGTCGGCCGTTTAGAGTGGTCAGCGACCACCACTCACTCTGTTGGTTAGCGAACCTTAAAGATCCTTCAGGCAGGTTAGCCCGCTGGAGTCTCCGCTTACAGGAGTTCGACGTCACTATTGTGTACAAACCCGGCAAGAAACACAGTGACGCTGACTGCCTATCCCGAGACCCTATCCCGTGTTCTTCAAGTGAAACAGATGACTCCGTCTTTCTCAGCGCTCTCTCGACGCCAGATCTCGCTCAACAGCAGCGAGATGACTCCGAACTGCGGCCCCTCATCGATTACCTCGAAGGAACCGCCTCATTGCCGCCTCGCCTTTTCACGCGTGGCCTATCGTCGTTCTGCTTGCGTGACGGCGTCCTGTACAAGTAAAACTACGCTTCCACAGACATTCAGTATCTGCTGGTTGCCCCACGCCGCTCCGTACCGACGTTTTGCAGGCATGTCACGACGAGCTTTCTGCCGGACATCTAGGTTTTTCGCGCACCTTGGCACGATTACGACAAAAGTACTACTGGCCCAAGCTTCCCGCTATGGTTCAGTGCCATGTTAGGACGTGCCGTGATGCCAACGTCGGAAGATACCACCTGTCAAGCCGGCCGGCCTGCTGCAGCCTATTGTTCCTCCGCGAGTACCTTTTCACCAAGTCGGTATGGACTTGCTCGGGCCATTTCCTACGTCATCATTGGGCAACAGGTACATTATAGTCGCCACAGATTATCTAACCCGCTATTGTGAGACGAAAGCTCTTCCCAGCGGCACATCTACTGATATTGCGAACTTTTTCATCTTTAATCTGGTCCTTCGTCACGGTGCCCCTGCGATCGTTTTAACTGACAGAGGCACGGTATTTACTTTAGCTCTAACCCAGGAAGTGATGCGACTCAGTGGCACTTGTCATCGCAGAACAGCTTACCACCCTCAAACGAATGGCCTTACTGAGCGACTCAATAAGACCATCGCCGATATGCTTTCTATGTACGTCAACGAAGATCATAACAACTGGGACCAGATACTACCGTATGCTACATTTGCTTATAACACCACCGTCCAGGAAACGACCCGCTTTACACCGTTTGGTTTGGTGTACGGTCGCGAAGCTGTCACCATGCTGGATGCAATGCTACTGCCAGATGTTGCCCACCCATCGATTGCCGGTGCCGACCAATTCGTCCAGCATGCCGAAACCGCTCGCCAGCTGGCTAGACTGAGAGTCCGGACACAGCAAGTTAAAGATGCTCGACGATATAACCTTCGTCACAGGGAGGTAATTTACAACCCTGGTGATCAGGTTTGGGTGTGGACACCTGTTCGCCAGCGGGGTCGCTCCGAGAAGCTTTTGCGCCGCTACTTCGGCCCGTACGAAGTACAACGCAAACTCAGCGACGTCACCTACGAAGTGACCCCTCAAGGAACTGTTCGCTCATCCCGACGGCAATCACAATCGGAAGTCGTACATGTCGCCAGGATGAAGCCCTTCTACTCCCGCTAGTTCAACCTACATGCGTTTTTTTTTCTTTGCTTCATTTAACTACTTGATGTGAACGCGCATCCTCGCCGACTACGGTTATCCTCGACCTCGCCACTCGGCATCGGGACGATGCCTTTTCCACCGGGAGGGGCAATGCCGCAATGTTATCGTACTGGCGCCGCCATGTGGCGAGCTCGGGAGACTGGCACGCGCTCGTCTTCTTCGCTCTCGGTGCTCGCCCGCTGGTCGGTTCCGTGCCTGACCTTGCCGGTGCTTTTACTTAGTCCTAAGTAAACCTGCTGAAACAGTTTCACTGGCTTCTGTGACAATATATAGTTCCATTAGTTTCCAGGTTCGTTTGGCCGGGTATTTAGACAGTTCTTCGCCAACGTTTAACTGAGCGAAGACGAATGCAGCGGGCATTCTCTGATTAACGCCCGACAAACACACTTTCAGTCGTTGCCACCGCCGAATCGCCCAGCTCTATTACGGGCGCATTTCAGCCCAATAAAGTGTGCATTCCCTTCAATGACAGTTTCTTTGCGCGTTTCACATCGTCAGCGACACGTGACATCTGGTGGAGTTGCTGCTCTGTTTGGTCTCGTCACTATTTCAATCCAAGACCAGAGCCCTGTTTCTGTCGTGCAGAGGGACCAACATACAGGCCGCAGAGCCAGCCGCCGACCTCAAGAGCTCCAATCCAAACACGGGGTCTGTCCGGACCACATTAGGCCCCTAAGGAAGACGCGAAAATTGAAAATGACCCACTGTACAGCACTGGTTATTATCCAGTGACAGTCCTCCTCCCCATTTTCAACAGCTCCCTTGGTCAATGTCCAGAGAACCATTTGATAGAAATAACAACTGGGACTATGTCTTCAAGCTTAAAATCATATTCTTTGCTCTTATAGGAACAGCTTTGACATGGTGTGGAAATCACAAGTCTTCGCTGAGGAAATGGAATGGCGTTACCAATGAACTGTTGGAAAAATTCGAGAGTGCGGCAGGCAAAATGAGCGATACCTTTTATTCTATAGCCAAGCTCCTTAACGAGTCCGCCCTAACCTATGTTGAGGAAATGAAGCGCCTCCTCCGCCGGGTCTACCGAAACATGACTGAATAAGTGAAAGTTGAACTTTAATTACAAGCCGTGAGAGTCGCTTTTGTTGGCCTTGCGTAAAATCCACTGAAAAACGCCGTCGAATTCGCATGAAAAGCGTCCACTATTGAGAGGACTATGGATGTCGGCATGCGCCAGTACAGTGGATCGGCTCAACTAGCGTACGGAACCCCCACAGCGAATCTTCTGCGAGCGAATATGTTTTGTGGGATGTTATCCGTAAAGTGGTCCCAGAATAACTTCACAGACTCAGACGGCTGTCACAATTTCAAAAACTTGAATTAGTGACACTCGCGGACGTGGTACGTGAAGTCCAACAAGGACTAGGCTTACATAGGCAAACGGCGCCACTGGCTCCGACGCAACAAGCAACAGCAATGAACTATGCTCAAGCGGTACGCCGGCTTACTTTCCGACGAAACCCTCAAAAAACACTCGACGTGAAGAGGCTGCTTTTGAATGCCGTTATTTACTCTGCGTGCCAAGACTACAAATGACCCTCAAGCCTCTGGAAGTGCGACACCAAGAGACTATGCTTCCAGAGTGGCGAGGCCAGGCACATTTTATGCCCCTGTCTGTAGAGCCCTGTCGGCCTTACCGGTTTCTTATTCAAAGCTCCATGACCCAGCTGCAGTGAAAGAGCGCAGCGGAGAGAGTGTGCTGTGAAGCTTCTGCTGCAGATCCTTTGGCATACACCCCACGTTTTGCGTCGCCAGGGCCCCACTACGATGGCAGTTGCGAGAAAGGTTCCCCAAACACGTAAGGAAAACTTACGAATGAAGCCTTTGAAGGTGAGGCTGCTACACGCGACCTAATGAAGATCCTCCGGCACTGACGAGGAGTGACGATGCTGCAACATTACACGCCGCTATGCACGACGACGTGGACGACAATGGGACCAGACTTCAAGCTGACCTTGCGCCTAGCGAAGTGACAACATTTTGTCTCGGCCGAGAGCTCAGTAAACGACATACCTGAAATCGAACACCACGGTGCACACGCAATATAAGAGCGCGAGCAAGTGACCCTAAATTTACGGTCGGAGGTCGCACAATCAAAGCCCTAGTAGAGACCGGAGCTTACTATTCAGTCATCGTGGACTGCTTGTTTCCCAGCGCAGGAAAGTAACAGCCGCTAGAGATGGGCAGGTAATTTGCACTGCTGGTGTTAACCTCATTACTCAATCAAGAAGATGAACTGAAAGGGAAACTAAACCGTACGTACTTACCCTCCAAGATTCGTATTCCTATAACAGGGTTCACGCAACGTGATTGTGGTCATGTACACTCTTAATCGCCATTGAGCGATCATCGACCTTCTGTCAAAGCCCATAAAGCTTTCTATAGATAGTCACTGCGTCATCCTTCAAAGCCCATAAAGCTTTCGACAGATAGTCACTGCGTCATCTTAGATGCATTGCGTTGTTCTAAACTTCCGTGACGGAAAGATGAGCGTACCATTGGGATCAGGCGTCGTGGTATTCATGGGCACCGGAGACATCGTAGCTACTAAAGATGTCATGGAAGGAAACACTCAGTTGCTCTTGGGTCATACAGTGGAATTCTAAAGAGCATCGCTCATATACGGCATGTGCAAGCTCACGGGCTGGTCACGAACTTCGCCGCAAAATACCAGCATCTTTACAAAGGCATGACGATCACTCTTGTCGACAGCCTAGTAGGCATTCGAGACGTCATTACCCTCCCCAAAAAACTCGAAAATAGTTTCTCTTACGAAAGATACCAGCTCACATTCGACATCAACTCAGCGCTGGCCCGAGCCAAAGGAACCAAACGTGCGCCCTTCTTCAAAGTGAGTGTTGATGCTTTTCGTCAGCATCGAACGTTCTCGAACGCGATTAGCCAAGCACCTCACATTCACCGGCAAAGATGCCCAATATTGGCGCTAAAGCCTCTACCCTGTATTACCGCGGAAACGCAAACCCATCCTCGATACAGTTGATGAAATGGTTCCCGACAACGAAATCCAGCCATCGAAGATCCCGTGGGCGGCACCAGTCGTTCTGTAGAAGATTAAATGCACCACCCTCTGATTCTGCGTGGTTAACCGCCTCTTGAACAATGCAGTGAAGAAGGATATTATATTCTCCTTTGCTTTGACAACACATTGGAGAGGTTCTACAATGTGAAGTATTTTTCACTGATAGATCTAAAAAGAGGCTATTAGTAAATTTTTCTGAAGAAAGATAACGCTAGAGCACGGCGTTCATCACACCTAACGGTCTTTTCTGGTTCAAGGTGATGCCATTTGGCCTCTGTGGCAGTTAGGTTTGAAGCTTTATATCACTCCTCTTGTTAATGACATAACGCAGTGGAGACTAAACTCGGGAAAAGCGGTTACTAACGAAAGAGCCGTTGTGAGCCGGTATGGTGTGTCGGTGTACTTCATAGCTCAATCATTATGGCGTAGTATGTTAGATATGCTATACCTTTTCAAACACCATACATCATGGTAAATAAAGTAATTGATTCCTCAATAATATCAACCACCTGGGTTAAGTTAATGTTGATTTATTTTAAACCCTAATTCGTCTGATATAGAAAGGGCAAAAAATAAGAGCAAATAAAAGGTGGCTTCCAAGCTGATAATAGCCCAGTCTTCCTGAACAGTCAACCAAATGTAGCTTTTGTAGTAAAGATTTGATCCAATAAAATACTTTTTCGCATGCCTTACGACTCTAATACATTGTGATAACGACAGCTAGAAAAGAAAAAAAAACTCGCGATTGTAGCACTGCATGGACAAACAAAATGCACAGCCTATATATTTGTGCTTAACAATTCAATATAGCAGGTAATTCTCGACTTTCACAGCAGCCTCAACAACAAAACATAGGAGACTTCAAAAAGGTTTACCTCCAAAAGAAGCAAAGTAATTGCAGGTCGTTTTTTGCAAGCAAGTTGAGACATCGTGTGGTAGCACTGTATTTGTCTTGTTTAAACAAAGATTTTGTGGACACACTTTTTAAAATATTCTGGGCCTAGATTTTTTCGCAGAAAACATTCAAGGGCCGAGCAAGTCACAAAGCGATTAAGTTAATTTCATGTTAATTTCTCATGTTAATTTCTCATGTTAATTTCATGTTAATTTCTCAATCATGTTAATTTCTCAATTCCGTAATTACTTCAAGCTCTTCGAACGCAACCGATATGGGCCAGGTAGGTTTGCTTCGATTCCTGCGTGTTTGCTTTCGCCAGGTTATAAACCAGTATCGCTGTCTTTGTTTTCGGTTCCGTTGGGGAACAGAGAGCACATTATACTGTCAAGTAGTGATGACAAGCCCGGTAGCCCAAAAGGAAGACACTGCCGTTCTCCTGGAATAAACTCTTTATTAAGGCTGACTTGCGCCAGCAAAAGAACTACGGATCGGCGGCCGCGAAAAAAACAAACTTGCTCACCGGTCGTCAATAAGAATTCAGTTTTACTCGTCAGCGCTCAATTTAAAGGTGTGGAAGAAATATCTAGATAAAACCGCGAACGGTGACTAGCTTACCCTCGAACATTGTAGAATCACAGGTGTGTGGCGGGACTATTTCGAGATAGATCTCGAATCTTCAGCACCAAAGGAAATGATAAAGTAGCGTCTTGCGACAACAAACATGGCCAAAAAAAAGAACACACAATTGATCCGTTCGTTCGAATCAGAGTGATAAGTCCGCATTCTGTGGCTGCGAAAAAGGACAAATGGAGATTTGAATGGTTCGCGGCATTACTCCTCCCATAAAACACATCTCGTAGATGTCCCAAAGTAAACCAAGGAAGTTAAACATAAACGTTAGAAAGTTTAAACATCTTTGATTCTTTAACGCGCGGAATAGAGTTTCGGGCGTACAACATGAACGACTGCTGGCAGTGCACGTCGCCATTCTTATGCGGTTGTACCGCCGGAAATGACTTCATAATCCAGTTGTCCAATGCGGTGAAGGATTTTGTACCGCCCAAAGTATCGACTCAACAACTAGTTCCTTAGTCCACGATGGTGAGTATGCTTTCATACCCAAACTTGGTCTTATGGCTTGTACTCTGCGTCGCGTCGCCGAAAGTTGTATTGTCGGGCATCCACGGATTGCTGCTCTTTGATGCGCAACTGGGCGAACAGTCGGGCTTCCTCTGCACGCTGCAGGTAGGCGGCGACGTTGAGGTTGTCTTCAGTCATGTGCGGCGGTATCGCATCGAGCGTTGTGTTGAACTCCCTGCCATACACAAGCCTGTACGGAGTCACTGGTGGTCTCCTGGATGGCCGTGTTTTACGCGAAGACAAGGTACTGCATGATGGCGTCCTAGTATATGTGTTAGGTGTCGACGTACATGTGGAGCATATCCGCGACAGTTTTTTTAGACCTTCTGTAAGCCCGCTTGTCTGCGGGTGGTAGCCGGTCGTCCTGCAGTGGCTTGGCTGACTGTACTTAAAATGGCTTGTGCGAGCTCGGCAGCAAGTACTGTTCCCCTATCCATGATGAGCACTTCTATTGCGCCAGGTCAGAGGAGAATTCAGTCGAAGAAAAACTTGGCGACCTCCGCTGAGGAACCGTTAGGCAGTACATTTGCTTCAGCGTAACTGGTCATGTAGTCAGTGGCACGATGATCCACTTGTTTCCAGTCAACGAAGTTGAGAAGGATCCGATGAGATCCATCCTTATTTGTTGAAAAAGCTTAATGCGGGGTGGTGTATGGATCAGTAGACCAGCACGTCTCATCGAAGGTGTCGTGCGTCGCTAGCACTGACGACACGTTTTTATTTAATGGTCGACGTCGGCAGCTAGCCGTGGACAAAAATACTGCTCCCTAATTAGGTGCAGCGTGCTTTCAAGGCCGAAACGTCCTGTCGTTGGCGCATCGTGGAACGCCAAGAATTTCATCTATGAGGTTTGCAGACAGAACCAGAAGGGGAGCGGCCCTTTTGGATGCAAAGTTCATCTTCACAAGGACTTCATTTCGTAACTTCCGTCACGACAACTGGTGCTTGTACACATCGGGAGGGGAAGCTGTCTTTGCTGCTATGTAATCGGTTAAGTCTTTCAACTCACGGTTTGTCGCTTCTCTTCTGTGAAATGGCTGGCGCTTACCGGTCCAAGAAATGCGGCGTCGTCTTTCGTGGGAGCGTCCATGGGAGCTAGAGATAAGCACCATGCGTCAGGATACTTGCGGGAAGACTTGCCTACTACCGGCACAATAAGTTCTTGAAGACGCCGACTCACTTGAGCAAGACGGCCTGTGATCTTTCACATTTGCCAGCCAGCAGACGTGTGTTGATCGTTTACCACCTTGAATGGCTGGCCGTATAAGTATGGGTGGAACATTGAGATTGCCCAGATGATCGCGAGGTACACTTTTTCGGACGTCGATATATTCGCTTCGGCCTTCGACAGCGAACGCCTGGCCTGCGCTAGAACTCTCTCTTATGGTTCAGTTCCCTGAAGGACTGCGCCGAGGCAAACGCTGCTTGCGTCTGTGTGTGTTTATGTCTGGGCGTTTTCTTCGAAGCGTCGAAGTAGAGGAGGGGTCTACAAGTGGCGCTTAAGTTCCTTGAAAGCTTCCGCGTGCGGCGCTTCCTTTTTAAAATGCACATAACATTTGTTACAGACGTGTTCTGTATGATCTGTTCTTATCATGCGGGCTTCAAATATGGCATGTGGGAATTTCATTATGCAATCTTAGCAAGACTAAAACTTTCAAACGTTAGCTGAAGCTCAGTTTCGTGATCACTGTTTTTGTTCTGAAAAGCACGTATTTTGATTCGCAAACGTTCAACATAACTAATTTGTATTCAGCCATGTAAAAATCTCGTGCAGCAAGTCATTCTCTGCTACTTGCATCTTCTAAAGAATGTGGCATGAAAAGATCCTTTATGTGTTCCACAATATTAAAATTTCATTTGGGAGGGATAAGTTAACTACGTCATTGATGTACAGTTATGGACAATATTTTGCGAGACGCCGGAGCCCCGTTTCAAAGCTGCCTCTGGGCCACTAGGCGGCGTGGTGCGCGCGTCGAGGTTGCGCGGGCCGATGACTAGGCGCATGCCCGTCCTATATGCGTCCGCTGGCCTTTCTCCTCGCTCGTTTTGTTTGAAGCGCTGCTTATTCCGCACTTGGGCGCGGCTGGCGCTGTTTACTGCTCGCGCCGCTCGAGCTATGCGGCCGTCGTGCTCGGCGTGCAGCCAGTCGAAAGCGATAACAGCGCTCGTGCACGGGGCCCGCCACCTTTATACCGAATCATTTAGATCTGTTTCTTTTTTTCTTTCAATAATAACATAACTTCTGGCATGCGATAAAGGTCTCGTTTCTGCAAACTGCCCACTGCGATGAAGACATCTCGATAAAGACACTCGGTCCTTATGCTTCAACTGCGAGCGTTAGCGTGCATCGCAACTCATTCATAGTTATTGTGCCGACCAAAAGCGTAAAAGAGAGAAATAATCCTTAAGCAACAAGTTTATTGTCATAAAACAAAAAATAAAAATAAAACAATGCAGACATCACTGGCAAACGAAAAATTCCTAATACTTGGTGAAACCGCCATCAGCAGCGATGACGCTTGCCAACCGGCGTGGCATCGATTCGTAAAGGGAACGAACCACATCTGTGTCCGCACGAAGCCTTTCCCATTCACCTCTGATCGCTTCCCAGAGTGTGTCTGCGTTGGCATTCCCAATGTGAGACCTCATCAGGCGAGCTTTCAATAGGCCCCACACATTTTCAATGGGACTCATGTCGGCTCCCTTCGGAGGCCATGGCAGCTGCCGCACGCCACGAGCGTCGAGAATAGCGCTCACTTTTCGAGACGTGTGTACAGGACTCCTATCTTGTTGAAAAAGGTAGAATCCATCTGGGAATGGTCCGTCAAGGACATATGGCGTTAACACACTCTCAATGATGTCGACGTAGGCGTCCGAGGTGAAGGATCCATCGACTCTCACCAGAGGCCCCAGTCCATTTCTTGACATGGCGCCCCATACAGCCACGGAACAGCGACCACTGGAGAACACATTTTGCACGTATGGCGGGTCGTATCTATATAGGAGAAGAAAATCAGTACAAAGTTATAATTTGGGTCTTATGCATCAGGTTGAGCGCGAGTGAAAACTAACTTTTCCGTGTAAAAAGGTTTGATTAGCAACTGTGAATCGTTTCTAAATAGTTAGTACTTGAACCACGCTACTAAATGACAAGAGTTGTTTCGGAAGAGCAATTTACAGTAAATTGCGGCATCGGCACTAAGAAGCGTTTGCTAATGGACTCTCTTCGGAAGGGCGCTTCTATCAACATCGTGCACCTCCGAGATATTGCATGCCGAGGAGGAGTATTCGGCATTGTTTACGACGTATATTTCATTTGGGAACACGAAGACAGCAGTTTGCCGCTATATCCTACTTTATTCGTATTCTTCATATAAAATATTCAGTATTTACTTAGACGCAAAAAAAAGGGTATCCATACCTGCAATTCACTGGCCTCCAAACTCGGCACTTCTGGTCCCAGCGGGTGGAAAAAGAAGACTCGTCCGAGAATATAACTTCGGACCAGTCGTCCACAGTCCACCCTTTCAGAGAGTTGGCGAACTCGAGCCGTTCCTTGCGCTGTTTAGTTGTCAGATGCGGCTTCTGGGCAGCCATGCACGATCGGAGACCAATTTCTTTGAGCCGCCGCCTGATAGTTTTAGCAGATATATTCAGTGCAAGTTCCTTGCGGATTTCTTCTGCAGTCATGAAGGGGTCGGCCACCGATGCCGCTATGATCAGGAGGTCATCTTCTTCTGTTGAAGCTCTCGGTCGACCTGGGCGCTTGGAATCTGCCAGGCTGCCTCCATTGCGGAAAACGCGAATGGTTCGGGCTACTGCAGATTTGGAACGACCGGTACGGTGAGCAATTTCTCGCTGGGGAACACCTTCCACGAAGAGACATGCAATCAGTCTCCTGTCGTCGATCGGCACTCTTGGAGGCATTTTGCAACTGGCAGGATTTGCGATGAAATTATATAGGTTTTCCTGGATATCGCTAACCAATCATAAATCAAGTAACGTCGATGGCTGAGCAGAAAATATAGGCGTTATGAGGGAAGAGTGCTTGCGCTATCTCGCCTTTCTACGATCAGACGATGCAAGCATGTGCTCATCAGCCTTATCACTTCGGGGACGTAAGGCCGTAAAATGTACTGTCATTTTATGTGATGTAATACCGTAATTTTCGAACTATGGTTGTTTAAAAGTCACTCCGACGTGATAAGGCTGATGAGCACATGCTTGCATCGTCTGATCGTAGAAAGGCGAGATAGCGCAAGCACTCTTCCCACATAACGCCTATATTTTCTGCTCAGCCATCGATGTTACTTGATTTATGATTGTTTAGCGATATCCAGGAAAACCTATATAATTTCATCGCAAATCCTGCCAGTTGCAAAATGCCTCCAAGAGTGCCGATCGACGACAGGAGACTGATTGCATGTCTCTTCGTGGAAGGTGTTCCCCAGCGAGAAATTGCTCGCCGTACCGGTCGTTCCAAATCTGCAGTAGCCCGAACCATTCGCGTTTTCCGCAATGGAGGCAGCCTGGCAGATTCCAAGCGCCCAGGTCGACCGAGAGCTTCAACAGAAGAAGATGACCTCCTGATCATAGCGGCATCGGTGGCCGACCCCTTCATGACTGCAGAAGAAATCCGCAAGGAACTTGCACTGAATATATCTGCTAAAACTATCAGGCGGCGGCTCAAAGAAATTGGTCTCCGATCGTGCATGGCTGCCCAGAAGCCGCATCTGACAACTAAACAGCGCAAGGAACGGCTCGAGTTCGCCAACTCTCTGAAAGGGTGGACTGTGGACGACTGGTCCGAAGTTATATTCTCGGACGAGTCTTCTTTTTCCACCCGCTGGGACCAGAAGTGCCGAGTTTGGAGGCCAGTGAATTGCAGGTATGGATACCCTTTTTTTTGCGTCTAAGTAAATCCTGAATATTTTATATGAAGAACACGAATAAAGTAGGATATAGCGGCAAACTGCTGTCTTCGTGTTCCCAAATGAAATATACGTCGTAAACAATGCCGAATACTCCTCCTCAGCATGCAATATCTCGGAGGTGCACGATGTTGATAGAAGCGCCCTTCCGAAGAGAGTCCATTAGCAAACGCTTCTTAGTGCCGATGCCGCAATTTACTGTAAAGTAATTGCTCTTCCGAAACAACTCTTGTCATTTAGTAGCGTGGTTCAAGTACTAACTATTTAGAAACGATTCACAGTTGCTAATCAAACCTTTTTACACGGAAAAGTTAGTTTTCACTCGCGCTCAACCTGATGCATAAGACCCAAATTATAACTTTGTACTGATTTTCTTCTCCTATATAGATACGACCCGCCATACGTGCAAAATGTGTTCTCCAGTGGTCGCTGTTCCGTGGCTGTATGGGGCGCCATGTCAAGAAATGGACTGGGGCCTCTGGTGAGAGTCGATGGATCCTTCACCTCGGACGTCTACGTCGACATCATTGAGAGTGTGTTAACGCCATATGTCCTTGACGGACCATTCCCAGATGGATTCTACCTTTTTCAACAAGATAGGAGTCCTGTACACACGTCTCGAAAAGTGAGCGCTATTCTCGACGCTCGTGGCGTGCGGCAGCTGCCATGGCCTCCGAAGGGAGCCGACATGAGTCCCATTGAAAATGTGTGGGGCCTATTGAAAGCTCGCCTGATGAGGTCTCACATTGGGAATGCCAACGCAGACACACTCTGGGAAGCGATCAGAGGTGAATGGGAAAGGCTTCGTGCGGACACAGATGTGGTTCGTTCCCTTTACGAATCGATGCCACGCCGGTTGGCAAGCGTCATCGCTGCTGATGGCGGTTTCACCAAGTATTAGGAATTTTTCGTTTGCCAGTGATGTCTGCATTGTTTTATTTTTATTTTTTGTTTTATGACAATAAACTTGTTGCTTAAGGATTATTTCTCTCTTTTACGCTTTTGGTCGGCACAATAACTATGAATGAGTTGCGATGCACGCTAACGCTCGCAGTTGAAGCATAAGGACCGAGTGTCTTTATCGAGATGTCTTCATCGCAGTGGGCAGTTTGCAGAAACGAGACCTTTATCGCATGCCAGAAGTTATGTTATTATTGAAAGAAAAAAAGAAACAGATCTAAATGATTCGGTATAAAGGTGGCGGGCCCCGTGCACGAGCGCTGTTATCGCTTTCGACTGGCTGCACGCCGAGCACGACGGCCGCATAGCTCGAGCGGCGCGAGCAGTAAACAGCGCCAGCCGCGCCCAAGTGCGGAATAAGCAGCGCTTCAAACAAAACGAGCGAGGAGAAAGGCCAGCGGACGCATATAGGACGGGCATGCGCCTAGTCATCGGCCCGCGCAACCTCGACGCGCGCACCACGCCGCCTAGTGGCCCAGAGGCAGCTTTGAAACGGGGCTCCGGCGTCTCGCAAAATATTGTCCATGACTGTACAACACAAGAACCTAAAAGTTACAGACCAATCAGCTTACTGTCTGTTACGTATAAGGTATTTACTAAGGTAATCGCTAATAGAATCAGGAGAACCTTAGACTGCAATCAAGCAAAGGATCAAGCAGGGTTTCGGAAACGGTACTCTACTATCGATCATAGCCATACCATAAATCAGGTGATAAAAAAATGCTCGTAATATAACCAGCCCATATACATAGCATTCATTTATTACGGAAAAGCATTTGACTCAGTTGAAACCTCGGCGGTGATGCAGGCATTGCGAAATCAGGGGGTAGACGAGCCGTACGTGAACGTTCTGGAAGATATATATAGTGGCTGCACAGCAACCATAGTTCTGCATAAAGAAAGTAACAAAATTCCCATAAAGAAAGGTGTTAGGCAAGGAGACACATTCTCCCCATTGCTATTTACCGCTTGCTTAGGGGAAGTATTCTGATTTGGAATGGGAGCAGTTAGGGATAAGGGTAGATGGAGAATACCTCAGTAATCGGCGATTTGCTGATGACATTGCCTTACTAAGCAACTCGGGGGATGAACTGCAAATAATGATTGATGACCTAGACAGGAAAAGTAGAAAAGTAGGCTTGAAAATCAATATGCAGAAGACTAAGGTAATGTTCAACAGCCTCGGGAAGGAGCAGCAGTTTACATTAGGTAGCGAAATACTGGAAGTAGTAGGCGAATATGTCTACTTAGGACAGTTAGTAACCGCGGATCTGGACCATGAGAAGGAAATAACAAGAAGAATAAGATTGGGATGGAGCGCATTTGGCAAGCACTTGCAGATTATGACTAGCAGCTTACCGGTATCGCTCAAGAGGAAAGTATATAACAGTTGCATCTTACCTGTACTCACCTATGCGACTGAAACGTGGAGGCTAACCAAGAGATCTCTACTTAAGTTGAGGACAACCCAGAGGGCTATGGAACAAAAAATGGTAGGGGTAAGATTAGGAGAAAGGAAGCGTGCAGAGTGGGTCAGAGAAATAACTCAAGTTACCGACATTCTAGCGGAAATTAAGAAGAAGAAATGAACATGGGCAGGACATGTAGTGCGAAGAGAGGATAACCGATGGTCGCTTAGGGTAACAAACTGGATTCCAAGGGAAGGAAAGCGTAGCAGGGGGCGCCAGAAAGTTAGGTGGGCGGATGAGATTAAGAAGTTCGCAGGGGTCAAGTGGATGCAGCTAGCACAGAACCGGGTAAAGTGGAGAAATATGGGAGAGGCCTTCGCCCTGCAGTGGGTATAGTCAGGCTGATGATGATGATGGCAAGTATGATCGGACCAAAACTGATCCATGTGAAACACTTGTCAAGAATGGGCCACTTTTGATTTCTCCCTATCAAATACTGTACTGGTATCGTTTGGAGCGATAGGTTGTTATCAGATCCAATCTGATGCCCCTGATTCCATAGTGAGTTAGTTTACTTGCAATTTTTCTAAGCGTAACTGAATCATATGCTTTTCGTAGTTAAAATAATTCCCATAGTTACAAGCATATTTTCAATGGTATTTTGTGCCTTTTCCTTGATTTCTATGACGCGGATTCAGTGTCGGTGTTTTTTTTAACACCGAACTGCCACGGCGTAATTATCTTCATTCGCTGATTGTACTACAGTATTTCCCGCTCAATTTAATGCAAACGCCAGACTATTTAATCATAGCGCCATAGAATTTAATCTAGGCGCCACAGATAATAATCCAAGCGCCAAAACATTTAATCCTTCCGCCACTGATTTTAATCTGGTCGCACTTCAACAGTTCCTGGACAGCCAAGACCATTAAATCTATTTCATCAACCCTATAATGATGCGCATCAAAAAATTGGTCTTTCTGAGCGTATTAATATGAATAATGTTGTCAATCGATTTTGGAGGGTCATGTGACAGTGTAATGTGATTTGGTGTGACATGTGCGATAATGCGCCCATTTTTCAACTGTATCATCATGGGTGTCAAATGAAAGGGCTTTTCGAGCTCAATAAGGCGAATATAGCGGTAAAACAATTTTGCTGAGTTACATGACAGTGTAACATGATTTCTCTTGACATGCGCGATAATCTGCTTTTTCTTTAACCTTCCAATCATGGGTATCAAATGATCGGACTTTCCTAGCATATTAAGATTAATAACGTTGTAAAGCACTTTCGATGAGTCATGTGACAGTGTAACGTGATTTGGTGTGACATGCGCGATTATCCGTCAATTTTTCAACAGTATCATCACGGGTATCAAATGAAAGCGATTTTCGAGCTTAATAACGCGAATATTGCAGTAAAACCATTTTGCTGAGTTACATGACAGTGTAGCATGACTCCTTTGGACATGAGCGATAATTTGCTTTTTCTTTAACCTTATAACCATGGGCATCAAATGATCAAGCTCTCTGAGCATATTAAGATGAATAAGGTTGTAAAGCGATTTCGATGAGTCATGTGACTGTGTAACGTGATTTGGTGTGACATGCGCGATAATGCGTCCCTTTTTCAACAGTATCATCACGGGTATCAAATGAAAGCGCTTTCCGAGTTTTATAAGGCGATTATTGCAGTAACAGGATTTTGCTGAGTTACATGACAGTATAACATGATTTCTCCTGACATGCGCGATAATTTGCTTTTTCTGTAACCTTATAATCATGGGTATCAAATGATCGGGCTTTCTGAGCATATTAAGATGAATAAGTTTGTAAGGCAATTTTGATGAGTCATGTGACAGTGTAACGTGATTTGGTTTGACATGCGCGATAATGCGTCCCTATTTTCAACAGTATCATCACGGGTATCAATAGAAAGCGATTTTCGAGCTTAATAACGCGAATATTGCAGTAAAACCATTTTGCTGAGTTACATGACACTGTAACATGATTTCTTTGGACATGCGCGATAATTTGCTTTTTCTTTAACCTTATAACCATAGGTATCAAATGATCGAGCTCTCTGAGCATATTAAGATGAATAAGGTTGTAAAGCGATTTCGATGAGTCATGTGACAGTGTAACGTGATTTGGTGTGACATGCGCCATAATCCGTCCCTTTTTCAACAGTATCACGGGTATCAAATGAAAGCGCTTTTCGAGCTTTATAAGGCGATTATTGCAGTAACAGGATTTTGCTGAGTTACATGACAGTGTAACATGATTTCTCCGGACATGCGCGATAATTTGCTTTTTCTGTAACCTTATAATCATGGGTATCAAATGATCGGGCTTTCTGAGCGTATTAAGATGAATAAGGTAGTAAAGCGATTTTGATGAGTCATGTGACAGTGTAACGTCATTTGGTGTGACATGCGCCATAATCCGTCTCTTTTTCAACAGTATCATCACGGGTATCAAATGAAAGTGATTTTCGAGCTTAATAACGCGAATATTGCAGTAAAACCATTTTGCTGAGTTACATGACAGTGTAACATGATTTCTTTGGACATGCGCGATAATGTGCTTTTTCTTTACCCTATAATCATGGGTATCAAATGATCGGGCTTTCTCAGCGTATTAATAAGAATAAGGTTGTAAGGCGATTTTGATGAGTTATGTGACAGTGTAACGTGATTTGGTGTGACATGCGCGATAATGTGCCCATTTTTCAACAATATCATCACAGGTATCAAATGAAAGGGCTTTTTGAGCTTAATAACGCTATTATTGCAGTAAAACTATTTTGCTGAGTTACATGACAGTGTAACATGATTTCTCTGGACAAGCGCGATTTCCTTTTTTCCAACCATATAATCATGGGTATCAAATGATCGGGCTTTCTGAGCATATTAAGATGAATAAGTTTGTAAGGCGATTTTGATGAGTCATGTTACAGTGTAACGTGATTTGGTTTGACATGCGCGATAATGCGTCCCTATTTTCAACAGGATCATCACGGGTATCAAATGAAAGCGATTTTCGAGCTTAATAACGCGAATATTGCAGTAAAACCATTTTGCTGAGTTACATGACACTGTAACATGATTTCTTTGGACATGCGCGATAATTTGCTTTTTCTTTAACTTTATAACCATGGGTATCAAATGATCGAGCTCTCTGAGCATATTAAGATGAATAAGGTTGTAAAGCGATTTCGATGAGTCATGTGACAGTGTAACGTGATTTGGTGTGACATGCGCCATAATCCGTCCCTTTTTCAACAGTATCATAACGGGTATCAAATGAAACCGATTTTCGAGCTTAATAACGCGAATATTGCAGTAAAACCATTTTGCTGAGTTACATGACAGTGTAACATGATTTCTCTTGACATGCGCGATAATTTGCTTTTTCTATAACCTTATAATCATGGTTATCAAATGATTGGGCTTTCTCAGCGTATTAATATGAATAAGGTTGTAAAGCGATTTTGATGAGTCATGTGACAGTGTAACGTGATTTGGTGTGACATGCGCGATAATGTGCCCATTTTTCAACAATATCATCACGGGTATCAAATGAAAGGGCTTTTTGAGCTTAATAACGCTATTATTGCAGTAAAACGATTTTGCTGAGTTACATGACAGTGTAACATGATTTCTCTGGACATGCGCGATAATTTCTTTATTTCCAATCCTATAATCATGGGTATCAAATGATCGGGCTTTCTGAGCGTATTAAAATGAATAAGGTTGTAAGGCGATTTTGATGAGTCATGTGACAGTGTAACGTGATTTGGTGTGACATGCGCGATAATGTGCCCATTTTCAACAATATCATCACGGGTATCAAATGAAAGGGCTTTTTGAGCTTAATAACGCTATTATTGCAGTAAAACGATTTTGCTGAGTTACATGACAGTGTAACATGATTTCTCTGGACATGCGCGATAATTTCTTTATTTCCAATCCTATAATCATGGGTATCAAATGATCGGGCTTTCTGAGCGTATTAAAATGAATAAGGTTGTAAGGCGATTTTGATGAGTCATGTGACAGTGTAACGTGATTTGGTTTGACATGCGCGATAATGCGTCCCTTTTTCAACAGTATCATCACGGGTATCAAATGAAAGCGCTTTTCGTGTTTTATAAGGCGACTATTGCAGTAACAGGATTTTGCTGAGTTACATGACAGTGTAACATGATTTCTCCGGACATGCCCGATAATTTGCTTTTTCTGTAACCTTATAATCATGGGTATCAAATGATCGGGCTTTCTGGGCATATTAAGATGAATAAGGTAGTAAAGCAATTTTGATGAATCACGTGACAGTGTAACGTGATACGTGATATTTTTAGCTTTTGGCACCCTATAGTCATGTGTTCCTAATGATTCAGATTTTTTAGAGTAATGAGCGAATGTTTCTGTAATATAGATTTGCTGAATTACGAGGTCATGTAGCATGATATGGTGTGACATCCGCAATTGTTTCCCTCATTTTGAACCGTACAATCACAGGTATCAAATGAGTCAGTGCTTTGAGAGCAGAAGGATGAGTACTGGAATGAATAAATATTGGTGAAATATGAGACATTTTGACTTGACACGGTTGATATTTCATTAAATAAACACTTTTTTCAACCCTATCAGCACCGGTATCAAGTGATGAATAGTCTTTTATAGCATGCCAAGGCAAATACTGCAGTAATACCTTTTTTTTCTGAGTGATTTGGCACAGTTACGCGGTTTGTTTTTAGATACGCGGTAATACATCACATTCTCAATGTTATCATGATATTTGCCAGAATCATCCACTGAGTGCAGACAAACTACTTTGCAGTAAAGCTCTTCTGCTGAGTCATGAGACGATGTTTGGTAATTTGGTTTGACATGCGCGATAATACGCTTTTTGCACCCCTATTGCGCTTGGTGTCGAATAAATCGGTGTAAAAGGCTAAAACTGCAGCAAAATAATTTTGCTAAATTATTGTATGAAGCTACGTCATTCGCTTGGACATAGCCGATAATATGCTAATTTTTCATATATTTGTTAGGGCCATAAGTTTATCGGTTTCTTGAGCGTTTAGGCGAATGCAGTGAAATCATTTCAGATTTTTCTCAATTTACCTACTTTTGCTTGACATGCGGTAAATCAAATGATCGGGCTTTCTCAGCGTATTAATATGAATAAGGTTGTAAGGCGATTTTGATGAGTCATGTGACAGTGTAACGTGATTTGGTGTGACATGCGCGGTAATGTGCCCATTTTTCAACAATATCATCACGGGTATCAAATGAAAGGGCTTTTCGAGCTTAATAATGCTATTATTGCAGTAAAACGATTTTGCTGAGTTACATGACAGTTTAACATGATTTCTCTGGACATGCGCGATAATTTCTTTTTTTCCAACCCTATAATCATGGGTATCAAATGATCGGGCTTTCTGAGCGTATTAAGATGAATAAGGTTGTAATGCGATTTTGATGAGTCATGTGACAGTGTAACGTGATTTGGTTTGACATGCGCGATAATGCGTCCCTTTTTCAACAGTATCACGGGTATCAAATGAAAGCGCTTTTCGAGCTTTATAAGGCGATTATTGCAGTAACAGGATTTTGCTGAGTTACATGACAGTGTAACATGATTTCTCCGGACATGCGCGATAATTTGCTTTTTCTGTAACCTTATAATCATGGGTATCAAATGATCGGGCTTTCTGAGCGTATTAAGATGAATAAGGTAGTAAAGCGATTTTGATGAGTCATGTGACAGTGTAACGTCATTTGGTGTGACATGCGCCATAATCCGTCCCTTTTTCAACAGTATCATCACGGGTATCAAATGAAAGTGATTTTCGAGCTTAATAACGCGAATATTGCAGTAAAACCATTTTGCTGAGTTACATGACAGTGTAACATGATTTCTTTGGACATGCGCGATAATGTGCTTTTTCTTTACCCTATAATCATGGGTATCAAATGATCGGGCTTTCTCAGCGTATTAATAAGAATAAGGTTGTAAGGCGATTTTGATGAGTTATGTGACAGTGTAACGTGATTTGGTGTGACATGCGCGATAATGTGCCCATTTTTCAACAATATCATCACGGGTATCAAATGAAAGGGCTTTTTGAGCTTAATAACGCTATTATTGCAGTAAAACTATTTTGCTGAGTTACATGACAGTGTAACATGATTTCTCTGGACATGCGCGATAATTTCTTTTTTTCCAACCATATAATCATGGGTATCAAATGATCGGGCTTTCTGAGCATATTAAGATGAATAAGTTTGTAAGGCGATTTTGATGAGTCATGTTACAGTGTAACGTGATTTGGTTTGACATGCGCGATAATGCGTCCCTATTTTCAACAGTATCATCACGGGTATCAAATGAAAGCGATTTTCGAGCTTAATAACGCGAATATTGCAGTAAAACCATTTTGCTGAGTTACATGACACTGTAACATGATTTCTTTGGACATGCGCGATAATTTGCTTTTTCTTTAACTTTATAACCATGGGTATCAAATGATCGGGCTTTCTCAGCGTATTAATATGAATAAGGTTGTAAAGCGATTTTGATGAGTCATGTGACAGTGTAACGTGATTTGGTATGACATGCGCGATAATGTGCCCATTTTTCAACAATATCATCACGGGTATCAAATGAAAGGGCTTTTTGAGCTTAATAACGCTATTGTTGCAGTAAAACGATTTAGCTGAGTTACATGACAGTGTAACATGATTTCTCTGGACATGCGCGATAATTTCTTTATTTCCAATCCTATAATCATGGGTATCAAATGATCGGGCTTTCTGAGCGTATTAAAATGAACAAGGTTGTAAGGCGATTTTGATGAGTCATGTGACAGTGTAACGTGATTTGGTTTGACATGCGCGATAATGCGTCCCTTTTTCAACAGTATCATCACGGGTATCAAATGAAAGCGCTTTTCGTGTTTTATAAGGCGACTATTGCAGTAACAGGATTTTGCTGAGTTACATGACAGTGTAACATGATTTCTCCGGACATGCCCGATAATTTGCTTTTTCTGTAACCTTATAATCATGGGTATCAAATGATCGGGCTTTCTGGGCATATTAAGATGAATAAGGTAGTAAAGCAATTTTGATGAATCACGTGACAGTGTAAAGTGATACGTGATATTTTTAGCTTTTGGCACCCTATAGTCATGTGTTCCTAATGATTCAGATTTTTTAGAGTAATGAGCGAATGTTTCTGTGATATAGATTTGCTGAATTACGAGGTCATGTAGCATGATATGGTGTGACATCCGCAATTGTTTCCCTCATTTTGAACCGTACAATCACAGGTATCAAATGAGTCAGTGCTTTGAGAGCAGAAGGATGAGTACTGGAATGAATAAATATTGGTGAAATATGAGACATTTTGACTTGACACGGTTGATATTTCATTAAATAAACACTTTTTTCAACCCTATCAGCACCGGTATCAAGTGATGAATAGTCTTTTATAGCACGCTAAGGCAAATACTGCAGTAATACCTTTTTTTTCTGAGTGATTTGGCACAGTTACGCGGTTTGTTTTTAGATACGCGGTAATACATCACATTCTCAATGTTATCATGATATTTGCCAGAATCATCCACTGAGTGCAGACAAACTACTTTGCAGTAAAGCTCTTCTGCTGAGTCATGAGACGATGTTTGGTAATTTGGTTTGACATGCGCGATAATACGCTTTTTGCATCCCTATTGCGCTTGGTGTCGAATAAATCGGTGTAAAAGGCTAAAACTGCAGCAAAATAATTTTGCTAAATTATTGTATGAAGCTACGTCATTCGCTTGGACATAGCCGATAATATTATTACGGACGACAAGGAAGAAGAAGCGGGCAGTGGCGCGGGCAGGAGCGCTCGCGCCAGGCCCGCGAACATTCAATAAACGTCATCTACCATCGCCATCGGTCATGTTCTGTCTCCTGTCTTCATCGGCTTACCGCTTCGTAACATTTGGTTGGAGGTGCGGCGTACGGCATCCCCATCCTCGCCTTGGAGCACGACGCCATCTTCAAGCCGGGACCATCACCGAGGGTCCAGGGACATCGCCGAGCAGCTTCGCCCCTGCCCTTCAAGCCCAGACCTGAACAACTACCACCGCCCAGCCCCCAGCCCGGACCTGAAGACAAGGAGAAGAGACATACCAATCAGAACCGAGATGAAGGACCCGAAAGACCCGAATGACCCGAAGGAACCGATGGACACGAACACGCAACCCCCGCCCAAGCTGCCCGACGTGACCTTGAGCTATCGGTCCCATGGACTCTGGTGACGGATGGTTGACCGCTCCAAGGGAGGCGGATCACCCACGCATCAGACATCGTACCGGCAAGCCGTTCTATTCTTCCTTCTTCCTTTTCTTCTTCAAGCTTCCAGACACTCCCATCATTATGCCATAAAATCATTAACTTCGCCAAAATTGCTCGTCCACGATCGGGACGATCGCTCGGTGGCCGCGGGTCATATTACGGACGACAAGGAAGAAGAAGCGGGCAGTGGCGCGGGCAGGAGCGCTCGCGCCAGGCCCGCGAACATTCAATAAACGTCATCTACCATCGCCATCGGTCATGTTCTGTCTCCTGTCTTCATCGGCTTACCGCTTCGTAACAATATGCTAATTTTTCATATATTTGTTAGGGCCATAAGTTTATCGGTTTCTTGAGCGTTTAGGCGAATGCAGTGAAATAATTTCAGATTTTTCTCAATTTACCTACTTTTGCTTGACATGCGGTAAATCAAATGATCGGGCTTTCTCAGCGTATTATTATGAATAAGGTTGTAAGGCGATTTTGATGAGTCATGTGACAGTGTAACGTGATTTGGTGTGACATGCGCGGTAATGTGCCCATTTTTCAACAATATCATCACGGGTATCAAATGAAAGGGCTTTTCGAGCTTAGTAATGCTATTATTGCAGTAAAACGATTTTGCTGAGTTACATGACAGTGTAACATGATTTCTCTGGACATGCGCGATAATTTCTTTTTTTCCAACCCTATAATCATGGGTATCAAATGATCGGGCTTTCTGAGCGTATTAAGATGAATAAGGTTGTAATGCGATTTTGATGAGTCATGTGACAGTGTAACGTGATTTGGTTTGACATGCGCGATAATGCGTCCCTTTTTCAACAGTATCACGGGTATCAAATGAAAGCGCTTTTCCAGCTTTATAAGGCGATTATTGCAGTAACAGGATTTTGCTGAGTTACATGACAGTGTAACATGATTTCTCCGGACATGCGCGATAATTTGCTTTTTCTGTAACCTTATAATCATGGGTATCAAATGATCGGGCTTTCTGAGCGTATTAAGATGGATAAGGTAGTAAAGCGATTTTGATGAGTCATGTGACAGTGTAACGTCATTTGGTGTGACATGCGCCATAATCCGTCCCTTTTTCAACAGTATCATCACGGGTATCAAATGAAAGTGATTTTCGAGCTTAATAACGCGAATATTGCAGTAAAACCATTTTGCTGAGTTACATGACAGTGTAACATGATTTCTTTGGACATGCGCGATAATGTGCTTTTTCTTTACCCTATAATCATGGGTATCAAATGATCGGGCTTTCTCAGCGTATTAATAAGAATAAGGTTGTAAGGCGATTTTGATGAGTTATGTGACAGTGTAACGTGATTTGGTGTGACATGCGCGATAATGTGCCCATTTTTCAACAATATCATCACGGGTATCAAATGAAAGGGCTTTTTGAGCTTAATAACGCTATTATTGCAGTAAAACTATTTTGCTGAGTTACATGACAGTGTAACATGATTTCTCTGGACATGCGCGATAATTTCTTTTTTTTCCAACCATATAATCATGGGTATCAAATGATCGGGCTTTCTGAGCATATTAAGATGAATAAGTTTGTAAGGCGATTTTGATGAGTCATGTTACAGTGTAACGTGATTTGGTTTGACATGCGCGATAATGCGTCCCTATTTTCAACAGTATCATCACGGGTATCAAATGAAAGCGATTTTCGAGCTTAATAACGCGAATATTGCAGTAAAACCATTTTGCTGAGTTACATGACACTGTAACATGATTTCTTTGGACATGAGCGATAATTTGCTTTTTCTTTAACCTTATAACCATGGGCATCAAATGATCAAGCTCTCTGAGCATATTAAGATGAATAAGGTTGTAAAGCGATTTCGATGAGTCATGTGACTGTGTAACGTGATTTGGTGTGACATGCGCGATAATGCGTCCCTTTTTCAACAGTATCATCACGGGTATCAAATGAAAGCGCTTTCCGAGTTTTATAAGGCGATTATTGCAGTAACAGGATTTTGCTGAGTTACATGACAGTATAACATGATTTCTCCTGACATGCGCGATAATTTGCTTTTTCTGTAACCTTATAATCATGGGTATCAAATGATCGGGCTTTCTGAGCATATTAAGATGAATAAGTTTGTAAGGCAATTTTGATGAGTCATGTGACAGTGTAACGTGATTTGGTTTGACATGCGCGATAATGCGTCCCTATTTTCAACAGTATCATCACGGGTATCAATAGAAAGCGATTTTCGAGCTTAATAACGCGAATATTGCAGTAAAACCATTTTGCTGAGTTACATGACACTGTAACATGATTTCTTTGGACATGCGCGATAATTTGCTTTTTCTTTAACCTTATAACCATAGGTATCAAATGATCGAGCTCTCTGAGCATATTAAGATGAATAAGGTTGTAAAGCGATTTCGATGAGTCATGTGACAGTGTAACGTGATTTGGTGTGACATGCGCCATAATCCGTCCCTTTTTCAACAGTATCATCACGGGTATCAAATGAAACCGATTTTCGAGCTTAATAACGCGAATATTGCAGTAAAACCATTTTGCTGAGTTACGTGACAGTGTAACGTGATTTCTCTTGACATGCGTGATAATTTGCTTTTTCTTTATCCTTATAATCATGGTTATCAAATGATCGGGCTTTCTCAGCGTATTAATATGAATAAGGTTGTAAAGCGATTTTGATGAGTCATGTGACAGTGTAACGTGATTTGGTGTGACATGCGCGATAATGTGCCCATTTTTCAACAATATCATCACGGGTATCAAATGAAAGGGCTTTTCGAGCTTAATAACGCTATTATTGCAGTAAAACGATTTTGCTGAGTTACATGACAGCGTAACATGATTTCTCTGGACATGCGCGATAATTTCTTTTTTTCTAACCCTATAATCATGGGTATCAAATGATCGGGCTTTCTGATCGTATTAAAATCAATAAGGTTGTAAGGCGATTTTGATGAGTCATGTGACAGTGTAATGTGATTTGGTTTGACATGCGCGATAATGCGTCCCTTTTTCAACAGAATCATCACGGGTATCAAGCGCTTTTCGAGTTTTATAAGGCGATTATTGCAGTAACAGGATTTTGCTGAGTTACATGACAGTGTAACATGATTTCTCCGGACATGCGCGATAATTTGCTTTTTCTGTAACCTTATAATCATGGGTATCAAATGATTGGGCTTTCTGGGCGTATTAAGAGGAATAAGGTAGTAAAGCAATTTTGATGAATCACGTGACAGTGTAACGTGATACGTGATATTTTAAGCTTTTGGCACCCTATAGTCATGTGTTCCTAATGATTCAGATTTTTTTAGAGTAATGGAGCGAATGTTTCAGTAATATAGATTTGCTGAATTACGAGGTCATGTAGCGTGATATGGTGTGACATCCGAGATTGTTTCCCTCATTTTGAACCGTACAATCACAGGTATCAAATGAGTCAGTGCTTTGAGAGCAGAAGGATGAGTACTGGAATGAATAAATATTGGTGAAATATGAGACATTTTGACTTGACACGGTTGATATTTCATTAAATAAACACTTTTTTCAACCCTATCAGCACCGGTATCAAGTGATGAATAGTCTTTTATAGCACGCCAAGGCAAATACTGCAGTAATACCTTTTTTTCTGAGTGATTTGGCACAGTTACGCGGTTTGTTTTTAGATACGCGGTAATACATCACATTCTCAATGTTATCATGATATTTGCCAGAATCATCCACTGAGTGCAGACAAACTACTTTGCAGTAAAGCTTTTCTGCTGAGTCATGAGACGATGTTTGGTAATTTGGTTTGACATGCGCGATAATACGCTTTTTGCATCCCTATTGCGCTTGGTGTCGAATAAATCGGTGTAAAAGGCTAAAACTGCAGCAAAATAATTTTGCTAAATTATTGTACGAAGCTACGTCATTCGCTTGGACATAGCCGATAATATGCTAATTTTTCATATATTTGTTAGGGGCATAAGTTTATCGGGTTCTTGAGCGTTTAGCCGAATGCAGTGAAATAATTTCAGATTTTGCTCAATTTGCCTACTTTTGCTTGACATGCGGTAAATCAAATGATCGGGCTTTCTCAGCGTATTAATATGAATAAGGTTGTAAGGCGATTTTGATGAGTCATGTGACAGTGTAACGTGATTTGGTGTGACATGCGCGGTAATGTGCCCATTTTTCAACAATATCATCACGGGTATCAAATGAAAGGGCTTTTCGAGCTTAATAATGCTATTATTGCAGTAAAACGATTTTGCTGAGTTACATGACAGTGTAACATGATTTCTCTGGACATGCGCGATAATTTCTTTTTTTCCAACCCTATAATCATGGGTATCAAATGATCGGGCTTTCTGAGCGTATTAAGATGAATAAGGTTGTAATGCGATTTTGATGAGTCATGTGACAGTGTAACGTGATTTGGTTTGACATGCGCGATAATGCGTCCCTTTTTCAACAGTATCACGGGTATCAAATGAAAGCGCTTTTCGAGCTTTATAAGGCGATTATTGCAGTAACAGGATTTTGCTGAGTTACATGACAGTGTAACATGATTTCTCCGGACATGCGCGATAATTTGCTTTTTCTGTAACCTTATAATCATGGGTATCAAATGATCGGGCTTTCTGAGCGTATTAAGATGAATAAGGTAGTAAAGCGATTTTGATGAGTCATGTGACAGTGTAACGTCATTTGGTGTGACATGCGCCATAATCCGTCCCTTTTTCAACAGTATCATCACGGGTATCAAATGAAAGTGATTTTCGAGCTTAATAACGCGAATATTGCAGTAAAACCATTTTGCTGAGTTACATGACAGTGTAACATGATTTCTTTGGACATGCGCGATAATGTGCTTTTTCTTTACCCTATAATCATGGGTATCAAATGATCGGGCTTTCTCAGCGTATTAATAAGAATAAGGTTGTAAGGCGATTTTGATGAGTTATGTGACAGTGTAACGTGATTTGGTGTGACATGCGCGATAATGTGCCCATTTTTCAACAATATCATCACAGGTATCAAATGAAAGGGCTTTTTGAGCTTAATAACGCTATTATTGCAGTAAAACTATTTTGCTGAGTTACATGACAGTGTAACATGATTTCTCTGGACAAGCGCGATTTCCTTTTTTCCAACCATATAATCATGGGTATCAAATGATCGGGCTTTCTGAGCATATTAAGATGAATAAGTTTGTAAGGCGATTTTGATGAGTCATGTTACAGTGTAACGTGATTTGGTTTGACATGCGCGATAATGCGTCCCTATTTTCAACAGTATCATCACGGGTATCAAATGAAAGCGATTTTCGAGCTTAATAACGCGAATATTGCAGTAAAACCATTTTGCTGAGTTACATGACACTGTAACATGATTTCTTTGGACATGCGCGATAATTTGCTTTTTCTTTAACTTTATAACCATGGGTATCAAATGATCGAGCTCTCTGAGCATATTAAGATGAATAAGGTTGTAAAGCGATTTCGATGAGTCATGTGACAGTGTAACGTGATTTGGTGTGACATGCGCCATAATCCGTCCCTTTTTCAACAGTATCATCACGGGTATCAAATGAAACCGATTTTCGAGCTTAATAACGCGAATATTGCAGTAAAACCATTTTGCTGAGTTACATGACAGTGTAACATGATTTCTCTTGACATGCGCGATAATTTGCTTTTTCTATAACCTTATAATCATGGTTATCAAATGATTGGGCTTTCTCAGCGTATTAATATGAATAAGGTTGTAAAGCGATTTTGATGAGTCATGTGACAGTGTAACGTGATTTGGTGTGACATGCGCGATAATGTGCCCATTTTTCAACAATATCATCACGGGTATCAAATGAAAGGGCTTTTTGAGCTTAATAACGCTATTATTGCAGTAAAACGATTTTGCTGAGTTACATGACAGTGTAACATGATTTCTCTGGACATGCGCGATAATTTCTTTATTTCCAATCCTATAATCATGGGTATCAAATGATCGGGCTTTCTGAGCGTATTAAAATGAATAAGGTTGTAAGGCGATTTTGATGAGTCATGTGACAGTGTAACGTGATTTGGTTTGACATGCGCGATAATGCGTCCCTTTTTCAACAGTATCATCACGGGTATCAAATGAAAGCGCTTTTCGTGTTTTATAAGGCGACTATTGCAGTAACAGGATTTTGCTGAGTTACATGACAGTGTAACATGATTTCTCCGGACATGCCCGATAATTTGCTTTTTCTGTAACCTTATAATCATGGGTATCAAATGATCGGGCTTTCTGGGCATATTAAGATGAATAAGGTAGTAAAGCAATTTTGATGAATCACGTGACAGTGTAACGTGATACGTGATATTTTTAGCTTTTGGCACCCTATAGTCATGTGTTCCTAATGATTCAGATTTTTTAGAGTAATGAGCGAATGTTTCTGTAATATAGATTTGCTGAATTACGAGGTCATGTAGCATGATATGGTGTGACATCCGCAATTGTTTCCCTCATTTTGAACCGTACAATCACAGGTATCAAATGAGTCAGTGCTTTGAGAGCAGAAGGATGAGTACTGGAATGAATAAATATTGGTGAAATATGAGACATTTTGACTTCACACGGTTGATATTTCATTAAATAAACACTTTTTTCAACCCTATCAGCACCGGTATCAAGTGATGAATAGTCTTTTATAGCACGCCAAGGCAAATACTGCAGTAATACCTTTTTTTTCTGAGTGATTTGGCACAGTTACGCGGTTTGTTTTTAGATACGCGGTAATACATCACATTCTCAATGTTATCATGATATTTGCCAGAATCATCCACTGAGTGCAGACAAACTACTTTGCAGTAAAGCTCTTCTGCTGAGTCATGAGACGATGTTTGGTAATTTGGTTTGACATGCGCGATAATACGCTTTTTGCATCCCTATTGCGCTTGGTGTCGAATAAATCGGTGTAAAAGGCTAAAACTGCAGCAAAATAATTTTGCTAAATTATTGTATGAAGCTACGTCATTCGCTTGGACATAGGCGATAATATGCTAATTTTTCATATATTTGTTAGGGCCATAAGTTTATCGGTTTCTTGAGCGTTTAGGCGAATGCAGTGAAATAATTTCAGATTTTTCTCAATTTACCTACTTTTGCTTGACATGCGGTAAATCAAATGATCGGGCTTTCTCAGCGTATTAATATGAATAAGGTTGTAAGGCGATTTTGATGAGTCATGTGACAGTGTAACGTGATTTGGTGTGACATGCGCGGTAATGTGCCCATTTTTCAACAATATCATCACGGGTATCAAATGAAAGGGCTTTTCGAGCTTAATAATGCTATTATTGCAGTAAAACGATTTTGCTGAGTTACATGACAGTTTAACATGATTTCTCTGGACATGCGCGATAATTTCTTTTTTTCCAACCCTATAATCATGGGTATCAAATGATCGGGCTTTCTGAGCGTATTAAGATGAATAAGGTTGTAATGCGATTTTGATGAGTCATGTGACAGTGTAACGTGATTTGGTTTGACATGCGCGATAATGCGTCCCTTTTTCAACAGTATCACGGGTATCAAATGAAAGCGCTTTTCGAGCTTTATAAGGCGATTATTGCAGTAACAGGATTTTGCTGAGTTACATGACAGTGTAACATGATTTCTTTGGACATGCGCGATAATGTGCTTTTTCTTTACCCTATAATCATGGGTATCAAATGATCGGGCTTTCTCAGCGTATTAATAAGAATAAGGTTGTAAGGCGATTTTGATGAGTTATGTGACAGTGTAACGTGATTTGGTGTGACATGCGCGATAATGTGCCCATTTTTCAACAATATCATCACGGGTATCAAATGAAAGGGCTTTTTGAGCTTAATAACGCTATTATTGCAGTAAAACTATTTTGCTGAGTTACATGACAGTGTAACATGATTTCTCTGGACATGCGCGATAATTTCTTTTTTTCCAACCATATAATCATGGGTATCAAATGATCGGGCTTTCTGAGCATATTAAGATGAATAAGTTTGTAAGGCGATTTTGATGAGTCATGTTACAGTGTAACGTGATTTGGTTTGACATGCGCGATAATGCGTCCCTATTTTCAACAGTATCATCACGGCTATCAAATGAAAGCGATTTTCGAGCTTAATAACGCGAATATTGCAGTAAAACCATTTTGCTGAGTTACATGACACTGTAACATGATTTCTTTGGACATGCGCGATAATTTGCTTTTCTTTAACTTTATAACCATGGGTATCAAATGATCGGGCTTTCTCAGCGTATTAATATGAATAAGGTTGTAAAGCGATTTTGATGAGTCATGTGACAGTGTAACGTGATTTGGTGTGACATGCGCGATAATGTGCCCATTTTTCAACAATATCATCACGGGTATCAAATGAAAGGGCTTTTTGAGCCTAATAAACGCGAATATTGCAGTAAAACCATTTTGCTGAGTTACGTGACAGTGTAACATGATTTCTCTTGACATGCGTGATAATTTGCTTTTTCTTTATCCTTATAATCATGGTTATCAAATGATCGGGCTTTCTCAGCGTATTAATATGAATAAGGTTGTAAAGCGATTTTGATGAGTCATGTGACAGTGTAACGTGATTTGGTGTGACATGCGCGATAATGTGCCCATTTTTCAACAATATCATCACGGGTATCAAATGAAAGGGCTTTTCGAGCTTAATAACGCTATTATTGCAGTAAAACGATTTTGCTGAGTTACATGACAGCGTAACATGATTTCTCTGGACATGCGCGATAATTTCTTTTTTTCTAACCCTATAATCATGGGTATCAAATGATCGGGCTTTCTGATCGTATTAAAATCAATAAGGTTGTAAGGCGATTTTGATGAGTCATGTGACAGTGTAATGTGATTTGGTTTGACATGCGCGATAATGCGTCCCTTTTTCAACAGAATCATCACGGGTATCAAATAAAAGCGCTTTTCGAGTTTTATAAGGCGATTATTGCAGTAACAGGATTTTGCTGAGTTACATGACAGTGTAACATGATTTCTCCGGACATGCGCGATAATTTGCTTTTTCTGTAACCTTATAATCATGGGTATCAAATGATTGGGCTTTCTGGGCGTATTAAGAGGAATAAGGTAGTAAAGCAATTTTGATGAATCACGTGACAGTGTAACGTGATACGTGATATTTTAAGCTTTTGGCACCCTATAGTCATGTGTTCCTAATGATTCAGATTTTTTTAGAGTAATGGAGCGAATGTTTCAGTAATATAGATTTGCTGAATTACGAGGTCATGTAGCGTGATATGGTGTGACATCCGAGATTGTTTCCCTCATTTTGAACCGTACAATCACAGGTATCAAATGAGTCAGTGCTTTGAGAGCAGAAGGATGAGTACTGGAATGAATAAATATTGGTGAAATATGAGACATTTTGACTTGACACGGTTGATATTTCATTAAATAAACACTTTTTTCAACCCTATCAGCACCGGTATCAAGTGATGAATAGTCTTTTATAGCACGCCAAGGCAAATACTGCAGTAATACCTTTTTTTCTGAGTGATTTGGCACAGTTACGCGGTTTGTTTTTAGATACGCGGTAATACATCACATTCTCAATGTTATCATGATATTTGCCAGAATCATCCACTGAGTGCAGACAAACTACTTTGCAGTAAAGCTTTTCTGCTGAGTCATGAGACGATGTTTGGTAATTTGGTTTGACATGCGCGATAATACGCTTTTTGCATCCCTATTGCGCTTGGTGTCGAATAAATTGGTGTAAAAGGCTAAAACTGCAGCAAAATAATTTTGCTAAATTATTGTACGAAGCTACGTCATTCGCTTGGACATAGCCGATAATATGCTAATTTTTCATATATTTGTTAGGGGCATAAGTTTATCGGGTTCTTGAGCGTTTAGCCGAATGCAGTGAAATAATTTCAGATTTTGCTCAATTTGCCTACTTTTGCTTGACATGCGGTAAATCAAATGATCGGGCTTTCTCAGCGTATTAATATGAATAAGGTTGTAAGGCGATTTTGATGAGTCATGTGACAGTGTAACGTGATTTGGTGTGACATGCGCGGTAATGTGCCCATTTTTCAACAATATCATCACGGGTATCAAATGAAAGGGCTATTCGAGCTTAATAATGCTATTATTGCAGTAAAACGATTTTGCTGAGTTACATGACAGTGTAACATGATTTCTCTGGACATGCGCGATAATTTCTTTTTTTCCAACCCTATAATCATGGGTATCAAATGATCGGGCTTTCTGAGCGTATTAAGATGAATAAGGTTGTAATGCGATTTTGATGAGTCATGTGACAGTGTAACGTGATTTGGTTTGACATGCGCGATAATGCGTCCCTTTTTCAACAGTATCACGGGTATCAAATGAAAGCGCTTTTCGAGCTTTATAAGGCGATTATTGCAGTAACAGGATTTTGCTGAGTTACATGACAGTGTAACATGATTTCTCCGGACATGCGCGATAATTTGCTTTTTCTGTAACCTTATAATCATGGGTATCAAATGATCGGGCTTTCTGAGCGTATTAAGATGAATAAGGTAGTAAAGCGATTTTGATGAGTCATGTGACAGTGTAACGTCATTTGGTGTGACATGCGCCATAATCCGTCCCTTTTTCAACAGTATCATCACGGGTATCAAATGAAAGTGATTTTCGAGCTTAATAACGCGAATATTGCAGTAAAACCATTTTGCTGAGTTACATGACAGTGTAACATGATTTCTTTGGACATGCGCGATAATGTGCTTTTTCTTTACCCTATAATCATGGGTATCAAATGATCGGGCTTTCTCAGCGTATTAATAAGAATAAGGTTGTAAGGCGATTTTGATGAGTTATGTGACAGTGTAACGTGATTTGGTGTGACATGCGCGATAATGTGCCCATTTTTCAACAATATCATCACAGGTATCAAATGAAAGGGCTTTTTGAGCTTAATAACGCTATTATTGCAGTAAAACTATTTTGCTGAGTTACATGACAGTGTAACATGATTTCTCTGGACAAGCGCGATTTCCTTTTTTCCAACCATATAATCATGGGTATCAAATGATCGGGCTTTCTGAGCATATTAAGATGAATAAGTTTGTAAGGCGATTTTGATGAGTCATGTTACAGTGTAACGTGATTTGGTTTGACATGCGCGATAATGCGTCCCTATTTTCAACAGTATCATCACGGGTATCAAATGAAAGCGATTTTCGAGCTTAATAACGCGAATATTGCAGTAAAACCATTTTGCTGAGTTACATGACACTGTAACATGATTTCTTTGGACATGCGCGATAATTTGCTTTTTCTTTAACTTTATAACCATGGGTATCAAAGGATCGAGCTCTCTGAGCATATTAAGATGAATAAGGTTGTAAAGCGATTTCGATGAGTCATGTGACAGTGTAACGTGATTTGGTGTGACATGCGCCATAATCCGTCCCTTTTTCAACAGTATCATCACGGGTATCAAATGAAACCGATTTTCGAGCTTAATAACGCGAATATTGCAGTAAAACCATTTTGCTGAGTTACATGACAGTGTAACATGATTTCTCTTGACATGCGCGATAATTTGCTTTTTCTATAACCTTATAATCATGGTTATCAAATGATTGGGCTTTCTCAGCGTATTAATATGAATAAGGTTGTAAAGCGATTTTGATGAGTCATGTGACAGTGTAACGTGATTTGGTGTGACATGCGCGATAATGTGCCCATTTTTCAACAATATCATCACGGGTATCAAATGAAAGGGCTTTTTGAGCTTAATAACGCTATTATTGCAGTAAAACGATTTTGCTGAGTTACATGACAGTGTAACATGATTTCTCTGGACATGCGCGATAATTTCTTTATTTCCAATCCTATAATCATGGGTATCAAATGATCGGGCTTTCTGAGCGTATTAAAATGAATAAGGTTGTAAGGCGATTTTGATGAGTCATGTGACAGTGTAACGTGATTTGGTTTGACATGCGCGATAATGCGTCCCTTTTTCAACAGTATCATCACGGGTATCAAATGAAAGCGCTTTTCGTGTTTTATAAGGCGACTATTGCAGTAACAGGATTTTGCTGAGTTACATGACAGTGTAACATGATTTCTCCGGACATGCCCGATAATTTGCTTTTTCTGTAACCTTATAATCATGGGTATCAAATGATCGGGCTTTCTGGGCATATTAAGATGAATAAGGTAGTAAAGCAATTTTGATGAATCACGTGACAGTGTAACGTGATACGTGATATTTTTAGCTTTTGGCACCCTATAGTCATGTGTTCCTAATGATTCAGATTTTTTAGAGTAATGAGCGAATGTTTCTGTAATATAGATTTGCTGAATTACGAGGTCATGTAGCATGATATGGTGTGACATCCGCAATTGTTTCCCTCATTTTGAACCGTACAATCACAGGTATCAAATGAGTCAGTGCTTTGAGAGCAGAAGGATGAGTACTGGAATGAATAAATATTGGTGAAATATGAGACATTTTGACTTGACACGGTTGATATTTCATTAAATAAACACTTTTTTCAACCCTATCAGCACCGGTATCAAGTGATGAATAGTCTTTTATAGCACGCCAAGGCAAATACTGCAGTAATACCTTTTTTTTCTGAGTGATTTGGCACAGTTACGCGGTTTGTTTTTAGATACGCGGTAATACATCACATTCTCAATGTTATCATGATATTTGCCAGAATCATCCACTGAGTGCAGACAAACTACTTTGCAGTAAAGCTCTTCTGCTGAGTCATGAGACGATGTTTGGTAATTTGGTTTGACATGCGCGATAATACGCTTTTTGCATCCCTATTGCGCTTGGTGTCGAATAAATCGGTGTAAAAGGCTAAAACTGCAGCAAAATAATTTTGCTAAATTATTGTATGAAGCTACGTCATTCGCTTGGACATAGGCGATAATATGCTAATTTTTCATATATTTGTTAGGGCCATAAGTTTATTGGTTTCTTGAGCGTTTAGGCGAATGCAGTGAAATAATTTCAGATTTTTCTCAATTTACCTACTTTTGCTTGACATGCGGTAAATCAAATGATCGGGCTTTCTCAGCGTATTAATATGAATAAGGTTGTAAGGCGATTTTGATGAGTCATGTGACAGTGTAACGTGATTTGGTGTGACATGCGCGGTAATGTGCCCATTTTTCAACAATATCATCACGGGTATCAAATGAAAGGGCTTTTCGAGCTTAATAATGCTATTATTGCAGTAAAACGATTTTGCTGAGTTACATGACAGTTTAACATGATTTCTCTGGACATGCGCGATAATTTCTTTTTTTCCAACCCTATAATCATGGGTATCAAATGATCGGGCTTTCTGAGCGTATTAAGATGAATAAGGTTGTAATGCGATTTTGATGAGTCATGTGACAGTGTAACGTGATTTGGTTTGACATGCGCGATAATGCGTCCCTTTTTCAACAGTATCACGGGTATCAAATGAAAGCGCTTTTCGAGCTTTATAAGGCGATTATTGCAGTAACAGGATTTTGCTGAGTTACATGACAGTGTAACATGATTTCTTTGGACATGCGCGATAATGTGCTTTTTCTTTACCCTATAATCATGGGTATCAAATGATCGGGCTTTCTCAGCGTATTAATAAGAATAAGGTTGTAAGGCGATTTTGATGAGTTATGTGACAGTGTAACGTGATTTGGTGTGACATGCGCGATAATGTGCCCATTTTTCAACAATATCATCACGGGTATCAAATGAAAGGGCTTTTTGAGCTTAATAACGCTATTATTGCAGTAAAACTATTTTGCTGAGTTACATGACAGTGTAACATGATTTCTCTGGACATGCGCGATAATTTCTTTTTTTCCAACCATATAATCATGGGTATCAAATGATCGGGCTTTCTGAGCATATTAAGATGAATAAGTTTGTAAGGCGATTTTGATGAGTCATGTTACAGTGTAACGTGATTTGGTTTGACATGCGCGATAATGCGTCCCTATTTTCAACAGTATCATCACGGCTATCAAATGAAAGCGATTTTCGAGCTTAATAACGCGAATATTGCAGTAAAACCATTTTGCTGAGTTACATGACACTGTAACATGATTTCTTTGGACATGCGCGATAATTTGCTTTTTCTTTAACTTTATAACCATGGGTATCAAATGATCGGGCTTTCTCAGCGTATTAATATGAATAAGGTTGTAAAGCGATTTTGATGAGTCATGTGACAGTGTAACGTGATTTGGTGTGACATGCGCGATAATGTGCCCATTTTTCAACAATATCATCACGGGTATCAAATGAAAGGGCTTTTTGAGCTTAATAACGCGAATATTGCAGTAAAACCATTTTGCTGAGTTACGTGACAGTGTAACATGATTTCTCTTGACATGCGTGATAATTTGCTTTTTCTTTATCCTTATAATCATGGTTATCAAATGATCGGGCTTTCTCAGCGTATTAATATGAATAAGGTTGTAAAGCGATTTTGATGAGTCATGTGACAGTGTAACGTGATTTGGTGTGACATGCGCGATAATGTGCCCATTTTTCAACAATATCATCACGGGTATCAAATGAAAGGGCTTTTCGAGCTTAATAACGCTATTATTGCAGTAAAACGATTTTGCTGAGTTACATGACAGCGTAACATGATTTCTCTGGACATGCGCGATAATTTCTTTTTTTCTAACCCTATAATCATGGGTATCAAATGATCGGGCTTTCTGATCGTATTAAAATCAATAAGGTTGTAAGGCGATTTTGATGAGTCATGTGACAGTGTAATGTGATTTGGTTTGACATGCGCGATAATGCGTCCCTTTTTCAACAGAATCATCACGGGTATCAAATAAAAGCGCTTTTCGAGTTTTATAAGGCGATTATTGCAGTAACAGGATTTTGCTGAGTTACATGACAGTGTAACATGATTTCTCCGGACATGCGCGATAATTTGCTTTTTCTGTAACCTTATAATCATGGGTATCAAATGATTGGGCTTTCTGGGCGTATTAAGAGGAATAAGGTAGTAAAGCAATTTTGATGAATCACGTGACAGTGTAACGTGATACGTGATATTTTAAGCTTTTGGCACCCTATAGTCATGTGTTCCTAATGATTCAGATTTTTTTAGAGTAATGGAGCGAATGTTTCAGTAATATAGATTTGCTGAATTACGAGGTCATGTAGCGTGATATGGTGTGACATCCGAGATTGTTTCCCTCATTTTGAACCGTACAATCACAGGTATCAAATGAGTCAGTGCTTTGAGAGCAGAAGGATGAGTACTGGAATGAATAAATATTGGTGAAATATGAGACATTTTGACTTGACACGGTTGATATTTCATTAAATAAACACTTTTTTCAACCCTATCAGCACCGGTATCAAGTGATGAATAGTCTTTTATAGCACGCCAAGGCAAATACTGCAGTAATACCTTTTTTTCTGAGTGATTTGGCACAGTTACGCGGTTTGTTTTTAGATACGCGGTAATACATCACATTCTCAATGTTATCATGATATTTGCCAGAATCATCCACTGAGTGCAGACAAACTACTTTGCAGTAAAGCTTTTCTGCTGAGTCATGAGACGATGTTTGGTAATTTGGTTTGACATGCGCGATAATACGCTTTTTGCATCCCTATTGCGCTTGGTGTCGAATAAATCGGTGTAAAAGGCTAAAACTGCAGCAAAATAATTTTGCTAAATTATTGTACGAAGCTACGTCATTCGCTTGGACATAGCCGATAATATGCTAATTTTTCATATATTTGTTAGGGGCATAAGTTTATCGGGTTCTTGAGCGTTTAGCCGAATGCAGTGAAATAATTTCAGATTTTGCTCAATTTGCCTACTTTTGCTTGACATGCGGTAAATCAAATGATCGGGCTTTCTCAGCGTATTAATATGAATAAGGTTGTAAGGCGATTTTGATGAGTCATGTGACAGTGTAACGTGATTTGGTGTGACATGCGCGGTAATGTGCCCATTTTTCAACAATATCATCACGGGTATCAAATGAAAGGGCTTTTCGAGCTTAATAATGCTATTATTGCAGTAAAACGATTTTGCTGAGTTACATGACAGTGTAACATGATTTCTCTGGACATGCGCGATAATTTCTTTTTTTCCAACCCTATAATCATGGGTATCAAATGATCGGGCTTTCTGAGCGTATTAAGATGAATAAGGTTGTAATGCGATTTTGATGAGTCATGTGACAGTGTAACGTGATTTGGTTTGACATGCGCGATAATGCGTCCCTTTTTCAACAGTATCACGGGTATCAAATGAAAGCGCTTTTCGAGCTTTATAAGGCGATTATTGCAGTAACAGGATTTTGCTGAGTTACATGACAGTGTAACATGATTTCTCCGGACATGCGCGATAATTTGCTTTTTCTGTAACCTTATAATCATGGGTATCAAATGATCGGGCTTTCTGAGCGTATTAAGATGAATAAGGTAGTAAAGCGATTTTGATGAGTCATGTGACAGTGTAACGTCATTTGGTGTGACATGCGCCATAATCCGTCCCTTTTTCAACAGTATCATCACGGGTATCAAATGAAAGTGATTTTCGAGCTTAATAACGCGAATATTGCAGTAAAACCATTTTGCTGAGTTACATGACAGTGTAACATGATTTCTTTGGACATGCGCGATAATGTGCTTTTTCTTTACCCTATAATCATGGGTATCAAATGATCGGGCTTTCTCAGCGTATTAATAAGAATAAGGTTGTAAGGCGATTTTGATGAGTTATGTGACAGTGTAACGTGATTTGGTGTGACATGCGCGATAATGTGCCCATTTTTCAACAATATCATCACGGGTATCAAATGAAAGGGCTTTTTGAGCTTAATAACGCTATTATTGCAGTAAAACTATTTTGCTGAGTTACATGACAGTGTAACATGATTTCTCTGGACATGCGCGATAATTTCTTTTTTTCCAACCATATAATCATGGGTATCAAATGATCGGGCTTTCTGAGCATATTAAGATGAATAAGTTTGTAAGGCGATTTTGATGAGTCATGTTACAGTGTAACGTGATTTGGTTTGACATGCGCGATAATGCGTCCCTATTTTCAACAGTATCATCACGGCTATCAAATGAAAGCGATTTTCGAGCTTAATAACGCGAATATTGCAGTAAAACCATTTTGCTGAGTTACATGACACTGTAACATGATTTCTTTGGACATGCGCGATAATTTGCTTTTTCTTTAACTTTATAACCATGGGTATCAAATGATCGGGCTTTCTCAGCGTATTAATATGAATAAGGTTGTAAAGCGATTTTGATGAGTCATGTGACAGTGTAACGTGATTTGGTGTGACATGCGCGATAATGTGCCCATTTTTCAACAATATCATCACGGGTATCAAATGAAAGGGCTTTTTGAGCTTAATAACGCGAATATTGCAGTAAAACCATTTTGCTGAGTTACGTGACAGTGTAACATGATTTCTCTTGACATGCGTGATAATTTGCTTTTTCTTTATCCTTATAATCATGGTTATCAAATGATCGGGCTTTCTCAGCGTATTAATATGAATAAGGTTGTAAAGCGATTTTGATGAGTCATGTGACAGTGTAACGTGATTTGGTGTGACATGCGCGATAATGTGCCCATTTTTCAACAATATCATCACGGGTATCAAATGAAAGGGCTTTTCGAGCTTAATAACGCTATTATTGCAGTAAAACGATTTTGCTGAGTTACATGACAGCGTAACATGATTTCTCTGGACATGCGCGATAATTTCTTTTTTTCTAACCCTATAATCATGGGTATCAAATGATCGGGCTTTCTGATCGTATTAAAATCAATAAGGTTGTAAGGCGATTTTGATGAGTCATGTGACAGTGTAATGTGATTTGGTTTGACATGCGCGATAATGCGTCCCTTTTTCAACAGAATCATCACGGGTATCAAATAAAAGCGCTTTTCGAGTTTTATAAGGCGATTATTGCAGTAACAGGATTTTGCTGAGTTACATGACAGTGTAACATGATTTCTCCGGACATGCGCGATAATTTGCTTTTTCTGTAACCTTATAATCATGGGTATCAAATGATTGGGCTTTCTGGGCGTATTAAGAGGAATAAGGTAGTAAAGCAATTTTGATGAATCACGTGACAGTGTAACGTGATACGTGATATTTTAAGCTTTTGGCACCCTATAGTCATGTGTTCCTAATGATTCAGATTTTTTTAGAGTAATGGAGCGAATGTTTCAGTAATATAGATTTGCTGAATTACGAGGTCATGTAGCGTGATATGGTGTGACATCCGAGATTGTTTCCCTCATTTTGAACCGTACAATCACAGGTATCAAATGAGTCAGTGCTTTGAGAGCAGAAGGATGAGTACTGGAATGAATAAATATTGGTGAAATATGAGACATTTTGACTTGACACGGTTGATATTTCATTAAATAAACACTTTTTTCAACCCTATCAGCACCGGTATCAAGTGATGAATAGTCTTTTATAGCACGCCAAGGCAAATACTGCAGTAATACCTTTTTTTCTGAGTGATTTGGCACAGTTACGCGGTTTGTTTTTAGATACGCGGTAATACATCACATTCTCAATGTTATCATGATATTTGCCAGAATCATCCACTGAGTGCAGACAAACTACTTTGCAGTAAAGCTTTTCTGCTGAGTCATGAGACGATGTTTGGTAATTTGGTTTGACATGCGCGATAATACGCTTTTTGCATCCCTATTGCGCTTGGTGTCGAATAAATCGGTGTAAAAGGCTAAAACTGCAGCAAAATAATTTTGCTAAATTATTGTACGAAGCTACGTCATTCGCTTGGACATAGCCGATAATATGCTAATTTTTCATATATTTGTTAGGGGCATAAGTTTATCGGGTTCTTGAGCGTTTAGCCGAATGCAGTGAAATAATTTCAGATTTTGCTCAATTTGCCTACTTTTGCTTGACATGCGGTAAATCAAATGATCGGGCTTTCTCAGCGTATTAATATGAATAAGGTTGTAAGGCGATTTTGATGAGTCATGTGACAGTGTAACGTGATTTGGTGTGACATGCGCGGTAATGTGCCCATTTTTCAACAATATCATCACGGGTATCAAATGAAAGGGCTTTTCGAGCTTAATAATGCTATTATTGCAGTAAAACGATTTTGCTGAGTTACATGACAGTGTAACATGATTTCTCTGGACATGCGCGATAATTTCTTTTTTTCCAACCCTATAATCATGGGTATCAAATGATCGGGCTTTCTGAGCGTATTAAGATGAATAAGGTTGTAATGCGATTTTGATGAGTCATGTGACAGTGTAACGTGATTTGGTTTGACATGCGCGATAATGCGTCCCTTTTTCAACAGTATCACGGGTATCAAATGAAAGCGCTTTTCGAGCTTTATAAGGCGATTATTGCAGTAACAGGATTTTGCTGAGTTACATGACAGTGTAACATGATTTCTCCGGACATGCGCGATAATTTGCTTTTTCTGTAACCTTATAATCATGGGTATCAAATGATCGGGCTTTCTGAGCGTATTAAGATGAATAAGGTAGTAAAGCGATTTTGATGAGTCATGTGACAGTGTAACGTCATTTGGTGTGACATGCGCCATAATCCGTCCCTTTTTCAACAGTATCATCACGGGTATCAAATGAAAGTGATTTTCGAGCTTAATAACGCGAATATTGCAGTAAAACCATTTTGCTGAGTTACATGACAGTGTAACATGATTTCTTTGGACATGCGCGATAATGTGCTTTTTCTTTACCCTATAATCATGGGTATCAAATGATCGGGCTTTCTCAGCGTATTAATAAGAATAAGGTTGTAAGGCGATTTTGATGAGTTATGTGACAGTGTAACGTGATTTGGTGTGACATGCGCGATAATGTGCCCATTTTTCAACAATATCATCACAGGTATCAAATGAAAGGGCTTTTTGAGCTTAATAACGCTATTATTGCAGTAAAACTATTTTGCTGAGTTACATGACAGTGTAACATGATTTCTCTGGACAAGCGCGATTTCCTTTTTTCCAACCATATAATCATGGGTATCAAATGATCGGGCTTTCTGAGCATATTAAGATGAATAAGTTTGTAAGGCGATTTTGATGAGTCATGTTACAGTGTAACGTGATTTGGTTTGACATGCGCGATAATGCGTCCCTATTTTCAACAGTATCATCACGGGTATCAAATGAAAGCGATTTTCGAGCTTAATAACGCGAATATTGCAGTAAAACCATTTTGCTGAGTTACATGACACTGTAACATGATTTCTTTGGACATGCGCGATAATTTGCTTTTTCTTTAACTTTATAACCATGGGTATCAAATGATCGAGCTCTCTGAGCATATTAAGATGAATAAGGTTGTAAAGCGATTTCGATGAGTCATGTGACAGTGTAACGTGATTTGGTGTGACATGCGCCATAATCCGTCCCTTTTTCAACAGTATCATCACGGGTATCAAATGAAACCGATTTTCGAGCTTAATAACGCGAATATTGCAGTAAAACCATTTTGCTGAGTTACATGACAGTGTAACATGATTTCTCTTGACATGCGCGATAATTTGCTTTTTCTATAACCTTATAATCATGGTTATCAAATGATTGGGCTTTCTCAGCGTATTAATATGAATAAGGTTGTAAAGCGATTTTGATGAGTCATGTGACAGTGTAACGTGATTTGGTGTGACATGCGCGATAATGTGCCCATTTTTCAACAATATCATCACGGGTATCAAATGAAAGGGCTTTTTGAGCTTAATAACGCTATTATTGCAGTAAAACGATTTTGCTGAGTTACATGACAGTGTAACATGATTTCTCTGGACATGCGCGATAATTTCTTTATTTCCAATCCTATAATCATGGGTATCAAATGATCGGGCTTTCTGAGCGTATTAAAATGAATAAGGTTGTAAGGCGATTTTGATGAGTCATGTGACAGTGTAACGTGATTTGGTTTGACATGCGCGATAATGCGTCCCTTTTTCAACAGTATCATCACGGGTATCAAATGAAAGCGCTTTTCGTGTTTTATAAGGCGACTATTGCAGTAACAGGATTTTGCTGAGTTACATGACAGTGTAACATGATTTCTCCGGACATGCCCGATAATTTGCTTTTTCTGTAACCTTATAATCATGGGTATCAAATGATCGGGCTTTCTGGGCATATTAAGATGAATAAGGTAGTAAAGCAATTTTGATGAATCACGTGACAGTGTAACGTGATACGTGATATTTTTAGCTTTTGGCACCCTATAGTCATGTGTTCCTAATGATTCAGATTTTTTAGAGTAATGAGCGAATGTTTCTGTAATATAGATTTGCTGAATTACGAGGTCATGTAGCATGATATGGTGTGACATCCGCAATTGTTTCCCTCATTTTGAACCGTACAATCACAGGTATCAAATGAGTCAGTGCTTTGAGAGCAGAAGGATGAGTACTGGAATGAATAAATATTGGTGAAATATGAGACATTTTGACTTCACACGGTTGATATTTCATTAAATAAACACTTTTTTCAACCCTATCAGCACCGGTATCAAGTGATGAATAGTCTTTTATAGCACGCCAAGGCAAATACTGCAGTAATACCTTTTTTTTCTGAGTGATTTGGCACAGTTACGCGGTTTGTTTTTAGATACGCGGTAATACATCACATTCTCAATGTTATCATGATATTTGCCAGAATCATCCACTGAGTGCAGACAAACTACTTTGCAGTAAAGCTCTTCTGCTGAGTCATGAGACGATGTTTGGTAATTTGGTTTGACATGCGCGATAATACGCTTTTTGCATCCCTATTGCGCTTGGTGTCGAATAAATCGGTGTAAAAGGCTAAAACTGCAGCAAAATAATTTTGCTAAATTATTGTATGAAGCTACGTCATTCGCTTGGACATAGGCGATAATATGCTAATTTTTCATATATTTGTTAGGGCCATAAGTTTATCGGTTTCTTGAGCGTTTAGGCGAATGCAGTGAAATAATTTCAGATTTTTCTCAATTTACCTACTTTTGCTTGACATGCGGTAAATCAAATGATCGGGCTTTCTCAGCGTATTAATATGAATAAGGTTGTAAGGCGATTTTGATGAGTCATGTGACAGTGTAACGTGATTTGGTGTGACATGCGCGGTAATGTGCCCATTTTTCAACAATATCATCACGGGTATCAAATGAAAGGGCTTTTCGAGCTTAATAATGCTATTATTGCAGTAAAACGATTTTGCTGAGTTACATGACAGTTTAACATGATTTCTCTGGACATGCGCGATAATTTCTTTTTTTCCAACCCTATAATCATGGGTATCAAATGATCGGGCTTTCTGAGCGTATTAAGATGAATAAGGTTGTAATGCGATTTTGATGAGTCATGTGACAGTGTAACGTGATTTGGTTTGACATGCGCGATAATGCGTCCCTTTTTCAACAGTATCACGGGTATCAAATGAAAGCGCTTTTCGAGCTTTATAAGGCGATTATTGCAGTAACAGGATTTTGCTGAGTTACATGACAGTGTAACATGATTTCTTTGGACATGCGCGATAATGTGCTTTTTCTTTACCCTATAATCATGGGTATCAAATGATCGGGCTTTCTCAGCGTATTAATAAGAATAAGGTTGTAAGGCGATTTTGATGAGTTATGTGACAGTGTAACGTGATTTGGTGTGACATGCGCGATAATGTGCCCATTTTTCAACAATATCATCACGGGTATCAAATGAAAGGGCTTTTTGAGCTTAATAACGCTATTATTGCAGTAAAACTATTTTGCTGAGTTACATGACAGTGTAACATGATTTCTCTGGACATGCGCGATAATTTCTTTTTTTCCAACCATATAATCATGGGTATCAAATGATCGGGCTTTCTGAGCATATTAAGATGAATAAGTTTGTAAGGCGATTTTGATGAGTCATGTTACAGTGTAACGTGATTTGGTTTGACATGCGCGATAATGCGTCCCTATTTTCAACAGTATCATCACGGGTATCAAATGAAAGCGATTTTCGAGCTTAATAACGCGAATATTGCAGTAAAACCATTTTGCTGAGTTACATGACACTGTAACATGATTTCTTTGGACATGCGCGATAATTTGCTTTTTCTTTAACTTTATAACCATGGGTATCAAATGATCGGGCTTTCTGATCGTATTAAAATCAATAAGGTTGTAAGGCGATTTTGATGAGTCATGTGACAGTGTAATGTGATTTGGTTTGACATGCGCGATAATGCGTCCCTTTTTCAACAGAATCATCACGGGTATCAAATAAAAGCGCTTTTCGAGTTTTATAAGGCGATTATTGCAGTAACAGGATTTTGCTGAGTTACATGACAGTGTAACATGATTTCTCCGGACATGCGCGATAATTTGCTTTTTCTGTAACCTTATAATCATGGGTATCAAATGATTGGGCTTTCTGGGCGTATTAAGAGGAATAAGGTAGTAAAGCAATTTTGATGAATCACGTGACAGTGTAACGTGATACGTGATATTTTAAGCTTTTGGCACCCTATAGTCATGTGTTCCTAATGATTCAGATTTTTTTAGAGTAATGGAGCGAATGTTTCAGTAATATAGATTTGCTGAATTACGAGGTCATGTAGCGTGATATGGTGTGACATCCGAGATTGTTTCCCTCATTTTGAACCGTACAATCACAGGTATCAAATGAGTCAGTGCTTTGAGAGCAGAAGGATGAGTACTGGAATGAATAAATATTGGTGAAATATGAGACATTTTGACTTGACACGGTTGATATTTCATTAAATAAACACTTTTTTCAACCCTATCAGCACCGGTATCAAGTGATGAATAGTCTTTTATAGCACGCCAAGGCAAATACTGCAGTAATACCTTTTTTTCTGAGTGATTTGGCACAGTTACGCGGTTTGTTTTTAGATACGCGGTAATACATCACATTCTCAATGTTATCATGATATTTGCCAGAATCATCCACTGAGTGCAGACAAACTACTTTGCAGTAAAGCTTTTCTGCTGAGTCATGAGACGATGTTTGGTAATTTGGTTTGACATGCGCGATAATACGCTTTTTGCATCCCTATTGCGCTTGGTGTCGAATAAATCGGTGTAAAAGGCTAAAACTGCAGCAAAATAATTTTGCTAAATTATTGTACGAAGCTACGTCATTCGCTTGGACATAGCCGATAATATGCTAATTTTTCATATATTTGTTAGGGGCATAAGTTTATCGGGTTCTTGAGCGTTTAGCCGAATGCAGTGAAATAATTTCAGATTTTGCTCAATTTGCCTACTTTTGCTTGACATGCGGTAAATCAAATGATCGGGCTTTCTCAGCGTATTAATATGAATAAGGTTGTAAGGCGATTTTGATGAGTCATGTGACAGTGTAACGTGATTTGGTGTGACATGCGCGGTAATGTGCCCATTTTTCAACAATATCATCACGGGTATCAAATGAAAGGGCTTTTCGAGCTTAATAATGCTATTATTGCAGTAAAACGATTTTGCTGAGTTACATGACAGTGTAACATGATTTCTCTGGACATGCGCGATAATTTCTTTTTTTCCAACCCTATAATCATGGGTATCAAATGATCGGGCTTTCTGAGCGTATTAAGATGAATAAGGTTGTAATGCGATTTTGATGAGTCATGTGACAGTGTAACGTGATTTGGTTTGACATGCGCGATAATGCGTCCCTTTTTCAACAGTATCACGGGTATCAAATGAAAGCGCTTTTCGAGCTTTTAAGGCGATTATTGCAGTAACAGGATTTTGCTGAGTTACATGACAGTGTAACATGATTTCTCCGGACATGCGCGATAATTTGCTTTTTCTGTAACCTTATAACCATGGGTATCAAATGATCGGGCTTTCTGAGCGTATTAAGATGAATAAGGTAGTAAAGCGATTTTGATGAGTCATGTGACAGTGTAACGTCATTTGGTGTGACATGCGCCATAATCCGTCCCTTTTTCAACAGTATCATCACGGGTATCAAATGAAAGTGATTTTCGAGCTTAATAACGCGAATATTGCAGTAAAACCATTTTGCTGAGTTACATGACAGTGTAACATGATTTCTTTGGACATGCGCGATAATGTGCTTTTTCTTTACCCTATAATCATGGGTATCAAATGATCGGGCTTTCTCAGCGTATTAATAAGAATAAGGTTGTAAGGCGATTTTGATGAGTTATGTGACAGTGTAACGTGATTTGGTGTGACATGCGCGATAATGTGCCCATTTTTCAACAATATCATCACAGGTATCAAATGAAAGGGCTTTTTGAGCTTAATAACGCTATTATTGCAGTAAAACTATTTTGCTGAGTTACATGACAGTGTAACATGATTTCTCTGGACAAGCGCGATTTCCTTTTTTCCAACCATATAATCATGGGTATCAAATGATCGGGCTTTCTGAGCATATTAAGATGAATAAGTTTGTAAGGCGATTTTGATGAGTCATGTTACAGTGTAACGTGATTTGGTTTGACATGCGCGATAATGCGTCCCTATTTTCAACAGTATCATCACGGGTATCAAATGAAAGCGATTTTCGAGCTTAATAACGCGAATATTGCAGTAAAACCATTTTGCTGAGTTACATGACACTGTAACATGATTTCTTTGGACATGCGCGATAATTTGCTTTTTCTTTAACTTTATAACCATGGGTATCAAATGATCGAGCTCTCTGAGCATATTAAGATGAATAAGGTTGTAAAGCGATTTCGATGAGTCATGTGACAGTGTAACGTGATTTGGTGTGACATGCGCCATAATCCGTCCCTTTTTCAACAGTATCATCACGGGTATCAAATGAAACCGATTTTCGAGCTTAATAACGCGAATATTGCAGTAAAACCATTTTGCTGAGTTACATGACAGTGTAACATGATTTCTCTTGACATGCGCGATAATTTGCTTTTTCTATAACCTTATAATCATGGTTATCAAATGATTGGGCTTTCTCAGCATATTAATATGAATAAGGTTGTAAAGCGATTTTGATGAGTCATGTGACAGTGTAACGTGATTTGGTGTGACATGCGCGATAATGTGCCCATTTTTCAACAATATCATCACGGGTATCAAATGAAAGGGCTTTTTGAGCTTAATAACGCTATTATTGCAGTAAAACGATTTTGCTGAGTTACATGACAGTGTAACATGATTTCTCTGGACATGCGCGATAATTTCTTTATTTCCAATCCTATAATCATGGGTATCAAATGATCGGGCTTTCTGAGCGTATTAAAATGAATAAGGTTGTAAGGCGATTTTGATGAGTCATGTGACAGTGTAACGTGATTTGGTTTGACATGCGCGATAATGCGTCCCTTTTTCAACAGTATCATCACGGGTATCAAATGAAAGCGCTTTTCGTGTTTTATAAGGCGACTATTGCAGTAACAGGATTTTGCTGAGTTACATGACAGTGTAACATGATTTCTCCGGACATGCCCGATAATTTGCTTTTTCTGTAACCTTATAATCATGGGTATCAAATGATCGGGCTTTCTGGGCATATTAAGATGAATAAGGTAGTAAAGCAATTTTGATGAATCACGTGACAGTGTAACGTGATACGTGATATTTTTAGCTTTTGGCACCCTATAGTCATGTGTTCCTAATGATTCAGATTTTTTAGAGTAATGAGCGAATGTTTCTGTAATATAGATTTGCTGAATTACGAGGTCATGTAGCATGATATGGTGTGACATCCGCAATTGTTTCCCTCATTTTGAACCGTACAATCACAGGTATCAAATGAGTCAGTGCTTTGAGAGCAGAAGGATGAGTACTGGAATGAATAAATATTGGTGAAATATGAGACATTTTGACTTCACACGGTTGATATTTCATTAAATAAACACTTTTTTCAACCCTATCAGCACCGGTATCAAGTGATGAATAGTCTTTTATAGCACGCCAAGGCAAATACTGCAGTAATACCTTTTTTTTCTGAGTGATTTGGCACAGTTACGCGGTTTGTTTTTAGATACGCGGTAATGCATCACATTCTCAATGTTATCATGATATTTGCCAGAATCATCCACTGAGTGCAGACAAACTACTTTGCAGTAAAGCTCTTCTGCTGAGTCATGAGACGATGTTTGGTAATTTGGTTTGACATGCGCGATAATACGCTTTTTGCATCCCTATTGCGCTTGGTGTCGAATAAATCGGTGTAAAAGGCTAAAACTGCAGCAAAATAATTTTGCTAAATTATTGTATGAAGCTACGTCATTCGCTTGGACATAGGCGATAATATGCTAATTTTTCATATATTTGTTAGGGCCATAAGTTTATCGGTTTCTTGAGCGTTTAGGCGAATGCAGTGAAATAATTTCAGATTTTTCTCAATTTACCTACTTTTGCTTGACATGCGGTAAATCAAATGATCGGGCTTTCTCAGCGTATTAATATGAATAAGGTTGTAAGGCGATTTTGATGAGTCATGTGACAGTGTAACGTGATTTGGTGTGACATGCGCGGTAATGTGCCCATTTTTCAACAATATCATCACGGGTATCAAATGAAAGGGCTTTTCGAGCTTAATAATGCTATTATTGCAGTAAAACGATTTTGCTGAGTTACATGACAGTTTAACATGATTTCTCTGGACATGCGCGATAATTTCTTTTTTTCCAACCCTATAATCATGGGTATCAAATGATCGGGCTTTCTGAGCGTATTAAGATGAATAAGGTTGTAATGCGATTTTGATGAGTCATGTGACAGTGTAACGTGATTTGGTTTGACATGCGCGATAATGCGTCCCTTTTTCAACAGTATCACGGGTATCAAATGAAAGCGCTTTTCGAGCTTTATAAGGCGATTATTGCAGTAACAGGATTTTGCTGAGTTACATGACAGTGTAACATGATTTCTTTGGACATGCGCGATAATGTGCTTTTTCTTTACCCTATAATCATGGGTATCAAATGATCGGGCTTTCTCAGCGTATTAATAAGAATAAGGTTGTAAGGCGATTTTGATGAGTTATGTGACAGTGTAACGTGATTTGGTGTGACATGCGCGATAATGTGCCCATTTTTCAACAATATCATCACGGGTATCAAATGAAAGGGCTTTTGAGCTTAATAACGCTATTATTGCAGTAAAACTATTTTGCTGAGTTACATGACAGTGTAACATGATTTCTCTGGACATGCGCGATAATTTTTTTTTTTCCAACCATATAATCATGGGTATCAAATGATCGGGCTTTCTGAGCATATTAAGATGAATAAGTTTGTAAGGCGATTTTGATGAGTCATGTTACAGTGTAACGTGATTTGGTTTGACATGCGCGATAATGCGTCCCTATTTTCAACAGTATCATCACGGGTATCAAATGAAAGCGATTTTCGAGCTTAATAACGCGAATATTGCAGTAAAACCATTTTGCTGAGTTACATGACACTGTAACATGATTTCTTTGGACATGCGCGATAATTTGCTTTTTCTTTAACTTTATAACCATGGGTATCAAATGATCGGGCTTTCTCAGCGTATTAATATGAATAAGGTTGTAAAGCGATTTTGATGAGTCGTGTGACAGTGTAACGTGATTTGGTGTGACATGCGCGATAATGTGCCCATTTTTCAACAATATCATCACGGGTATCAAATGAAAGGGCTTTTTGAGCTTAATAACGCTATTGTTGCAGTAAAACGATTTAGCTGAGTTACATGACAGTGTAACATGATTTCTCTGGACATGCGCGATAATTTCTTTATTTCCAATCCTATAATCATGGGTATCAAATGATCGGGCTTTCTGAGCGTATTAAAATGAACAAGGTTGTAAGGCGATTTTGATGAGTCATGTGACAGTGTAACGTGATTTGGTTTGACATGCGCGATAATGCGTCCCTTTTTCAACAGTATCATCACGGGTATCAAATGAAAGCGCTTTTCGTGTTTTATAAGGCGACTATTGCAGTAACAGGATTTTGCTGAGTTACATGACAGTGTAACATGATTTCTCCGGACATGCCCGATAATTTGCTTTTTCTGTAACCTTATAATCATGGGTATCAAATGATCGGGCTTTCTGGGCATATTAAGATGAATAAGGTAGTAAAGCAATTTTGATGAATCACGTGACAGTGTAAAGTGATACGTGATATTTTTAGCTTTTGGCACCCTATAGTCATGTGTTCCTAATGATTCAGATTTTTTAGAGTAATGAGCGAATGTTTCTGTAATATAGATTTGCTGAATTACGAGGTCATGTAGCATGATATGGTGTGACATCCGCAATTGTTTCCCTCATTTTGAACCGTACAATCACAGGTATCAAATGAGTCAGTGCTTTGAGAGCAGAAGGATGAGTACTGGAATGAATAAATATTGGTGAAATATGAGACATTTTGACTTGACACGGTTGATATTTCATTAAATAAACACTTTTTTCAACCCTATCAGCACCGGTATCAAGTGATGAATAGTCTTTTATAGCATGCTAAGGCAAATACTGCAGTAATACCTTTTTTTTCTGAGTGATTTGGCACAGTTACGCGGTTTGTTTTTAGATACGCGGTAATACATCACATTCTCAATGTTATCATGATATTTGCCAGAATGATCCACTGAGTGCAGACAAACTACTTTGCAGTAAAGCTCTTCTGCTGAGTCATGAGACGATGTTTGGTAATTTGGTTTGACATGCGCGATAATACGCTTTTTGCATCCCTATTGCGCTTGGTGTCGAATAAATCGGTGCAAAAGGCTAAAACTGCAGCAAAATAATTTTGCTAAATTATTGTATGAAGCTACGTCATTCGCTTGGACATAGCCGATAATATTATTACGGACGACAAGGAAGAAGAAGCGGGCAGTGGCGCGGGCAGGAGCGCTCGCGCCAGGCCCGCGAACATTCAATAAACGTCATCTACCATCGCCATCGGTCATGTTCTGTCTCCTGTCTTCATCGGCTTACCGCTTCGTAACATTTGGTTGGAGGTGCGGCGTACGGCATCCCCATCCTCGCCTTGGAGCACGACGCCATCTTCAAGCCGGGACCATCACCGAGGGTCCAGGGACATCGCCGAGCAGCTTCGCCCCAGCCCTTCAAGCCCAGACCTGAACAACTACCACCGCCCAGCCCCCAGCCCGGACCTGAAGACAAGGAGAAGAGACATACCAATCAGAACCGAGATGAAGGACCCGAAAGACCCGAATGACCCGAAGGAACCGATGGACACGAACACGCAACCCCCGCCCAAGCTGCCCGACGTGACCTCGAGCCATCGGTCCCATGGACTCTGGTGACGGATGGTTGACCGCTCCAAGGGAGGCGGATCACCCACGCATCAGACATCGTACCGGCAAGCCGTTCTATTCTTCCTTCTTCCTTTTCTTCTTCAAGCTTCCAGACACTCCCATCATTATGCCATAAAATCATTAACTTCGCCAAAATTGCTCGTCCACGATCGGGACGATCGCTCGGTGGCCGCGGGTCATATTACGGACGACAAGGAAGAAGAAGCGGGCAGTGGCGCGGGCAGGAGCGCTCGCGCCAGGCCCGCGAACATTCAATAAACGTCATCTACCATCGCCATCGGTCATGTTCTGTCTCCTGTCTTCATCGGCTTACCGCTTCGTAACAATATGCTAATTTTTCATATATTTGTTAGGGCCATAAGTTTATCGGTTTCTTGAGCGTTTAGGCGAATGCAGTGAAATAATTTCAGATTTTTCTCAATTTACCTACTTTTGCTTGACATGCGGTAAATCAAATGATCGGGCTTTCTCAGCGTATTATTATGAATAAGGTTGTAAGGCGATTTTGATGAGTCATGTGACAGTAACGTGATTTGGTGTGACATGCGCGGTAATGTGCCCATTTTTCAACAATATCATCACGGGTATCAAATGAAAGGGCTTTTCGAGCTTAATAATGCTATTATTGCAGTAAAACGATTTTGCTGAGTTACATGACAGTGTAACATGATTTCTCTGGACATGCGCGATAATTTCTTTTTTTCCAACCCTATAATCATGGGTATCAAATGATCGGGCTTTCTGAGCGTATTAAGATGAATAAGGTTGTAATGCGATTTTGATGAGTCATGTGACAGTGTAACGTGATTTGGTTTGACATGCGCGATAATGCGTCCCTTTTTCAACAGTATCACGGGTATCAAATGAAAGCGCTTTTCGAGCTTTATAAGGCGATTATTGCAGTAACAGGATTTTGCTGAGTTACATGACAGTGTAACATGATTTCTCCGGACATGCGCGATAATTTGCTTTTTCTGTAACCTTATAATCATGGGTATCAAATGATCGGGCTTTCTGAGCGTATTAAGATGAATAAGGTAGTAAAGCGATTTTGATGAGTCATGTGACAGTGTAACGTCATTTGGTGTGACATGCGCCATAATCCGTCCCTTTTTCAACAGTATCATCACGGGTATCAAATGAAAGTGATTTTCGAGCTTAATAACGCGAATATTGCAGTAAAACCATTTTGCTGAGTTACATGACAGTGTAACATGATTTCTTTGGACATGCGCGATAATGTGCTTTTTCTTTACCCTATAATCATGGGTATCAAATGATCGGGCTTTCTCAGCGTATTAATAAGAATAAGGTTGTAAGGCGATTTTGATGAGTTATGTGACAGTGTAACGTGATTTGGTGTGACATGCGCGATAATGTGCCCATTTTTCAACAATATCATCACGGGTATCAAATGAAAGGGCTTTTTGAGCTTAATAACGCTATTATTGCAGTAAAACTATTTTGCTGAGTTACATGACAGTGTAACATGATTTCTCTGGACATGCGCGATAATTTCTTTTTTTCCAACCATATAATCATGGGTATCAAATGATCGGGCTTTCTGAGCATATTAAGATGAATAAGTTTGTAAGGCCATTTTGATGAGTCATGTTACAGTGTAACGTGATTTGGTTTGACATGCGCGATAATGCGTCCCTATTTTCAACAGTATCATCACGGGTATCAAATGAAAGCGATTTTCGAGCTTAATAACGCGAATATTGCAGTAAAACCATTTTGCTGAGTTACATGACACTGTAACATGATTTCTTTGGACATGCGCGATAATTAGCTTTTTCTTTAACTTTATAACCATGGGTATCAAATGATCGAGCTCACTGAGCATATTAAGATGAATAAGGTTGTAAAGCGATTTCGATAAGTCATGTGACAGTGTAACGTGATTTGGTGTGACATGCGCCATAATCCGTCCCTTTTTCAACAGTATCATCACGGGTATCAAATGAAACCGATTTTCGAGCTTAATAACGCGAATATTGCAGTAAAACCATTTTGCTTAGTTACATGACAGTGTAACATGATTTCTCTTGACATGCGCGATAATTTGCTTTTTCTATAACCTTATAATCATGGTTATCAAATGATTGGGCTTTCTCAGCGTATTAATATGAATAAGGTTGTAAAGCGATTTTGATGAGTCATGTGACAGTGTAACGTGATTTGGTGTGACATGCGCGATAATGTGCCCATTTTTCAACAATATCATCACGGGTATCAAATGAAAGGGCTTTTTGAGCTTAATAACGCTATTATTGCAGTAAAACGATTTTGCTGAGTTACATGACAGTGTAACATGATTTCTCTGGACATGCGCGATAATTTCTTTATTTCCAATCCTATAATCATGGGTATCAAATGATCGGGCTTTCTGAGCGTATTAAATGAATAAGGTTGTAAGGCGATTTTGATGAGTCATGTGACAGTGTAACGTGATTTGGTTTGACATGCGCGATAATGCGTCCCTTTTTCAACAGTATCATCACGGGTATCAATGAAAGCGCTTTTCGTGTTTTATAAGGCGACTATTGCAGTAACAGGATTTTGCTGAGTTACATGACAGTGTAACATGATTTCTCCGGACATGCCCGATAATTTGCTTTTTCTGTAACCTTATAATCATGGGTATCAAATGATCGGGCTTTCTGGGCATATTAAGATGAATAAGGTAGTAAAGCAATTTTGATGAATCACGTGACAGTGTAACGTGATACGTGATATTTTTAGCTTTTGGCACCCTATAGTCATGTGTTCCTAATGATTCAGATTTTTTAGAGTAATGAGCGAATGTTTCTGTAATATAGATTTGCTGAATTACGAGGTCATGTAGCATGATATGTGTGACATCCGCAATTGTTTCCCTCATTTTGAACCGTACAATCACAGGTATCAAATGAGTCAGTGCTTTGAGAGCAGAAGGATGAGTACTGGAATGAATAAATATTGGTGAAATATGAGACATTTTGACTTCACACGGTTGATATTTCATTAAATAAACACTTTTTTCAACCCTATCAGCACCGGTATCAAGTGATGAATAGTCTTTTATAGCACGCCAAGGCAAATACTGCAGTAATACCTTTTTTTTCTGAGTGATTTGGCACAGTTACGCGGTTTGTTTTTAGATACGCGGTAATACATCACATTCTCAATGTTATCATGATATTTGCCAGAATCATCCACTGAGTGCAGACAAACTACTTTGCAGTAAAGCTCTTCTGCTGAGTCATGAGACGATGTTTGGTAATTTGGTTTGACATGCGCGATAATACGCTTTTTGCATCCCTATTGCGCTTGGTGTCGAATAAATCGGTGTAAAAGGCTAAAACTGCAGCAAAATAATTTTGCTAAATTATTGTATGAAGCTACGTCATTCGCTTGGACATAGGCGATAATATGCTAATTTTTCATATATTTGTTAGGGCCATAAGTTTATCGGTTTCTTGAGCGTTTAGGCGAATGCAGTGAAATAATTTCAGATTTTTCTCAATTTACCTACTTTTGCTTGACATGCGGTAAATCAAATGATCGGGCTTTCTCAGCGTATTAATATGAATAAGGTTGTAAGGCGATTTTGATGAGTCATGTGACAGTGTAACGTGATTTGGTGTGACATGCGCGGTAATGTGCCCATTTTTCAACAATATCATCACGGGTATCAAATGAAAGGGCTTTTCGAGCTTAATAATGCTATTATTGCAGTAAAACGATTTTGCTGAGTTACATGACAGTTTAACATGATTTCTCTGGACATGCGCGATAATTTCTTTTTTTCCAACCCTATAATCATGGGTATCAAATGATCGGGCTTTCTGAGCGTATTAAGATGAATAAGGTTGTAATGCGATTTTGATGAGTCATGTGACAGTGTAACGTGATTTGGTTTGACATGCGCGATAATGCGTCCCTTTTTCAACAGTATCACGGGTATCAAATGAAAGCGCTTTTCGAGCTTTATAAGGCGATTATTGCAGTAACAGGATTTTGCTGAGTTACATGACAGTGTAACATGATTTCTTTGGACATGCGCGATAATGTGCTTTTTCTTTACCCTATAATCATGGGTATCAAATGATCGGGCTTTCTCAGCGTATTAATAAGAATAAGGTTGTAAGGCGATTTTGATGAGTTATGTGACAGTGTAACGTGATTTGGTGTGACATGCGCGATAATGTGCCCATTTTTCAACAATATCATCACGGGTATCAAATGAAAGGGCTTTTTGAGCTTAATAACGCTATTATTGCAGTAAAACTATTTTGCTGAGTTACATGACAGTGTAACATGATTTCTCTGGACATGCGCGATAATTTCTTTTTTTCCAACCATATAATCATGGGTATCAAATGATCGGGCTTTCTGAGCATATTAAGATGAATAAGTTTGTAAGGCGATTTTGATGAGTCATGTTACAGTGTAACGTGATTTGGTTTGACATGCGCGATAATGCGTCCCTATTTTCAACAGTATCATCACGGGTATCAAATGAAAGCGATTTTCGAGCTTAATAACGCGAATATTGCAGTAAAACCATTTTGCTGAGTTACATGACACTGTAACATGATTTCTTTGGACATGCGCGATAATTTGCTTTTTCTTTAACTTTATAACCATGGGTATCAAATGATCGGGCTTTCTCAGCGTATTAATATGAATAAGGTTGTAAAGCGATTTTGATGAGTCATGTGACAGTGTAACGTGATTTGGTGTGACATGCGCGATAATGTGCCCATTTTTCAACAATATCATCACGGGTATCAAATGAAAGGGCTTTTTGAGCTTAATAACGCTATTGTTGCAGTAAAACGATTTAGCTGAGTTACATGACAGTGTAACATGATTTCTCTGGACATGCGCGATAATTTCTTTATTTCCAATCCTATAATCATGGGTATCAAATGATCGGGCTTTCTGAGCGTATTAAAATGAACAAGGTTGTAAGGCGATTTTGATGAGTCATGTGACAGTGTAACGTGATTTGGTTTGACATGCGCGATAATGCGTCCCTTTTTCAACAGTATCATCACGGGTATCAAATGAAAGCGCTTTTCGTGTTTTATAAGGCGACTATTGCAGTAACAGGATTTTGCTGAGTTACATGACAGTGTAACATGATTTCTCCGGACATGCCCGATAATTTGCTTTTTCTGTAACCTTATAATCATGGGTATCAAATGATCGGGCTTTCTGGGCATATTAAGATGAATAAGGTAGTAAAGCAATTTTGATGAATCACGTGACAGTGTAAAGTGATACGTGATATTTTTAGCTTTTGGCACCCTATAGTCATGTGTTCCTAATGATTCAGATTTTTTAGAGTAATGAGCGAATGTTTCTGTAATATAGATTTGCTGAATTACGAGGTCATGTAGCATGATATGGTGTGACATCCGCAATTGTTTCCCTCATTTTGAACCGTACAATCACAGGTATCAAATGAGTCAGTGCTTTGAGAGCAGAAGGATGAGTACTGGAATGAATAAATATTGGTGAAATATGAGACATTTTGACTTGACACGGTTGATATTTCATTAAATAAACACTTTTTTCAACCCTATCAGCACCGGTATCAAGTGATGAATAGTCTTTTATAGCACGCTAAGGCAAATACTGCAGTAATACCTTTTTTTTCTGAGTGATTTGGCACAGTTACGCGGTTTGTTTTTAGATACGCGGTAATACATCACATTCTCAATGTTATCATGATATTTGCCAGAATGATCCACTGAGTGCAGACAAACTACTTTGCAGTAAAGCTCTTCTGCTGAGTCATGAGACGATGTTTGGTAATTTGGTTTGACATGCGCGATAATACGCTTTTTGCATCCCTATTGCGCTTGGTGTCGAATAAATCGGTGCAAAA